>NW_023615527.1:0-300000 GCF_013339695.2 Rhipicephalus sanguineus | reverse complement strand
CTTCGTCTCCACTTTCATGTGATACATTACAATGCAATCCTTCGATTAGTTGAATCTTATTTACCCCTTTTCTATTTACCTCAAAGTGTAAGTATTAATCATGACAGAGTACAATTACCATATCTCTTATACCTTTGATTACTATTAGCTATAACAGTATCTACTGCTAGTTACTTGCATGCGACAGCCATCTAATATAATGGCGTGCATTGCAATACTATATCTAAATATATATATAATACACATGTCCTTCTATACTAACCGCTTTCACCATTAGGTTTTAAGTAAATTGTTAAATTCATTAGTACCCTTGATTACTTACACCCAGTGGAGCAAAATTCGTATCCGTATCAATATATCTTGTCAATTCTTACTTACCTTGAATTACGAGGAGCTATTCTCATTTTGACCATCTGCTCTAATTAACCTAAGACTTCTCATTGCTGATTAACAACTTAAGACCTCCACAGTATTCATACCCTCCATATCTTTAGCAGCTTCAAGCAAAAAAGCTTATATAAAAACACTGACATTTTCACTGTTTTAGGGCAACCGTAAACACTATGAAGCGTATGCACCCCTATAAGGTGGTTTCGCTGCAATGCACCTTAGACAAAAGTTCCCGTCGAACCTCAGAAACTTCGCCGACATCCGCCGAACTTCACAGGTACGAATATTGAATCATCGAGATTGGGTCCCTTCAGTGATTTAAGCAGGTGAGGGCGCATTGTTCTTATATAAATTTTAAATTATCTCCTATGGAGTTTCACATAGCACATAAAAGTGGCTCTCGAACCCAGGAAGTTAATGGGAATAAAGCAAAACTTCCCGCACTGTGGCATAATGACTCCCATATTATATGGACGACGTGATTTAAGCGTATATTGAAGCGTTACACTACAATAAATGTTTAAAGGTCGGTTCCCATTGAGTGACGCTGCCACCTAGCAGCCAACACAACAGATGGCGCTAGTTGTCGATGTCCCGAATTCCTGGACATGGTTGTTCCTGGGGTCTCTTGACATTCGTTGAAGTGAAGTTTCACTATATATATATATATATATATATATATATATGGTCAGGCTGTCATCATGTCGCATGGTCAGGCAGTGGACAATGCAGGTCTAAAACAAGGATCACAGTGCTCAAAACCAATGCAAAATAAACTAACAAGGTCTAAAATAATATAAACTACAGAAATAACCTAGAATTAATCACAATAATTTACCTAAAATCGCAAAAAAAAACGCTTCTGAAACATGCGGCTGATACCCTGGCCGCATAGGAAAGGGCGCCACCACCTCGGCAAGCGCGCGATTGCCCAGGGAGTCGCTGGGTTTCACCGTGCTACGCACTTCCTCAGGTTTCACGGTGGTGGAGCTGCATTAGCGCAGCATTTAGAACTACACCAAGACCTACACAGAGAAATTACACGGCCATGGCCCTGTTTCCTGAGAAGGTTAGAGTCAAGTCCTCCGTGCCGCTGGAGAATCACCCGCCGATTAAGACGCGAGGCAGCTAGCTGAGCTTTAACCACTGTGAAGAAAGATGAACTGCTCGCCTCGTTTTTTCGGCTCTAGGTAAACTCCAGAATCTTCCGACAAAATGTCATGTATATGTGGAAGGCCTTTTAATTTAGATCCTGATGACAACCGGCAACTGCGCCTCAAGCTTGCTGCACTGCCTC
This sequence comes from Rhipicephalus sanguineus, assembly GCF_013339695.2. Lineage (NCBI taxonomy): Eukaryota > Metazoa > Arthropoda > Arachnida > Ixodida > Ixodidae > Rhipicephalus > Rhipicephalus sanguineus. The sequence continues at coordinate 298,313 of NW_023615527.1, read as the reverse complement.
CCAGACCTGAGGCATTACAAGCTTTCTGCACTTCAATTGGTTCTGCGCAGCCTCCGTGATCGGCCCGCCTCTGTCCTATAGACGATGTCGCGCGATGATGTCGACATGTAACATCATGATTTGACGGCATTCTGCCAACCTGTGAAGTCACGATGGCGTCGTGTTACATTGATGTCAGGTGGCTTTTGGTGCGCCGAAGGCGCACACATTCGCTTGAGTATGACGAGACTTCTGGCCGACATTTATACATGTATTTTTTGCATCACACGTGTCGACGCCCTCGCCGCTGACGATATATCCCAATGCATCGTCAAGTCTCGCCAAATCTCGAAAAGTTCTTGAATCATGAGACTACAGTGCACTAGAATAAACATGACACGTATAATGCTTCCGCCTTAATAACTTGAAACCACGCGCATGCACAAAGCCTGCACACTGAGCTTTTGAGCTTGCACATGACGTCATGGACGCATGACATAGCTCCAACATGAAGGCTTAGATGACTTCAAGGCAATATAATCACGTGGCGATTAACATGCTTCATTGTGACAATGGCGTCGCAAGAAGGTTATTGGGCCTCGGGGAATGAATGACGAAGGAACCAGTATGCGATCTACTGATAACAATAACGTGACGTCACAAAGTTCGCGTCGCTCCATGTTGGTGCTCCAACGTGGCTGTCTCAGTGGCGTCAGTGCCACTGAGACATTTTCAGCACGGCGATACCCATGAATGACATCCCCGCACCGGCGCACATTCCCTCTATAACTCACGTGGCAATCGTGATCGGCTGCAATAAAGTCCAACCAAATAATTCGAGCAGGCCCTCAATCCGTGTCTTGGTTGTCTGGTATTAGCGCTCGCACATCGGTGTTCTTGTACCCTGGTGTGTTCTTTAGATTAACATTGTGCTTGGTCGCACTGCCTAAAATGATCTCAGAGACCACCTAGATAGAAGCGCGAGGCTGAGATTTGCGCCGCCAGGCGCCGCCACGGTCCTAGCTGCTCACAAGAAAACGGCCTGCTCTTTTAATGAACTTGTTCAGTTAGCTGTCATTATTTATTCCGACAGTTAGCTGATCCTTATTTTAAGTAAACTTATGCTCCGATATCATATGTATACAATATAACTCTTAACTCGAAGCAGGACCATCGATTTTGTGCCAGTTTTATTTTTTACAAGACTTTTCTGAATATGTAGAAAACCGAAAATAAATGTTCCAGCGATAGTGCTTGAAAGACAAAAAGAAGTGTCACTCGTTGCTCCTGGCAATAAGAAAAAAAAAGGACTATGTGCATTTCTTTGGATGTAACATCTGCACGTACTGGATTATTTTTTCGAAAGCCTACCCTTAGGCATAGTAATTCACGGTATCAAAGATACACATGCAAATTTGCTTCGTGTATGGCCTTCATCGGGAAGGTCGAGAACAGTCTGCGCGGCTAAAAGTGGCTCGGGATTTCCCGCCACTTCTCTTAGGGTGCGCTTTTTTTAGCTCTCTTCATTGATGCTGTCAACATCGCACATGCTGTATTTGTCGAGGAGAACAGAGTGCCCTTCAACTAAAACTGTTTGCCGGGGCGCAATCCGGTTTTTGTCGTGCCTTGCGCCTCACAACGCAAGTGCTTCCCAACGCGACGAACGCATGAGCCGACAAGGATTCCGTGGAAGTTGGTTGCCATCTGAGGTCCTGTGGGCGCGAGCATTTCTTATACCGTCTCTGGCTTACGCTGTCGTGCGCCTTCTGCGTGGTATTCGTGCACTAAAGGTAAGGCATAGCTATCATCTGCGCACTCGAAGTAACGGGAAGTTTCGTGCATTTTTGGACAGAACTATGGGTCAAGGTGTAACCAACTAACGTGAGGAAAGGGTATGGTAACTCAGCGACTCTGCACGTGTACAGTGGAGTCATGATTCAGAAGCGTAGCGAAATGCTGAAGAATCAATTCATGGAGTGAAGCCCCTTTTAGCGCGATTTCATTCCCGCAGCAACCACTCTGGCTTTGTTAAAGACCAAGGTTGTCTGTTTTATAGGCTCTAAGTCAGGGGCCTCAGACTCACCTTAGCTAGCGGGCCGCATTCACGAAAATTTACTCCTGCAAAAGCCAAGAGAGTGAAAACGGTAAGAGCGGGGGGAGGGGAAGGGGGGGGGGAGGGTAATCTGTACAAGATGTCAACTACCGCTGCCATTTGAAACGCTTTTCTCATATCATATATGGGTCATTTCTGAACGGGGTTTGGCGCCAGGATTCGAACACTCATCGATACTGATCTCGATCTCCAGAAATGTCTGAAATTTCGTTGCCGATTCTCAGTTTGTTTAATGGTTATGCATGAACACATGGTAACCGCAGAGAATGCCTCATGAAAAAAAAATGGTTAAGACCAGTGATGCCTGTGCAGCTAATGAACATACTTATTAAAACATGAAGAAAAATATCGGAAGAAGAGATTCACGTGCGGGCCTCGGGGCACTAGCGAGAAGTCGGCGGACCGCGTGTTATGGAACGCTGCTCTAGGTATGGGAACCCTGCTCTAAGAACCCCGCCCAACTACCTCTCAGGTGGTGCAAATTTCCGGAGCCTTCCCTACAGCGTATTTCATGATCATATCGTGGTTTTGGAACGTAAAAATTGCAAGAATTATTGTTTATTATTGTCATAATCACACGTTGTTCATTCGTACGCATCCGCAGATTCACTCGGCGTCCCGACCGCTATCAGTATGCTCGGACAGTGCGACATCATTCTTCTGGTCTCCTGCGTGTTGTCGGCGGGCTTCGCTGCCAACAGGGACACCGTCGGCCCGTTCTCCAAAGCCTCGAGCGGAAAGTGCGCGCCTAAGCCCAATTCGTACGGCATCGGAAACCGGGCGACCTGCACATTCACCCGGGTGCTGGACATCGACTCCCACAGGATGCCGCCGGAAATACCCAGCGTCAAGTGCAAGTGTCCCGGAAACCTGTGCAGCCCCACGGGTGACTTCCGGTGCCAGGAAGTGAAGGAAAAGATCAGGGTGTCCTACCCGCGCTGGAGAGACGGTTCGTGGTGGTCGGTGCAAAACAAGACCTTAGACGTGACCACGGCCTGTATTTGTGCCATGAGCCAAGCTGTAGAGGCGTATGACGACACCGACAGAACGTTGGACGTGATGTACAACGGAGTTCGTTGATGTCGGGGAGGTAACAACGGCATTAGGCACGTCCCCCTCTCTCTCGCTATTTTTCCATAGTGATGGACAGTATCCGCATGTACAGCCAGGTGTTTGTTACTGGCTACACGTGTGAACGTTGTTACGGGCACCGTCATCGACGTGCGCTGTGTGGCTCGCGTTGTTTGGCATTTGGTGTACTAGCTTTTTGACTGTGGTTTATAGAATTCCGCTGAGCTGCGGAAAACTGTAGATAGGCCAGACAGACTGGTGTCTTAATGACGTAGTCGGAGAGGGTTGTTTCATTGAATATACCCTCCCCGACAGAATGGGGGAGGGTATATGCTTTCTTCAAATCAATTTATTTTCTTGACAAGTCAGAGGGAGAGGAGGTCTAAAAGCTTATGCGCCTTACAAATGTTCCCGCCCCTAAGTACACTTCAGCCAGCGATGAACATTTTTTTTGAGTATGTGGCTATTGTGCGTTACGCATAAGCTGTAGTACATCCAAGCCAAGATGAACAGCCATTTAAAATACATATATCCATTATGCGCATACACAATATATGCGCATTTATATAACATTCACAACAGGTCTCCTGATAAAGCATCGAAATATGGATACAAAATGCATTGCGGTCTCTAAACTCGAAATATACTGGGTGTTCCAGCAAACTATAGCAAGAGTTTAAATATATGCCGGGGAACTTTATGACGACGCGGCCATATGCATGTTGCTGACTGTTGCCTGTAGTAAGTCACATTATTTTTAGGGTTCTGCTTAATTGCCCAATTAGGCAAGATTAATTAACGAGCTTCTAAAGCAACGAAGCTGGACAAAAAAAATTCCATTCGAAAGTTGTAGATCGGTTTTCAAAACGTCCGATCGGACATTTTCCAACTTTCTATATGTTGACTATTCGTGTGTTTCTGCTTGCTGCTGGTGTCCGAGAAAAAAATAAATAAAAATACCACGTGACATGCCCGCTTGCACGCCGTAAATGCGGTGCTCCGTAACGTTCCACGTGCAAACGATATGCTTCTCTCACCGCGGTTCATGAAAGCGATAAGCAGGCGCACTGGTTATCGCTTGTGCTGTCGCAAACAGGTTCGTCATCGCACAGCCACTTGTCCTCCCGCCTTTTAAGCCCCATGCAGCACACATTGCCGAGTCATATGGGTTTGTAGCCGGAACTTTAGGAAGTACTGCCAAGGTCAAATTATATTGGTCGCGAAACTTGGAACGGAATGTTGTCGAAAACCTATAGCCACAGATATGAACGCGCGCCTTAAGACTGAAGCGCGACTAGGTCAGGAGGGGCAAATACCGAAAACCAAGAACTCAATGGACTTTTTTTTTTCGAATACTCTTAATTTAATATATATCTGAGTAAACTAGAAATTTACTTTACGGTTTATCTGACGCTTCGCTTAATAGTTTATTGCCTTTTCTTCTTTTTTTCTTCCTTTTTTTGGCGAGCGCAATAAATGAGGGGCGTCTGCAGGCAGTCTGCTATGTGGGCTTGAGTTCAGTTCGGCGCACTGCCTGGTCAACGAGGCATTGCTCACTTTTGCACGGTGGTTTCGTGCGCATCTTCCATTGGTTATTTATTTGCTTATGCGTTGTTTGCTGACGTGACGCTTCAGAGAAGCTGAACTAGCTCACAGAACGTGTAGATAACTCCCATGTGACTGGACACTGCTTTCGCTGGCGCACGGCCGGCGTGCCCTCGCCTTTCGGGACGGTGAAGGCCGCACGCTAAGCGAAGAAACGCCGCACTGTATGGTTGCCAAAGTGCTACTCTCAAGGCTGCTGTCTCATTCCAGGGATGTTCCTCGACTGGGCAACGTGAGTTTTTGAACTATTGTGCCCGTGAGGTATTGTCTTATAATTTCTTCATCTGCAATGTATATGGCGTATATTGAAAGTGCACTATCTGGCTAATACAACAAGCTTGCTTCTACAATCTTTATGGTTGATCTTGATTTTCACTCGCATGCGCTGGCTAGCCATAAAGACGCAATAAAATCGCGTAGTTATCAAAAGCATGTAAAAGGTCAGCAATTAAAAAAATTCAATTTGGCACCATGTAGTGCGAATGTTGCGACGTGGCTTCCGGTTGTGACGTCATATTTTATTTTTTATTTTTGTTTGCGATATGTAGCATCGAGCCGCCAACTAGTTGACACATGGGCTTCTATGGAAATGTTGCTACCAGACGCCTTGGTACTGCAAGTGGGTACGCAAACGCCACACGGTATTTTTTTTTGCATTTCGCGGGCATCTGTAAGCAGCAGAAAAACACCAATAGTTAACTAATAGAAAGAAAGAAACTGTCTAGTCGGTCGTTTTGAAAAGCGATCTAAAACTTTTAAGTGTAATTTCTTTCCTTGTTTTGTTGTTTTAGAAGTTGATGAACTTTGCCTAATTAAGCAGACTACCGGAAACAAAAACTATTGGACTTACTGCGTACAAAACTCAGCAACATGCGTTTGGTCGCGGCATCATAAAGTGCGTCGGCATATTTTTAAACTCTGGATAGAGTTAGCTGGGGCACCCTGTATACAGTTATCGCACAGACTGTTATACCACATTGAACATATTGCATGCAATTCTGAATCTAGCGAACGCGGAGATGCCTCATATCCCAAACTTGAATGAACGCTTGAGCTACGACACAAGTTCCTAGCCGCATATTGGTCAGAAAAACAACAACAACAACAACACAACAACAACACAACAACAACAACAACAACAACAACAACAACAACAACAAAATTCAGCCAGTTCCATGCCGTCGGATAGCGAAGCTGTAAGTGCGTGAGTGTATGCGATTGGCTAGCGAGATCACGTGGTGTCGTAAATCTGTCCTAAACCATTTCGACCGTCGCTATCATTTCAAGCACAATCATTATCTAGCATGATCATCATGATTTCGAGCATCATATTCATAATTTAGTTTGATTTCGTCATTCACTTCCCCCTCTGGTCATGATAACCGGCGTGACGCCTACTACTACTATTACTACTACAACTACCGCAATTACTACTACCACCACTACTACTACTACTGCTACTACTACTACCTACTACTACTATTACTACTACTACTACCTACTACTACTACTATTACTACTACAACTGCTGTTACTACTACTACTATACTACTACTACTACAACAACAACTACTACGACGACGACGACGAAGACAGCTTGGCTGTGAAAAATAATTATGAAACTCCTCAGGGCAAACAAACAAACAATTATGAAACGCGAACAAGGCAAAGACGTTTAATTACTAAAATGACATCACGAAATTGATACATTACCACGTTTTTGAAACAGGCGCATGATAAGCTTGAAGGCGAAATCAGGGAGGCATACTGATTAATCTTGAAGAAAACAGTGGTGTCAGTACGACATCATTATCAGTCTTGAAAACGGAAGTTGATTTCTTGACAGGCTTCGTCTGATTTGGCGATGACGCGTGCACACTATATATGTCATTTGTTGTGATTAAACGTTCACTTGAAAGTCGGCGCTCGTCCAGTTTTCGTCCCGTCTCCTCTCGTCCTTCTCTCGTTTGCGCTGCACAATTCCTTCGCTATGAACCAACGAGCCAATTCCAAGGTTCGCCGTGAAAGCTTGACTTCTCGATTACGGACCCTTGTTGGTGTTCGATGTTCGATCTCCTCCCGCACCGGCGACGGCCGTCAGGCTCACGGCACACACGCACGAAGTACTCAGCTCCACCGTCCCGTTGGTTAGCTCCAAGCCGTCGAGTCCGCCGCGGTACAGCACCCGAAAAGTGCTCCTCACCTCCTGACAACGGTAATCGCCTTCGGAATGGCACAGGTTGCCCGGGCAGTTGCACTTCACGACGGGCAACTCGGCCGGCACTCTCGTCGCGTCCACGTCGACGGTCGTCGTGAAGGTACAAGTCGAGCGCGCGCCGATGTTCGCACCCCTCGGCTGCGGCGAACATTGTCGTTGGCGAACAGCGCCCTCTCGAAGACGGTGAGCCTCCGGGCCTCCAAGGAAGCTGCGTACAGGAGAACGCAGGTGACGATGGTGGCGCACGGAGACATGTCGACGCACGGGTTGCCGGAGACTTCAACACTCTGACTAGGCACATGTACGCACGGTCCTTCTATGCGGTTGCAGTTGTCTGAAAGCACGGTAGAACTAGCGTCGGTAGCGCCTTATATGCGCTGTTTGCGAGCGCACGAAGCTTACACACCGATCGTTTGCGGCTATGTTTGCCACAGGATGATTGCCGATGAAGGACACGCACCGCGCCGTGGCCCATTCTATCTGCAACTCACTTGGCGATCGTGAAGGGTGGCGGCAAAGCTCATGAACGAAATAAAAAAAAAAGTTTTCTTCGCGGATGCATTGAACAACTCTTATTTCCAGAAGTTGCGAGGGTCATTCGCAAGGACGGGTCTGGAATTTTGTTATGTTTTCTGCGATGGTGAGACGTACCACGTTTAGAGTATATAGCTCAGGCGGAGAAATTGCCGCTCAAGTCTTCCCCGCCTGTTGTAACATCGCCTCTGCCATCACCGTCATCAATAAAAAAAAAAGCCCGGTAACAAAATTCCTTTCTTTGTGTGTAACTTCTGCAGGCTCTGCTTTCTCCCTCGCGAAGGTCGACAAGTGCATCTGCGGCTAAAAGTGGCTCGCTCGGGATTTCCCGCCCATTCTCAGAGCACGCGTTTTTTTTTTTTTAACAGCGGAGTTTTTTATGCCACCCGTTGGTTGTAATCCGTCAACAGAAAAGATCATCATCATGAACCGGCACGGGCTATGTCCGTCTCTTCTTCATCTTCTGCTTCGCTCTCAGGAGACGTGCGCCAATGTGTCCTGCGTGGGATGGAATATTTTTGATGGGTGAAAGAACGAGTACAAATAGAGAAAAGGAAATAGATACAAAGAAAGATACCCAGGATCCGAAGGTGAGCATCGTAACTACTCGGCTATCCAGGCACGCTAGAAGAGGATAGCACAGCCTTGTATTTCTTTTTATTTACAAATACTGCAGGCCCTTCTCGGGCCCAAGCAGGAGTGGGTACATGAATATACAAAAACAATACTACAACAAAAATTACAACTGTCGCCAACGTACATTACACAATACATGTTTACAATCAATAAGCTAAAAAAATGTCCTTCGCAATCCGACACATAACAGTACCGTAACAGTAAGAAAACATGCACATACAACAATTGAAACATCAGGCAAATGTATAAATAATAATATCTGGGGTTTAACGTCCCAAAACCACGATATGATTATGAGAGACGCCGTAGTGGAGGGCTCCGGAAATTTCGACCACCTGGGGTTCTTTAACGTGCACCTAAATCTAAGTACACGGGCCTCAAACATTTTCGCCTCCATCGAAAATGCAGCCGCCGCGGCCGGGATTCGATCCCGCGACCTTCGGGTCAGCAGTCGAGCACCATAACCACTAGACCACCGTGGCGGGGCATGTAAAATAAGGCTAAGCAACCCATAAGACTATGCAGCAGACGAAAAAGCGAACGCAAGAAGCAACTATATGTGTACTTTCATTGTGACACAGTATAAAATAGTTCAGGTATAGTAAGGTGGTGGGAAAGAGAAGTGAGGGTGAGGGGGAAAGAGGAGGAGGGGAGAGAGTACAGCACAGCATATAAGAAAGACAGAAATAGAGAGAAAGAAAGGGAATAAAAACAGCAAGAGAAAGAAGAAAGAAAAAGACAAAAAGAGAAAAAAAATCAAAGAAAAAAGAGGGAAATATAAAGACAAAACGAGAAAGAGATAGAAAGAAAGAGGAGGCGAAAAATGGAAACCGAGAGAGAGAGAAACAGAAAGAGAAGATAAGAGAAAGAAAGATGGAAGGAGCGAGAAATAGAGAGAAATGTATATACAAAGAAAGAAAGAAAGAAAGAAAGAGAAATGAACAAAGAAGACATAGAAAAAACAATGAGAAAAGTGAAAAAACAAAGAAAGAGGAAGAAAGAAAGAGAGAGCAAGAAGGCCGCCCAGCTCTGCACTTCCTCCATGCTTGGCCACGCTAGTTCGAAGCTCGCGTAATTTTGTTTTTTCCATCTCTGTTCATTGATGCTGGCAACAGCGCGTATTTTTGCGTATTCATGCTGTAACGTACTTGGACGCACTGGACGCACCACAACACCGAACGTGCTGTGGTGTGTTCAATCTAGCTAAGCACGTTGCAGCGCGATTACCCAAGGCCATGCCAACCAGCTTATACTTCTGCTCTTCTAATAGAACATCTACAAGATGCCCAACTATCTCTAGCCAGAGTTTAAAAATAAGCCGATGCAATCTACGACGATTCGACCGAATGCATGTTGACGACTTTTGCATGGAATAAGTCAATTTTTTTTCTTTTCTTCCTAATTGCCTTATTAGGTATTTTAATTAACTTTTAAAGCAATAAATATGGGCAAAAAAATCTAATGAGAAAGCTGTAGGTCGGCTTGCAAAACGTCCGATTAGACAGTTTCTAACTTTATATCCGTTTTGCATTAGTCTTTTTTCTGCTACAAAAAAAAAAAATACCACGTGACAAGCCCGCTTGCGCGCTTTTGCGCGCCGTGATTGCAGTGCTTCCTAACGTTCCGCGTGCAAACAACCGTAGCACTTCGCCGGGTATGCTCTCCTGACAGAAGAGCGACGACGGGATGGCTCTGCGATGACGCACGTTTTGGCTAGCGGCTACACAAGCGATAACCGCTGCGTATGCTTATCCCTGTGATAAACCGTCGCGAGGGAAGCATATCTTCTTACGCGGAACGTTATCGAGCACTGCAATCATGGCGCGCCTAGGCGCGCAAGCAGGTGTGTCACGTGATATTCGTTTAGTATTTCGCGGGCATCTACAGTAAGCAGAAAAACACTAATAATTAACATATATAAAGTTACAAACTGTCTAATCGGTCGTTTTGCAAACCGATCTACAATATTTCTCTATAACAATTATGGCTAGCTTCGCGCTTCATAAGTTAGTTAATTAAACATGCCTAATTAGCAATATAAGCGGCAAACAAAAAAATAGTGTGATATACTCCATGCAATAACAAGCAAGATGCATTTCGTCGCGTCGTCATAGAGTGCGTCGTCATATTTTTAAACTCTGGCTAAAGAAAGCTGCCCAGAAGACGGAAAACGCCAGGAGATATTAGCGTGGTCGTTCTGTGTATACTCAAAGGTTTAGGGGCCCTTTAAAAACGTAAGTGCATAGTCGAATTCTGCCGAACTGTGCTGAAGTCACCATGTACACCCTTTGCTGCTTGTATTAAATATGTTGGGAAACATTTTGAAAGGAGCACCAGTGAGCCAGTGAGCCCAAAGGAGCACCAGTGAGAAAATACACTACGCGGCCAACGTTGTTTTTGCAAAATAGATGCTATTGTGTCAAAGCATCAATGCGCCTTATTGAATGAAGAAGGGTCGAAAGGAAGAAGGTTTTACTCATGAAAACAATACAAAAAAAAAAAAAAAAACGCCAGACACTCCTACATAGGCAGCAGAATTGCTGATGAAATGGATTCCGAGCTTTTCTCGAGAGCATAGATTACGGGTAACCATTGTTCTGAATCACATAATAACCTTATCTAACATGAAGCATTCCTGTTTGACTCAGAACTGTTGTAGTTCGACATCCTCGCGACATCCTCGATTCTGTGAGTTCGATTGAGTGCATTTAATCGCTAAATCTAGCAACTGTGCAGATGCCTTAAATATACATTTGGTTACAACCTAGGAATGAGTGTAAGCTCCGCCAACAACCGTCGCTTTCTCGACCAGAGAAAATTTGCGTATAAGTGCCATCCAATCGCATTCGCCCATTTTCCATGACGTCAAGCACCATTCGAGTGTGTCAGGCAGGTGGTTTTCCCGTTGAGACACATGTTCTGGTTGCTGGTTTTTGATCAGAACAGTGAACTTCCTTGCAGATTTCACCAAAGATTCTGACATCACTTTTCAAAAAAATGTAATAATTTAATTGTGGACGAAGAATATTTAATTTTTAATACGCGTAGAACTTACATTAGTAATGAAAAATTACTAATAGTTACATCGGAACAACCTCGCACCACTCGCTTCCACACTTGAGCGGCATGCCACACAGTTCAGGCGGTGGAGCTTGTATTCGTCTAAAACTCGATTACAACCTAAGCAAGAAGTGTCAGCTCGGCCACAGCCATCGCTTTTCCTCCGAAAGAGAATTGCGTAAATGCTCCATTCAATTGCGCTTACCCATATTCGTGACGTCAAACGTTTCTCGAGTGTTCAGATAACTGACTATCCCATAGAGACATACGTTGTGTCGCTAGATTTAGGTCGGAAGTATGAATGTACTCGTGAATTTCCTTGGGGATTCCGACGTCGCTGCTAGGCCAATGTAATTTTTAGTGATAACGACAAAGCTTTAATTCTTAATATGCCTTGTATTTGCAGTAGCCGAGATAAAGTACTCACGGTTCGAGCAGAGACCAGCTAGCACGACTGCCTTCTACAGATGAAGTGCAGGCCCACCACAGTTCTGTGAGCAGACCTTAAATATTTTTAGGTTAACAGAGTTATAGGTTGCAACCGAATATAGAATTTGAATGCATTCATGGGCGACGACTGGCTTTCCAAGTCAAATTCCTCTCGGAACAAATATTGGCGTCTTGATGGCTCTAGGACGGGCTCTTGTTGACGTTCGAGATTCGGTCTCCTCCCCCAGCGACGGCCGTCCGGCTGACGGCACACACGCACGACGTTGTCAGCTCGACCGTTCCATTGACCAGCTCCGTCCCGCCACGGTAGGCAACCCGAAAAGTGCTCCTCACCTCCTGACAACGGTAATCGCCGTCGGAACGGCACAGGTTTCCCGGGCAGTTGCACTTAACGACGGGCAACTCGGCCGGCACTCTCGTGGCGTCAACGTCGACGGTCGTCGTGAAGGTACAGGTCGCGCGCTCACCGATGCTCGCACCTCTCGGCTGCGGCGCACACATGTCGTTGGCGAACAGCGCCTTTTCGAAGACGGTAAGCCTCCGGGCTCCAAGGAGGCTGCGTACAGGAGAACGCAGGTGACGAAGGTTGCTGCAGGTGACATCTGGATGCAGCCGTTGACAGTCTTCTACACTGGAAAAGGCACTCAATCCTGCTATCTATGGTTGCTGTTATTTGAGAGTGCGGCGAAACCACTGTCGATAGGGCCTTATATCGTTTCCTACAGGAAATCCCCGTTCGTAACGTCGGCGTTTCTGAATACCTCAACCGCCATGTTTTGACTCCGGTGTATCGCATTTGTCGTGGTAGGTATGGAAGGTACGTATAGATAAGTGGATCAGACGCACGGAAGGATGTTCCCGCCGTCGGCCTCGGCGCTTCCTCCGGTGCAGTCACTCCATCCGCCACGCCGGCGCGACAGGCCCTTAGAAAACGGTACAGTCGAAGCTAACAGCTTCGAAATGAAACGCGCACGAAGTCGCGAGGCGATGGAAAATTAAGAACGTTTGTGAATACCAGTCATCAAACGACCCGCCACGTTTGTCTCGTAGTTATGGTGCTCGACTGCTGACCCGACGGTCGGAGGATCGAATCCCGGCTGCGGCGGCCGCATTTTCTATGGAGGCGAAAATGCTTGAGGCCCGTCCTATTAGATTTCGGTGCGCGTTGAAGAACCTCAGGTGGTCGACATTTTCGGAGCCCTCTACTACGGCGTCCCTTATAGTCACATCGGGGTTTCCGGACATTAAACGTCAACAGTTTTATTAATATATTACCAGTTATAAAACACTGGCAGGACCATTCTTTAAATAGCCCCAAGTTGAAACTCATTGTATAGTTTTCCGTTTCAGGCATTTACAGAATCTAGAGCGCAAGCACGTAAGTGCTGAAAGAAAGATAACGCAGTGAGGGAATGTAGGAAAGCAAAGAATGGGAAGCAGGAAGAGCTGTGTACGTCCATATTTTGTCTTCCTCCCATCACTGCGTTACCTTTCTTTCGGCACTTACGTGCTTGCCTTGCGGATTCCGTAAAATGTACGTAAACCAGCTCGCAACATCGGCGTCCTTCTCGGACATATATCTGTTTATAGTGGTCGAGAGTTGGACTACGGTACACAAAGTATGCATAGATACGTAAGTTCGTATTGAGTCAGGGCAGGTCGACGATAATGAGTCGCCACAACCATGGTTGGAATCTTCGCGCACAAATTTTACGAAGCTGGCCCTAACAATGCCGAATCTGGAGGTTTACAGCTTCACATTTACGAATAACACGTTACAACGAGGGGAATGCCACCGCGAGGTTACTGGTCCTTCTTGTGCAAATGAGTAACCCCGCTAATGTTTGAATACCTATATTAGGCAACAACCTAAGACTGAATGTAAGCTCCGCGCACAGCCATCGCTGCATGCCCCACCCAGATAGAATTTGCATAAATGCCCCATCGAGCGGCGAATGTTTTAGTACCTATACTCGGCAACAACCTAAGACTGAATGTAAGCTCCGCGCACAGCCATCGCTGCCCCACCCAGATAGAATTTGCATAAATGCCCCATCGAGCGGCGAATGTTTTAGTACCTATACTGGGCAACAACCTAAGAATAAATTAAATCGCCGCGCACAGCCATCATTGCCCCATTTAGATAGAAATTGCATAACTGCCCCATCGAACGGCGAATGTTTCAATACCTATATTTGGTTACAATCCGTGTTGTGAAACTCCATTTTGTGAGTCAGGCAGGTGATTTTTTGATCCAGACACATGTTCGGGTGGCTGCTTTTCAATCAAAAGCGTGGACTTCTCGGCAAATTTCAGCGAAGATTCAGACGTCACTTCTCCGTCAAATGCGTTGTTTCAATTGGAGACGAAGAACTTTTAATTCTTAATATGCGTAGAATTTACATCAGCAGTGGAAATAATCAGCCGGTTCCGTGCCATGAAAAACGTCGGACAACTAAGTGCGCTAGTGTATGTGATTGGCTAGCGAGATCATGCGCATGATCATCATTGTTTAGCATCGTTTCATCACCATTTCGATTTAGAATCCCCACCACGGTCATTTTCAGCATCATCACCATCTTTATTCACTTCCCCTCTGGTCACGTGACCGTGTGAGTACTACAACAAAAGGCGACAGCAACAAGAACAACACAACAAAACAACGACTACTATACTACTACTACTACTACTACACTACTTACTACTACTACTACTACTACTACTACTACTACTATACTAACAGGGCGTAGCCAAGGGGGGGGTTGGGGGGGGTTCAAACCCCCCCCCCCCGAAATTTACAAATTTTGCTTGCGCATATATACACGCACACATACAAAACGCACGCACGGACATACATAAAGTATGGTTGAACACCCCCCCCCCCCCCGAAAAAAATTTCGGGCTACGCCCCTGATACTAATACTACGGTTAGAACGGAAACCACGTAGCGCGACTCTCTTGCACAGATGAACGGCAGGCGCGACCCAGTGCAGGAGGTGGAGCTTGTCTTTATTCTTAGGTTTGACGGATTATAGAACGAACGCATGCACGGGCGACGACGTATTCCAAGTCTCGTTCCTATCTGTAGAAATCGCTCGATAGCGCTAGATGGGTGGTCTCTGTTTAGGCAGGCCATTTGGAGTACTGCCGCCCGAGCGGCGGCCGTGCGGGTGACGGCGCAGACGCAAGAAATGGTCAGCTTGACCGTTCCGTTGACGAGCTCCGTACCGCAAACGATAGGCCACCCGAAAGGTCCTCCTCACCTCCTGACAACGGTAATCGCCGTTGGAATGGCACAGGTTGCCCGGGCAGTTGCACCTCACGACGGGCAGCTTGGCCGGCACTCTCCTCGTGTCAACGTCGACGGTCGTCGTGAACCTACAAGTCGCTCGCTCGCCGATGCTCTTGCCTCCCGGCTGTGGCGAACACTTGTCGTTGGGGAACAGTGCCCTCCCGAATACTGAAGGCGCTAGACGGTCCTCCAACGCAGCTGCGTGCAGGAGAACGCAGCTGGTGACGATGGCACATGCATAATACATCTTGATGCGGCGGATGATGGATACTTTCACACTCCGGCAAAGGCACCTTAAACCCAGGGGCGCAATCCCGTACGCTTTCTGTGTAGGAACAGAACGCCACGTCACGAGAAAGCGAGAGGGAGCAATGGTCCCTTCTGTGCTGGTTCTTTGCCTAGCAGACGACAAAATGATCGACAGCACTGCCTTTTCCGTTGCTGTTCTCACGTCTGACCGTCGAACCAGACTCGACCAATCCCGTGCGGCGCGATAGAACGTTCTATCACAGAACGTGTACAAGATTACGCCCCAGTTTTAGTATGGTTGCAGTTTTTGAAACTGCGGCACGAGTGCTGAAACTGCACGAGTGCAGTTTGCATTGCACGTTGCACGTGCAGTGTTACGATGCAGTGAGACTGCACGAGTGCTGAAACGGCACGAATGCTGAAACTGCGGCACGAGTGCAGTTTTTTGAAACTGCGGCACGAGTGCTGCGGCAAGAGGGCTTCATGTTTCCTACCGGAAAGACCCCTTTCTCCGTCGGCGTTTCTCAGAAGATAAACCGTTATGTCTCGTCTGCGTTGTATCGCGTCTGTCGTGGTGGATAGAAGGTACATACATATAGATAAGTGGACCAGACGTACGGAAGGATGTTACGGGCGTCGGCCTCGGCGCTTCCCTCCGGTGAGGTCTCTCCAGCCGCCATGCTGGCATGAAAGTCAACCAAGAGACACGGTACAAACGCAACACCTTCGAAATGAAACATGCGCACGGAGTCGCCGGGCGATAGAAAATCGAGGAGGTTTCGCGAATACCAGTTGCCAAACATTGGCAGAATGAGCCTTTATAGAGCCCTAAGCTGAAACCTAATGTATAGTTTCCGTCTCATTCATTTTACAGAATCTGCAACACAAGCGCTTAAGTTCTGAAAGATAACAAGATAACTAAGCGAGAGAAGAAAGGAAGGAAAAGAGGGAAGTGCAAAAAGCGCAGTGTGTACGTCCCTTTTTTCCTACCCTTCAGCCTTGCGTTACCTTTCTTTCAGCACTTAGGTGATTTCGCTGCAGATTCTGTAACCAATTCGCGACATCACCGTCCGTCCCGTACGTATCTCTGTTTACCGTGGTCGACGATTGGATTGCGGTACACGAAGTCAGCATAGATACTTAGTGCGTATCGAGTCAGGGCAGGTCGACGACAATGCATTGCCAGAACTATGGTCGGAATCTTCGTGCACAAATTTTCATACTACTGACACTAACATTGCCGGATATTGACGAAAAGGCAGCTGGACTATTGCAGCTTCACATTTACGAATAGAACGTTAGAACGAAAAGAAATGCCTCCGCGAGGTCAACTTTCTTGTGCAAGTTAGTATAAACACGGCGAATGTTTTTCAACCCAGCTTTTTTTTAAAAGAAGAATTCGGTGTTTTGGAGGCGTTGCTCATTCAGTCGATAGGTAACACGCCTCATGTAGCCTCCGACTGCTAGGTGTCGACGAAGGTGCCTCTATGGGCGTCTTGGAAAGTGATCTCACACCTAAAAACTTTGCACTCATGCTCAAGGAGTCGCGAAGTTGTTGAAGCATCACCGTGTATATACCTAATCTTGGCTAACACGTGCTGCTGAAACAACGCAGGGTTCAGGGGAAGACGAAGGCTCGAGGCAATGAGAATGATGAACAAGTAGTGTCTCCGGAGCCAATGTTTCCACTGCCTAGAGATGTCGGCCAGGGGCTCCCGGACGTCTAGGAGCCCAACCACACTCACTTTGATTATTTCAAATAAAGTCGTATCCATCCATCCATCCATCCATCCACAAGTGGTCTTGTCCTCGTGCTGCCTTGACGATGATAAATCCGCTTATCGCAACGCTGGCTCCGGCAGCATTAGCTGTTCATCAATTTCTAACATCATGTAACGTAACGTCATGTAAGTTTGGCTGGAGATCACTAAGAGACGCCGTACAGAAAAAAACAACGAAGGACCACCCCCCTCGTGCGATGGCGAAATCCATCGATGACGCCGCACTTCCAAAATCGATACGTTAGGTTCCGATAAGACGTGTCTCTGGTGCGAAGATTCACATCCTCGGTGGTTCTAGATTAGGTGAGGCTCACCTTCAGCAATGAGCTAGAACCTTGTGATCTAACGCTGTCACAAGATCACCGCCAGCTGCTTCTCACAGGGTCGCTAGCCTCCCGGTTAGCTCAGATGGTAGAGGGACAGTCAGGAAAAGGCGTTGGTCCCGGGTTCGAATCCTGGTCCAGGATGGTTTTTCTGCAAAGTGTGAAACTTTCTCCCTGAGAAATCTGTAGGAATTCCGTGATAGCTTTGTCCAACAAACGGATAGACGACTCTTTGTACAGACAAATGCAATAAGTCTTGCCTCAGCACAAAACAGTCGTCTGGTTGTATTGAACACCTTAGACAGTACATCCATTAAGCATTCTTCCAATTTTAACCTGTACGGCAAATGCAGAAGTGTTTGGCTTTGCACGGTACTTATAGCACTTATCTATATAACAATAAATTGAAAGAAAGACCAAAGATCACTTTTTTAGCTTTTTAAGAATCGTAATACTGCTCCGCAATGTTCGCGTCAAAGTACAATGGCCAATGGGCAAAAAAAGTGTCACACATCGTTTACTTCTCGGACTAGACTGCAATCATCAGAAACGTTAAACTGCATTATAACTGCATATTTCTCAGCAATAAACCAATGACTTTTCTCGATTAAGTAATGATCCTGTATCACGTGCGCTTCGGTATTACGCATGGCATCACTCGCAATTAGCGCGGATTTAGGCACGCATTTAGTGTGTATGGATACGCAAAATCCTGCTGACCTAAAATGCGCTTCTATTAGTAACAGCTGTGCACTAACTTAAGAGCAGGAAGTTACACTCTCACTCACCTTTGGGAATTCAGTATCCGAAATACAAAGCAATAGTAACCAACGCAGAAACGACAACAAAACGGTTGTTGTCGCACCGTGGCCGTTAGTTGAAATGCCAAGCGAAGACCGTGATATAGTTTACTGCAGCAGAGTAGTGCGAGTACAACGTCCTAAAATGTTCTTGTGCACGTAGTATGGGTTGTGATCACTTCACTTGTTCCCACGATGTAGCTCTAGTTCCCCCACTCATGTGACTGAACTGCTGCGACTGCAAGAGCTGCTGACATCGCTCGCAACAGAACGCCGTATGGTGTGAGGCCATCTTGTCTCGTTTCCTCTCACGACCCGCCGAGAAACGTACGCGCGTAACTAAGACGGCATCAAAATCAGTATCGTTGATGTGGAGCCAGTTGAACCAGTCATCGCTTTACCTGTGGCCAGCGTTTCCACGCAATTTCAATGCCACACTATTCAAGGAAGTCGAAACGACGAAGGCGGTAAGTCTGACCTGCGTCGTCGGCTCTACTTAGAGGTAATGGCATATGCTACCTTAAGGTAGCATATACAGTAACTCTAGCTCTACTGTGCCGGCTGCGCCCTCCCACAGCAACGATAAGAAATAGAGAGCGGTGTGAGAGCGGCCAGAAGAGATAAGGCGAAAGCGGTGGGAGAAAAAACGCGGCCTCCGCGACTCATTCCGGTATTGCATTGACGCTCATCGCGGAGGCCACGGTTAGAAAAGAAACGTCTGGCGCGCCGTCGAGAGAGCGCCATTTGCGCGAGGTACTGATGGTCACATTTATTTACAGACACCCAGTATTACGCGACGCGTTCAACTCTGCAACCTACAGGAAAGAAACTGTCGCATCCGAAGCGAGTCGATTGGCTTACGCTGTCCACGCTTCCGACCAGGTTCCTTACCGACTCCGAATCTCTCGGAGTCTGCTGGCGAAACGAAGCGGCTTGCCGCGCTCTCCGGAAGCTTCGGCGGATGGAGCTGCCGACACTTCGAAAGAAGCCGCCACCCTCCGGCTGACGCTCACGATCTGCTTGCTGACGCTGCAGTTCTTGCGCCTCCTGCACTCGCTTCGCCGACACTTGGTAGAGTTTCTCTAAGTGGGGTTGCATGGCAGAGACGCACGAGTGAATCTCGACAAGTTGCCTTTTTCGTTCTTCCACGGCATCCGTGATGCTTTCGACGGACGGTACGGCGTCCAGCGTTGGGTTAAGGCCAGCGGAAGCTGCCGCAGCGCCACCGGAAGCGATGCATCCGTCCACGTTACAATGTGCAGGCAAGTTCTTGAGCAGCACAGTCTCCCGACTTACTGAGCACGGGATGGAGCGGTACTCGCACTCTGTCTCGTAGTGCCGGAGCAGAGTCTCCAAGGTGCCAGAAAAGTCGCAGCCTTTGTCTTCATTCCAGCAGTGGGCCTGAAAAAAATCGTAGTTTTGTTTCGGAGTGAAGCAATGAACGCGAGAGCAGTAAATTGTAATGTTATACGAATTAAGGCTGGCAGCTCTCTCTTTTGGATCCGATGTCGCGTAACTACACAAAACACTGATTTAAGGGAATGCGGCCGCTCCGGGACTGAAGCGGTTTTCGTGCTCATAGTATTATAAACGCTAAGTAACCCTTGAGAAGAGAGCACACTAAGTTTACGAGTCGTATCCTGACGACTGTCGAGAAAGCGCACCTGACAATGCCCCTCGATTAACGCAGCCCCCAACCCCGTACCCTCCCCTACCCTCCCCTGGCGTCCCTTCATGCTCCTTACGAAAGACGGGTGGGGCGTTTCCTCTTTGCTTGAGGAGCAATCGACGGCAGGCCTCGCACGCGGGCTTGTGTCAACGCTTGCGCCCTCCATGCGATGGAGATGGCCGGCTTGTTTCGTCTCTGCTTGAGCCGCGTTCCTCACAAGCGCTCGCGAGTTTTTACACGCCGGTAAAATACAATCCGCTGGGTAACGTTGTCAATTCGCACTTTATATGAAAATTGACTGCGACGGTAAAAACCGGTCGAGAGTGTCCATATAATTGCTACTGCAATAAAAGAACAAAGCATGATCGGCGAAAACCACTCCTCCTTTCTCGCTCGTTGTGCTTTAGCCGCTTCCAGTGACAGTGCGTCCCCCGAACGACAGGTTCCTCGTTCGGAGCACCTAGGTTGAAAGTCAACAATAAAGCCTGAAAACCGCTTAGTAGTTTTTCAAAGGAGCACTTGTGGCGATGTCGTACTTTCACTGGAATTAGGAGCGGCAAAAGCTGGACGAGCCAGAAAGGAAGAGCAATACGGTATTACTATAGCGTGTACGGCACGCTATTGCTGTACAATTGCTAGAACGTCCCAACGCAAGCGAATAACCGGAAGCTTATGCAAGTGCAACTGAATACCAAGTTCGTAAGTTCATTCGCTCATTCGTACTTTGTTTATCCAGGTGATAACGCTACGAAGGAAACAAAACAGATGCCCACTGTGGAAGGCCGATAAGTACTCGCGAGTGAGTCTATCAGACACTCCACGCATCCCATTTCAATGGTTTCAATTGATACGTTAGTCGAGCAATAGCATCACTGACGTGAGTACACTTGAACAATTAAATATGAAAAGCTGGCTCGCATATCTCTAGCATGATGTCACAGGATGCCGCTGTCATTGGTGGGGTTTGGAATTGTGGTTCAGAAATTGAGTTGGCTGTATGTAAAGTCCCGCGGTTTCGGTTTATGCATGATAATAAAAGAAGACACATAACTTTTTGTAAGGTCAATTTTCACTCTACTTTCCCCCGAAAAAATACCCTTCTATTTTTGCCAAGAACAAGCTTAAGAAAACGGCAATTTTTCAAGAGAGGTGGAGCGAAAACTCGAAGGGAGGTCGGAGCTAGGCCTCTGTGCACGAAGGTGCACGTTAAAGGGACCCTGAAATGGTTTTGACGATTTTGTACGAACACATTGAGCCGGTAGAGCAAGTCCTAAGGATCATTTACAGACCGATTTAAGCTCTGTGCGTAAACTGTGTAATTTATTACAAGGCTTTGAAGCTGCGAATCGCCACCGATCACAGCGGCTCAGCCAAACGCGTTTTCAAACCGCCCACTTCCAGTGCGCGTCGTATTGGAAGCGCGACGTCACGCAGGCGGCTGATCTGATTGGATATGTCCAGTACACGTCACTGAACCTCCTGTGGGCAGCGAGCGTCGTTTGCCTGTATTACAACGTACTCTGTGTTGACGTGAGCCGAGCGACAGTGTTTATCTCGAGGTTTCTTTTCTTCGACATAATTAATTGTCCTAGCCGTGTTGTGTACCACCTATCTAGCAATTTCTAGCAATTGGTGACTTGTAAAGCTGCGGCATCGTGCAATGTTCGTGAGGCATCTGGCGAGCGGAATCCCTTCAGCTCGTCGCTGCAATGAGCGTCGCGCTCTCGCTATCCGTTCAACGCCACGATCCACGTTTTTGTGGCTGTAACTTCACCCCTGAAGACACAACCACATTGCCCGAGTTTACGCTTATCGGTGATCGTTCCCGAATTAGTTTTGTTGGTCCGCATGCTTTTGCAGATTGTCGCCGTACAGGAGAATAAAATACGATCTGCTGGTAGTGTGGCGGCACCTGTCGGAGCAGATATCAACCACTCCGCGAGCTTCGTCTTTGTTGGGCCTCCAAGATTGCGCGCAACCTGTCGGCGCACAATATCTGAGGCCATGACGAAGCTCAAACCGTCGAGTGCGCTCATGAGAGCGCTGCGATCGCCGGCGATGTCAGGGTGTCTGTGAGTTGAGGGTGCAAGGCAGTGGTGAGGAGGAGGGTATAGATGTAAATTCCGTAGCGGCCTTGGTAGATAGTGCGTCGTTTAATTTCTGGTGCGAATCATTTGGCGATGCCCCTGTCTAAACGCTGACAAAACTTCAAAAAACCGTTTCAGGGTCCCTTTAAAGAACACCAGGTGGTTGAAATTTCTGGAGCCTTCCACTACGGCGTCCCTCATAATCATATTGTGGTTTTGGGACCTATATCCCCGACAATTATTATTATTATGTGACCTTTAATAGTTGATTTCAGTGTTCCCTCTCATATCGCGCACGACTGTACATAATCTGTGCTTGACAAGCTGTTTGCTTCGCATAGAATGCATCGCTTCGATAGTTGTCCGACCCAGAGGGCGATTCGACCACTCACCTTCAAGGAGTTCGATATCGTTTCCGGAAGCGGTATCATCCGGAGTTCGTCCTTCCCGCAGGACTGCCTGTCGATGGGACAGACTGTCTCACCCGCCGAAGTGCTCGCTTCGTGGCAAAGGTCGCACAGGGCGTGCTTGCATGGGAGTAGCGCCGTTTCTCGCGGAATCACGTGGCAATGCTCACAGACGTGCTCGCGCGGGACATCTGCGACCAGCCTCAACGGCCTCCAGTTGACGCCTGCAACGACGTGCTCGCTTAGTTGGTGCAGTAGTACTTTCGGCTTGGAGCTTGACATGTTGGGTTTTGTCGTGACGCGCTGGTACAGGAGGACTCTGGCACCGACACATCGAAAACATCACGAACAGTGTCATTTATGCTGGCCAGCTTATCGCGGGGATTCGATAATGATAGCGAGCCATTCGCGTTATACTGATGCTCCTGATTACTTTCCAATCGCTTATTAGCGCATTTGCAGATACGTGGGCGACTCGTATACGATTGTTTTGCAGGCAAATTTTTCACTAGCAACGCGAGGACGCGAGCCAAAATGAGCTCGATCCCCCATCTCCCTTTATGTTTGTTTGTACTGCCCGATAATAGCGGTGCTTATCGGTCGTGTGAATATCAGTCGTCCCCCCCTCCCCCTTCCCTGTGTGTACGTACGTTCATTGATTGCGTATGCAAAATTAAATTGCGGTGGTCAAGGTTAAGCACGTGTACCATCAGGCGGCTTCTGTCGGCATAGTCTTGCCAAACGCTGCTTGCGCAAAAGGCACGAACAAACAAAACGCAAGAAATTTATCTCTTGTTAGGTTGCGGATCTTCAAATGAATAATAAAGCCTGAGATGCTTCATGAAACGAAAAACGTGGCCGTGGGCGGCTTCAACTCGAATGGTCTAGAAGCTATCCCGTGATCACAGATGACGTCATCACAAGACATCGCCACGTCGGCAAAGGTGGGTCGATTTCGGAGCCACTCAGGCCGCCCATTTCTAGTCCATACTCCCAAGTTATTGATGACTTGCCCGAGTCGTCATAGGCGCACAACATGGCTCCAACATGGCGGCTTAGATGACGTCAAGGCAGTGCAATCACGCGCGACTATGAACCTGCTTGTTCAGAGTGACATTAACGTGCCATAACTTTAACGTGACACCACAAAGTTCGCTCCCTCCATGTTGGTGATCCAACGGCGCTGTTTCAGTGACATCAGTGCAAACCATCTACCCTTCAGAAGTAATTTCGCTCTGCGTTTCTTTCACTTTAAACACCGCCAGGCGGTACTGGTCTGAACCAGTACCGCCTGGCGCTTCGCTTTTCATGCTTAACCCGAATGCCGTTTACCTTCGACTCACGTCTAACCCTGACTAATCAACCGACTACGAACAGAAAACTGCGTACAAAATTTCGAATGCCCGGCGCGGTCTCTTGTGAGTCGTGACGCAACCGAAAGCCGCAAGGAGAGAAAGCCGCGCTGGCTGTCGGGAGTTGTAAGGAAGTTGCACCATCTTGCGCAACGGCTCTTGCGGTGAGAGGGCACTGGTGAGAACCCCGGCACAGCTGCGCGACAGATCCCGGTCAACGCCTTGGTTCGTTACGTGAGTAATGCTATTATCTTTTGTACTATGATTGATACCTTATCACCCTGTGGTTCATGTTGATGCACTACGGAGCAACTGAATAGGCGTACTTCGTCGATGACGGTTTCCGAACGGTACTTGGATGGTGCTTTTAAGCGAAGCTTTAATAACTCACAGATTTCGGCAGCGTACGTGGAAAAACCCGGCGTCCGGGCGCGTACAGAAATGCGGCCCACGAAGGTGCGTATCTGTATGCGCCGTTTTCCAAATAAATGGTGCTATCTCGATCGTGGGCTTGTCGACGATCAGTCGTTTCTGATATGGCAATCTGATATTTTAACGAGGTGACTTGATATTTCACGTCGCCACATTTCAGTGTTGGACCCGGATATGAACCCAGTTACCGACGTTGTTGCCTGTAGCAATTGAAGTATTGCGTTGCTAAGCTCGTGGATGAAGATGCGAGTCCCGGCATGGAGGAAGGAAACAGTTAGGAGAGCGCAATGCGCAGTGCGATAGAAACATAAAACAATGAAAGACAGAAACGCAGTAGATCAAGCACGCCCATGCCAAGCTTCGCTTTACCCCATTTCACCAATAGGAGAAGGGCTCCTGTTTTTTTTTTTTGGTTATTTTTTTCTGAATATAGGCTGTCCCACTGATGTCTTTCCGTGCAAAGGGTTAGAAGGTGTACTTAATGTCTCGTTACGTATGCACATGTGGTAATATGTTGCGTGCCCGTGTTGGTATTCAGGTTACTTGGAAGATGTCTGCACGTTGTTTACTCACTCTGGTGGTCGTTGGCTGCGAGGTACTGCCGCCCACAAATGTTTACGGAACGTGGGCTACACTGAAAGTGCGAATTTATGCTCTGTTAGCGTGTGGCGCTTCTAACTTAGCGGGTATCTGTATAGGTCGCAGGCACTACCACAGGATTTGTGGGCTATGTTCTGAGACAAAGCGGTAACATAGCTTCCTTGGAAATTTCACGCTCCGCAAACTTTTCAGGGTTGGGAGTGCATTACTATCTTAAATTAGACACGGCTTCGCAAACATTTATTCTTGTTTGACTTTGTTATTTCTTTATTTTAACGAGTTTGTTGCCGAATAAAGTCGCCATATCTCTTAAAGCGCACGACAAAGTGGCCCTTTTCTGTTCCCAATCGTGATGTGGAAGAAAAAAAAAAACACCGGGCACAGCTAGAGTTACTGTATATGCTACCTTTAGGTAGCAGAATTGCGCATCTGTCTTCCAAACGCCGCTAGCAACCATGCATTGCGGAGAAGCTGACGCTCGAGCTAATTTTAGATGCGAGGCAGCTTTTCCTCGGGGCTGTGTCCGTCCTTCCATTCACCGTCCGCTCGGGAACCATGTGTGCTGGCATGCGCTAGCGTGTTCGGGCCTGTGTAAGGGGCTGGGTAAGACGCTGTGGCCTCTCCCCCTTACTCTCTCAGCAATCACATGATGGCGTCGGGGAACGAGATTCTGCAGACGCGCGATGAATCAACGCGTTGTATCCTAGTCAGAACGCGCTGGCACGCGCTAGCGCGTTCGGGCCTGTGTAAGGCGCGGTGTAAGACGCTATGGCCTCTCCCCCGTACACTCTTTCAGCAATCACATGATGGAGTTGGGGAACGGTATTCTGTAGACGCGCGATGAACACACGTGTTCCCGCGTGAGATACTACAGTGAATTCGTGGTGTGCTCCACTTGCAAGGACGCGTTAACATCGGGCAAGGTGCCCGTGATGAACGGAATTTTAAGTCTACCCATGGGCTGCTTCGCATCCCCACATGGATCCCTTTAGTGGGAGATGGTGTAATTTTTTTGTATTTCTTGACACCGCCGCTGCAGCCAACTGAATTAACATTAGTCATCGACAGCCAATGTTTATCGCCGGTCTTCGACACGCCTGACATGTTAATCGGCGACACGGTAGGCATGTCGCCTGCAGAAACGGAGTGCGTCTTCACCGAATAGATGTGGTTGCTATCCAGACCTATGCGCAACTCTGCTACCTACAGGTAGCATATACATTAACTCTAGGCACATCTTGCATCAGACGCCCCGATGTGGCAGGAAACGCAGGGGGTCACTCCACGCGCCGCAGTTTAAAAGAAAAAGAAATATCTAAAAGCATCTGATTCTCCATTGTCGACACTTATTTATTTATTTATTTGGTTTGACAACGTAGAAAACACGAAGACACAGAGGAAATAGGGAGGGAACAGGCTGACAACTGTCACCTAAAGGGGCACAACGCCTGCCTGCTCGTTTGGGAAAGGGGAAGCATTGGGGAAAGGAAGCGCGTTGCTCAAGCACAAAGACGTAACAACAGCGATTGGTTAATTCACGCTTGCTGTATAACTGCGCGTTCCTTTCGGGCGTCCTTCTTTGTGCTTCAGCGGCGCGTTGCATGTATCGAGCTGCTTTTCGTTCTTCGTGTTACCATAGTCCCTCAATAGCTTTTCTGGTCACGAAACTGCCGCCTCAGTTTAATATAGAGCTAGCGGCGGCCGCTAGGGGCGCCACAGTAAAAGAAAGGCCACCCAGCGGAGCGGCCGCCGTAGGCGACGCCTGTATTTTTTATTCTCCCGTACGTCGCGGCCGAAAGCCCCACTCTTTTTAGACAATATTTACATTCTATTTTGTTGTAACAACTATGCGAACTAAACCTGGAACTACTGAGAATGTTTTCTTACCGAAGACAAGGCGCATACAAAAAGTAAACAATCTCAAGTTCAGCTGGCGGCTCAATGTGTCAGCAGACGACGCGCATAGACCTTTTGCTACTGCGAAATTTGTCCTTAGCTGTCCCAACAGGCCTCAAAAAAAAAAAAAGAAAAAAGAAAGAAACTTTGACGTTACTGTGATGCGCTGTACATAGAATGAGACATCAGCGGCGTTACCATTAAATGCCTGACAACCTGAGCTCACTGTTATTTCCCGAACTTCTGATTGCACACGTGTCGTTCCAGCAGTGGTTGCGGACTAATTTTACGTAACATAAAATGTTCTAGGACGTGAGCTTGCATTTGCCGGTAGTCTGTTCGGAACAGATACATCGGCAGATCGTACCGTCAAGAAACGCTTGCTTGATGGGAAGTGTTGTCGTCTTCAGGGGGGCGATCGGAGATCTGTTCGTTCCGCTTGTTCGTTCTCCTGGGGAAGAACAAGCGCGCTGATTGGCTGAAGCGGGAGATGCCACTCAAGGCCGGGGGCTGTCGCCATTTCTTTTTTTTTGCTTGATCTTTCTTTTTTGGTGACGTCATATCGCGGCATAACGAGTAGGGTGATCGGAGATCTCTGTTCTGCGCCGTTCGTTCTGTACCCATTCTGGCGGCATACGCGATTGGTCGAAGCCGGAAAAAAACACATCTCTGAGGGCCGTAGCCATTTTTCTTTTTGCTTGATCTTTTATTTTTTGGTGACGTCATACCGCGTCATAACGAGCATGTCGTCTGCTACAAACGAACGGAGCGCGAGACCGCTCGCACGCGTTCTCTCGAGCGAACAAACGGCTTCGCACGGCATGATGCGGCGGTTGCGGCTGCCGCAACAGCTGATTTTGAGAAAATGGCGCTTGCGACCTGTGCTTCTCTTGCGGTTGGAGGTGCGAGATGCGTTTGAAGACATGAGCGAGTGCGGCGTCGCTTTCTGTTCTCGAAACGAACAGTGCGAACAAAATGAACGGGCCTGCCACTGGGCTGTGGTCTTACGCGCAGGGACTTCTTAGTTCAAAAGCGCTACCAGCTACTTCCACGTGTCGTCCCGGTCCTCACTCGTGAACGACGGCCCCAGTGGGCACGACGGCGTAGGTATCTCTGGGTGCTCTTTTATAAAAACCCGGGAGCCAAGCCAGACATTGCGGTGGGACGACATCTTGAAAAACTGCTCCAACCGCCACTTTTTCTTTTTTTTTTTTCGCGTGCGCGACTTCACATAGCGAGCGCGTTAGAAAAACTAACACCAATAAATATCAGCGCTCAAACCTATTGCTGTTTCAGAAACTGTTTGAGATTGAAAAGAAAAACAATATCTTTTCCTATAACAACTGTATTTATTAGAAGGCGAGAAACCCTTCGTTTTGAAATATACGGTCCCCTTGCCGAGGAGAAACGATGCGCGTCTACTTCCGGAAAGCTCGCCGCTCACCGCTGACGATTGGCTGTCCGCTTCCTCTCGGCGGAAGAGAGCTGCGGACCGCCCACTTTTGTGACGTAACACCGCCAGAACGAACGCGGAACGAACAGAGATCTCCGATCCCCCCCCCCCCCCCAGGCCTCGAAAGCTTTGCTAGTTTTCGTGCGTATCAGTTTTCGACACAGTTTTCCAACGCGATTTATGTTGACAATATCGGCGATGGAAACCTCACAGATTAATATATGCCCTTGACTACGCATTGTGTTCTTAATCTCTATCTCTCACGAGCAGGGTGACGAGGATTGACGCCCATTTGCATTCAGTGCCGTAATTTCTTGGCGAACCAGGACGCTTATTAGGATTGTAATCGCGATCTGTCTTTGAAGGAAATGAATCCGTGCAAATGCTTATGAGAAATGGATAACGTTCGCCTTCACTCAGTATTGGGGTAGAGTAGAGCTCAAAAGACATTCTAAAGGTGTACTGACACAGAAATCTTGCATATTGTTTTTTTTTTGTTACATTAAGTAGCTAATGGCCCGTTTGCCACGGCTGAAAATTCCCTTTGCACACGACGGCTTTCGAGGTCGTTTCAGTGACGTTAAAACTGTCCGTGGTCGAGACTTTCCATTCGTAAAGTTGGCCGTGGCCGTGGAACACACGAGAAATGACGTTAGGCCTGAGGCGCGGCTTGTCTGTCGACAACGATACGGCGTCACCGTTTATCGTGAAATTGTACACATATACGGTGTCCGATGAATCAAAGTGCCTCGCACACATATGCACATGCTTCGAATCGATGCTGAAGTTGTCCGTTTGTTGCTGCGTTATGGCTCACTTCCAGTCTTGAACTACCCATGAACGCTTGGCATGCAAAACATCGATACATTTTCAGTCGCTGCCCTTGTAGCCGAAACGGCACCTCGGTACGCAGCGCCTAAAAGGCATCGTCACGAGAGCGTGCCGATTCAAGTGTACGATACCTGAACTTGGCCCTTATCCAAAACGCAGTCACAGACAGAGAGTACACGTGCAAACTTTCAGCTCACGCCGTCTGCATTTGCGGCGTCTGCGGAATCCACCTGGAGAAGGGTGGCCTCTAAGCGACGGTGGCGCCGCGGCGCGGCAGCTTGTCGCGCCATATCAAGCTCCCCCATAGCGTGACGGCGAAGTTTCGTGACCAGAAAAAGTATTGAAGGACTATGGTGTTACATTCTAATTTCCTGCTATCGCATTCATTGCTTGGCCCTTGCGGTGAAACTGTGACTTTTTTTTTTTTTTTGGTTGTACCCCTTTGAAAGTCGTAATTACCCCAACCAGACAGGCAAATCTATCAAAATGTTCAGCTTTAGGCTTGAAGCTTAGTGGGAATGTATTTGCTTTGGTTTGAATGTTACAGACTGCATTAAACAAAAAAAGGTTACTGTTGCGCAGTGGGTGGAGCGCCCGTCACCTACCGTCGCGGACTGAGACGTCGTGGTTGGACTCCCGTTCACGGCACTTATTTTCTTCTCGTGTTTTTCTGGTCGTGTGTATTTTGATTACGTTTATCCATCAAAAAGATTCCGACAAAAAATACAAGTGTGGCATATACAATGCAGCCATCTAAACCTAGATGTGAGGAAAGGACACAAAAGTGGTGTGTGTTAGGCGCGATTTGTGACTGAAAGGACTCAAAAGCGCCGACAAAGTGGAAACCGAAACTGAAGAACACGAGCGGAGGGCAGGTGGCACGCAGGCGGCAACAAAACAGGGAAAGAAGAGAAGAAAAAGACGGAATCTGACATTGGGATTTTCTTCGAGACCTTCAACTGGACATTCTCATTAAGGCTTCACGATTTATTATCGGTATTTTCGGCAGAATTTCTAGCGGTGATTATGGCTTCACGAAAGCTCAGCCCATCAACCTCAATCATGGCCATAGTTACAGATTCCTTATCTTTGTGTTCAGCGCTCGCTGCAAATAGAGATTCTCAATTATCACGTACTTTTCATTTTTTCGTTCCCACCTACGTAACTTTAATCAGATTATTCTGGGTACGGGGCCACAAAGGGATCAAATTGCACCATTTCCCGCTACAGAGGACCATGAGGGCGATGCGAAGCCGGAGAACTTGCACGATCACGTTCCGTTGGCGTTCGTTGGGCATGCTACCGACCTCGCGTCGTGGAACGCGAAGAGGAACGCTACGCGCGTCGTGTCTTCCCTCTAGTCTGGCCGTTAATTCTCGCAAAGCGAGCGGGGAACGCGGTTGTCAGGCGCGCGAGAGGGGGAGCGTAGGAGAGGGGGAGGGGACGACGCGCATGCGCTGGCGCTCATCGCGGCGTTGCGCAGGAGAGGGGCACACCATCTCCCGCTGAGGCGATGCATGGTGTAAGAATATACTCGGGTGCTGACACTCTTCCCCCAACGGATCGAAAACCGCAATCCACGCGCGGCCAGATAATGTTCGGGTTCTTATCAATTGACATGCAATTTCATCGGCGCCTTCTTGGAGGGCGCTATATACGAAAAGCGGGGCAGTCGCCTCCATAGCGATTCGCATGCTGCTGATAACGTGCCTTTTGCTGTGCCTTTTGCTGGATAATGTGCATCCGCCAAGCGGCGTCGAGGGACGAAATCAAGAGAGTAACAGGAGAGGGCGCGGCGGCGATCACGCGGCACCACCGTGGTTCGGCTACTCGCGGGCTCTCTCCGCCTCGAGCGATTACATGGCGCCACGCTCAACGGACCCATGAGCGAACATTTTCTGGCCGCTTAGACGCGCGTAGTGTCAACACCTGAATATTCTTACACCGTGGGCGATGCGAAGGAGCGTTTCGGCATGTCGAGCCCGCGTTTCAGAGGGGAAGTGGAGAGGGCGAGTGCAGAGGGGAAGTGGAGAGGGCGAGTGCGGAGGGGAAGTGGAGTGGGGGAGGGGAGTGGGGGAAGATGTGTGTGTGGAGAGGAGGTTTGTGAAAAGGGTTTGCGCATGCGCAGTAAGTGTGGTCACGCCGCACACCACCACCACCGGTTTGAGCTCGGCCATAAGATGCTTCGCCTCTAAAAATGAATGAAATGGCATACTCTGGCGAAAGCCGCTCTGAGTGGTCCGATACTTTCAATTATTCCCACATCAGCACTCACAATTCGTGATAGACTTAGAAGACGTGCCATAATTCAAGATTGTGGTAAAACATTATTCGCTTATCTAAACGAATACCGACAGCCCTTGTTTCCTTGGCGTAGGAATTTTTGTTCGGCAAGAAAAGATGAAGTTATTTTTACAAAATTACGATGTCGTGTTCCAAAACTACACTTTTATATGCATAGATCTGGTCTGGCTGCTTCCCCTCTTTGCTCGTTTTGCAACAAGGACGAAACAGTTGAACGTTCTTTCTTATCATGTAACCGATTCACTTTACTGAGGAAAAACATTCTCAAAGCGGTGTTTAATCGAATTAGATTGCATTTCATTGCTTCTAATATACCCTTGGGAGCCTCCTCATTAGGTCATTGTCACCTTGATGTCTGTTCCGGCGTACAAAAATTCTTAGTTGAATCAGGGCGGTTGTGATTTTCAATTTTTAAATTAGCATTATTAATTTATTCTAACCAGTCTATAAGCCATTATTCATAGAATTGATATGTGACAACTGTTATCTGTAGATTATTCGCTTCTTGACCAATCCCCCAGAGTGCGTGTGAGCCATTCATAAAGGCAATCATCATCATCATCATGTGCGAAAGCAGCTCGCGGGTTGAGGCCACAAAGGCAGACGAAGCGGTGCGCCGCTCGTGATCACGAGCTCCTGGCGGCGTTCCTGAGGCGGGCGTTGGACCAGTTCGTGCCCGCCCGGTCGAGTTCCTGTGGCCTGTCCAAGGTCCATTTCCGATGGCCTGTCCAAGGTCCAACGACGAGGCCTGCTGAACGGTTCCTGCCTGGGTGCAGTGGCCGGCGTAGGTTCGTGGACGAGGCCTACCTGGTGCGGTGCTCGTGGGTCGTGGCCTGACCCTGGTCCTCGGGAGTAGCGACCCATACTGCTGGGTTGGCCGCGACGTCCGACTCAACGGCGCTGCACACGGTAGCGCATCCGTGTGCCGTCAGCCGTTCCAGCCGTGCCTCCTTTGCCGTCGCGCACGTCGACCAGCACATCATGGCGGGACGACGGGGACCCCAATTGTGAGTCGGCGTTTCTTTTTTTCCTTACAAATCGGGCACTATACGCGCTCGAGTTAGTGGTAGCGTAGATGCACTCTCCGCATATTATTTCAGGATTGACTGTTGCGCATGTTGCGTCATGCGTGGCGTTTAGTGTTGTATATAATAGAGAGTTTGAGAATTGGGGACCCAAGACGCTGGGCCCCCAAGCTGCGTTGGGCAGCCTGCTCTTGCGTTCGGATGATCAGCAGAGTTTAATTGGGCCAACACAGGCTGCGTTCGGTAAAGCACACGGAGCGCCACGCGTGACGAAATTTAAAATCATGCGAGACGCGGGCCATTCTGCGCCGTGGCCCGAGCTGCGTCTGCGTCTTCTCACTAGTGACTCAAGACGCCTTGGGGCCCCACGCTAGTTTTCAATTCTTGCGTCTCGGGTCAACACGAGCGCAAGAGCCCAAGAGTGGCTTGGGTTTTGCGCATGCGCCCTGGCGGCTCGCAAGCTTCTTGGGTCCCCAAGCTTACAGGGGCCCCAATTCTCAAACTCTCTAATGGTTTCTTTTTTTTGTTCCTATCACTTTCCTCTCTTCTCTAGTGTGCAACATGAAGCTTCTATTTTCGCTTAATGGTTCATCTGAATCCTTTCTCGTCTGTTTACACCAAACATTGCGACGAATGTCCTTAACTATCACCAGAATAAACAGAGCCGGTAATTATTTCGTTTGGGGCGTTGCGTATGTTCTGGGATGCAGCCACAGGGATGTTCGTGTCGCTATTGAGGACTTTCTCAAAACGTCTAAAAGAATGTCTCCCTAGGTTTTGTCACCATTAAATATTTCATTATTGACGATGTGCACTTTCAATTTAAATGATTGTTAGCAAATCAGCAATTTTAACCTTTAGGACCTATTGCAATATACTAATCAATATTTGGTCAAAAGTAAGAGGACGCCGACCAAAAACACTTAAAGATAACAAGACGTTTCGGCTTCCGTACGGGGGCCTTGTTCACAGCTTTTGTGAGCAAGGCCCCCGTACGGGAGCCGAAACGTCTTGTTATTTTTAAGTGTTTGGTCGGGGTCCTCTTATTCTGACAATGACTGTTCCCGACCAGACGAGGTTTTGTCGAACTCTTCATTTCAGTAATCAAACTTTGGCGAATCCTGCGCATTGGTTATGAGCCACCCCTTCTGAAAAAGACAGAAGGTACGATCATGCCGCTGTGTTTTGGAATATGCAAGTCATTAGCGAGATTATGCAGTGTGGTCTAGGCTAAAACTGGTATTAATTAAAAATAACTCTTCATCCTAACTGGCTCTGTCACCTGTATTAGCACTTAAACATTTGAGCCTATATGGTCCGCCCGACTCTTGGCCGATCCCCCTGAGTAGGTAGGTGCCAATCATCCCAGGAGCATCATCATCATCATCAGCAGGGTGCCGAAGGGAACGCCACAGGCCTTGCTCAAGACAGCCCTGAAGCCCGGTGACCCGACAAATGTGAGTTACAACGCTCCGAACTAACTTAACGTGGTTTGCAAATTCCAGAAATCCGTCACAACCATTGCGATGGGTGCATTGTGTTTTATTACGGTTATCATTTTCCTGAGACAAATTATATTGCCCTGTCCATCTCTCACAAGTATCGTGGGCTGATGTGAGAATCAGTAGAATCCTATCGGGCTGTAGAAAACCATTTACCGGTACCGCCGGCGTGTGGTATACTGAATACAACCTTAAGAAAGTGTACTTGGTTTTATTGCGCTACCGCTTGGTCCAGTGTTGCCACCGGCGTTGCCGTGGCGAAAAAAAAACGGAGGTTGATTCTGTTTCAAATATTTTCGAAAGGGAGGATCTGTTCCTCTTACACGAAGATGCGCGCGGCCTGTAGCTCCTTTCCGTTGAAAAAAAAAAAAAAATCAGGACTATGGCACAGCTATTAGCTTCTATCTCGCTCTCAGTTTGCTTCGTACTATCATTTACTAATCTGCACCTGTCTTAAAGAATGGGCATCCTGTATATTTTAATAGCTCCTGAGCGACGCTCCCCTTATGGTTGCGAAATACAGCTTCAATCCAGAAGTTTCAGTGTAGCGCGTTTACCGATGCGACGCTTTGTTTGAACTTCTCCGGCGTTGCGCTATTGGTTCGGCATGCTAAAGGGAAGCGATATATTTTGTCGAACTTGTCACATGTTGATTGTTTAAATGGACATTTCCAGGCCTCGTGATTTTTGGTCCACTTTCCCTTACACCGAAAAATCTCAACGACGTAGATTCCAGTCTGGCTTTTATTGCTGGCTTGGATTTCCTCGCACTGTTCTTTCTCTTGTCCTGGAGCTCGATGAATTCCGACTATCTTGCCGAAATAAGCATTCGAAAGAACGATTTATATGGACGATTAATGCGTTGCTCATCGTGCGTTATTCCATTCCAGCAAAATTCGCAGCTCCGACAATAGTCCTAATTCGGTTAGTCACTCGTCAAAGTATACACATTCGTCGTCCTCTAGCCGTACCTTCTAGGTCAGCCCGACAATGACCTCCGTGTTGCGCACATTATTCACATCAGTGGTGATATTATCCGGTGTAGTTACGTGGACAATGATCGCATTGGTGAGCGTGAGAAGTCTAGTATTGGGCGTAGGGGGACTCCAGATTTGTAAATTTTTTCTGGAGGCCGTAGAATCGTGGTGCTGACCTGTTTCTACCTATTTGTTGGAGGTAATTGTTGTGAACTACTAAGAAAAGGTCGGCACCAGCATACTACGGCCTCCCTAAAAATCGCAAATCTGGAGTCTACCTATGCCCAATAGTAGACTTCTCACGCTCACCAATGCGATCATTGTCCGCGTAACTACACCGGATAATTTCACCGCTGACCTGAATAATGTGCGCAACACGGATGACATTGTCGGGCTGACCTAGAAGCTACGACTAGAGGACGACAAATGTCTAAACTCGTCTAGAAAATTACACCATCTCCCGCTAAAGGGGACCATGAGTAGATGCGAAGCCGGTGCACTTGCACGATCGCGTTCCGTTGGCGTTCGTTTGGCATGCTACCGAACTCGCGTCGTGGAACGCGAAGAGCGACGCTACGCGCGTCGTATCTTCCATCTAGCCTGGCCGTTAATTCTCACAGGGCGAGCGGGGAACGCGGTCTACAGGCGGGCGAGAGGGGGCAGCGTAGGAGAGGAGAGAGAAGGGGAGGGGACGCGCATGCGCTCGAGCTCATCGCGGCGTTGCGCAGGAGAGAATTTCGGCATGTCTAGCCCGCGTTTCAGAGGAAGAGCGGAAAGGGTAGGGGAGAGGGGAAGTGTAGAGGGGTATCGGAGAGGGAAAGTGGAGAGGGGAAGGGGAGATGGTGAGTAGAGGGAAATGAGAGTGGATAGATGACAGAGGGAGTGAAGAGGTGTGTGGTGAGGGTATGCGCATGCGCAGTAAGGGTGGTCACGCCGCACACCACCACCGGATTGAGCTCCGCCTTAAGATACTTCGCATTTAAAAAAAATTGTAGCGGCTTAGCTCGGCTATGCCAGGATATACGTAGCGTGTGCTAAGGTTCAGCTGATTATTCTTAGCTCTCCTGGTTGTCTAGGATTAGCTTGATTATCATGCTTACTGCTGCTTCAATGACACACACACGGTATACGCATTATGTGACACATGTATATGTATTTTTTTTTGCTCAACGCCATTTCTCTATTGCCACAAAGACGGCTCGGTGGTCAGTGTAGTAACATGCTGCCGTCTCTACGGCCTCAACGCCCGGCGCAGCGTAAGACGGCCACTGCGCAACGGAGGCGCACAGCTGGGCGCGTGCCGGCGCCAGTATGTCTGCCGGTTTGCCGCGGCTATGATGTCACTCCTCTGGAATGCGCAGATCGGCGAGGCGCGCGCGGGCGGCTTCGGAGCGCCAGCTGTGCGCCGTGTGACGTCACTGCTCTTCGCGCATGCACAGCACGGCTCTTGTACACGCACGCGAAACCGCTCCGGCTCGGCCAGTGTAGCTAACACTACAAAAGTAAACGGAAGCTCCCTAAACGGGAATTATCCAAGATCCGCGGAACGTTCAGCTTGCTTCCGTTGCTCTTCCAGCTTCCTTGACAGCGCGCCAGCTTCCTTGAACGCGCGCTGTGGCAAGGGTGATGTTTGACTTTTGGAACTGAAATGAATGCAGTGTCTGTATCTTGTGACTGTGTATCATGGCTGTACATAGTGGGTTTTGTGCAATGGTGATTACGTAGAACACAGAAGCGGGATGCTTATATAAATATCCGTTGTGTTCATAAGTGAAGATCACCTGCAAATTGGATCCTGTGTAGTTGTGTCCCATCCCAGTGTTAGCGCCATTAATTCTCAAGCTCTGCGTCACCAACCAGCTCAATTCAAGGTATTGCTTCAAAGCAGCGGTCAATATGGTTAGCAGTGGTTGAACTGCTGCGTGAATATATCGTGCGTGCGCGAAAGTGTTTTAGATCAACGTTCTTCGGCAAAATTTTCGCCATGTGCGGCTGTACATCTTCTGTATTGAGGTGGATGTTTAATTCGTTTTCCGGTCTTCCTCCCAACAGATCTCTCAACAGAAATAAAGTGTACCGAAATTTACCTTCAAAGCACGGACCTCGAGGAGCTGAAAGCCTGAGTGCTGAGCCATGCGGCGTCTTGGCTGCTGAGCGTTCCAAGCAGGAGAGGATTCCGGCACTGGAGAGTTAAAGCAGTTCTTCCAAACAACGTCGTGCAGTATATAGAGTATACTAAAGATGGCTGTGGACAACTGTCGGGTTCGTCGAAGTGGACCTCAACAGTTCGCCGCATTCCACGACGAGAAAGCAAAAGAAAACGTATGAGATGCTTCGCCGTTTAGGAAATTAGGTTATTGTAAGTCAGTGGACAGAGTGAAGTACCCTGGTACCAGGATTGATTACTCATGCTTAAAGGGACACTAAAGAGAAACAATGAATTGGTTTAGGTTGATAAAGTGTGCTCGGAGAACTCTTGTGTAGTTTATTTCACCACCATAGGTTTATTATTAGAGGAGAAAACCAAGTTCAAAGTTTCATTTTTAAATTTCGCGCCAAACTTAGTAATTCGTGACGTAAAAGATTTCAAAGAGCATTTAACGTATTTTGGAGCCACTGGCTCAACGAAATTTCCACAAACTCGTTATGTCAAGTCTCTGGCCCCCTCAAAGGACCATGTACTTTGATTTAACCGATTAGGAACTACGTAGGCCCAAGCAGGCGCCGTCAAAAATATGTGACGTCACGGCAATGGTGCGGGAATTGCAAGGTGGCGTCGCCACCTGTATTTTCTTTTTGCGCGTTTTCTCGCTTATTAAGCGTCTTCTCGCAGCAAGCGTGGTGTTTTTGGTATCGTGGAAGACTACTTTACTAATGCGAGAAAAATCGTTTTGCTCTTTAGTGTCCCTTTAAACAAGTGCGACAGCAAAGAAATAGACAGCAGCGACATAGCCGCCATTTCTCGTCACCAATGGCGAGTGCACGCAGCATGAGGAGAGAGAGAGTTCGACGAGTGGACGGAAAGAGCGCTTGTTGTATAGGTGGATAGCAAAACTAAATTATGGCAAAGGTTTATTGGCTACGGCGCCGTCAGCGTCGACTTCCGGTTTGAAGGGCTGTGCCGCCGTATAGGCTAAAGTATAGGCACTGTCTGTGTGCCGTCGCTTACTCCCATCTAGCAGTCGTGGTCCTTTATTCTCGCAAACTGCCCACCTAGGAGGGATGTGCAGCTCCTTGGAATAACGAAGGCCATTATTACTGGGAACGAAAAATGCGAACGGTCATTGCTTCACACAAGCGGCATCCACCTCCACACGCAAGCAAGTTGTTTTGCAGCGGAGGGTGCTTCGCGTGCATTTTTTTTTGTACTTCAAAAAGGATGGTTTGGGCGTCACAGTGTCATTATCATTACGTCGAATCCTGACATTTGTGCATCTATTTTCATGTTGCGGACTTATGAACATATTTATTTCCATTTCCGCAGTGAGTATAACATCATGGCTTCCATGGGGTCAATCAATGAATAAATTGTTAATAAATGAATTAATAATTAATGTTTATTTTGGCGAAATAACATACAAGATGGACATATAACTGCGCATTCAGAGGTCCCGAAGCGACGACTGTTGGAGGACCTCCTTACAAGACATAAATTGGGGTAAAAAAATATTTCTGAGGTAAAATTAAAATAATCTAAGCAAATCATTTCTTACTGCAAAATGAACAGTTCCCGTAGAGATAGTTCTCTTGCCGCACTCTATTATGTTTTGAGGCAACAAACCACTGCGCGCGCTACGGGCATCTTTCAAGCTTTTTTTTTTTAAATAGCAGAGACGCCGTACAAAGTCACTCGTTGTTTCAAAAGCAACGTCGACCGCTCTACGACATAGCTGATATCAGAGTGACTGAGCTTGCGCTGTGTTCTGTTTGTCTTGTTCCCGCTCAGCTTTGTTCACAAATGACAGAACAGACAATGCAAGCAAGCGCACTGAATCGGTGGATTTGATACAGCACAATACTTGTACTGTTTTCCAAACTCACAGCTACTTGGGAACGTATGTTGACAATTGACATCACGTGCTCATCATATTAGTGAGCTTTTTGCGACACAGCCACCGTTGCGACACAGCCCATTAGGGCGGCTGGTACCAACCTCGTCCACGAAAGGAACGTCTTCTGGAATTGTCCCTAACTCTAGACCGGCCAAGGCCTCATTCTCAGCCTGCTCTGCTTTCATGCTCTCATGAAACGGCGGGCCTTTCTCTGGCGCGATCTCGCCAACGGCGACCTGTCGCTCGTTGTTCTCAGGAGAAGGATCCCTTTGCATACCATTCTTGCTTTCCTCTCTCCTATCAGATATTCCGAAACTCTGGAATAAAGATGCCTTAATTACATCGTAGTTGCCCGCGTCCTTCTCACTGAGTCGCGCAACAACCTCAACTGCCTCACTGGGCAGAACTGACAATAACCCCTGAGACTGAGACCAAGTGTCTCGCTCAAAAGACACTTCCTCACACATTTGTTCAAATTCTGCAAGATATAGGCCGATATCCCCTGATACCACATATGGCTGCATATACCTTGACATCTTTGTAACAAGCCCGCACATAATTACGTAACAAGACCGCACATAATAAACAGAC
This sequence comes from Rhipicephalus sanguineus, assembly GCF_013339695.2. NCBI lineage: Eukaryota > Metazoa > Arthropoda > Arachnida > Ixodida > Ixodidae > Rhipicephalus > Rhipicephalus sanguineus. Next base: position 259,024 of record NW_023615527.1, on the reverse strand, counting down.
GATGCTCTTCATGTCGCCATTTCTAACTTCTTCTTTATTCTCCCCAGTCCCCCTGGCCTGAATTCTGTCGTCTTCTTCTTCAACTGCTTGAGCTTGCTTCACTCCCCCACCCTTGTTTCATCCCTCCTGGATTATATTTGAAACATTAGCTATAGACGCCGATTCAAACGGCTCCATTGGGACCTATATACCAGATCGTCTTTAAATGTCCTGCTGTCTTGCTGTCTTGACAACAGAAAATGGCCCTGTGTGATTCGCACCCGAGTTCGGCAATCCTTTTCTCACCAGCACGAAGTCTCCCACCTCTATTCCTGGGTCCATCGCATTCTGTTTTTTGTCGAAGTTCCTTTTCATCCTTTCCGATACTTCACTTCGCTCTCTTCAGTCTTCTGTCTTCTATCAGGCGGATCATCGCTTCAACTCCTAAGGTCGTGTCAGCCGGCAATAGTTGGTTTTCCCGTAGCAGCAAACAGCGGTGTGCATCCCAGAGCTGTTGTATAGGACCGGTTATGATGCGCTACTGCAGCTTCAAGGCAGCATTTCCATCCACCTGGGAAGTCCGGATACATACTTGATACTGTTTGATATCTCGAATAGCTCGCTCCGCTAGCCCATTAGCTGCTGGATGATACGGCGCAGTAACCTGAGCGTAACTGCTCGCCGCTTTGCCCATTCATTGAGTTGGTGACTCCGGAAGGCTGGTCCATTGTCTGTTACCAATACCTTCACGTTCTCAAACATCTTGCGGTTTAGAAAAGAGATCACACTGTTGGTGTCCTGCTTTACAGCTTTTGCTGCCACCATCCTTGTGCACTCATCGACGCACAACAGGAAGGCTCCAGTTTTTTTCACATTCTCAGATTTTTTCGAAGTTCCGCGAAGTCCATGTGAATCACCTCAAACGGTGTAGTAAGTGCCTTGGTAATACCATCAGTTGAGTCGGCTGTTTAAACTTTACTTTGTTGATCTGGCATTCGTGACATGATTGCACATATATTTTTGTGTCTTCTTTCATGCCGGGCCATGTGAACCGTTTGGTCAGCTTCATGTAGGTCCGCCAGAAACCATCGTGACCACCTGAATGACAACTTGTGTGATAAAGATCCAGAATTTTCGGAATTAGTGTAGGAGGCACTGCGATTCTTCGGTTTGTGTGAGTTGTAAAGCTTCAGTTCCTTCCCAAAGTTTGGCTGCACTTATTGTTTGCCATTGTACATCAACAAGCCTTATGACCCCCAGCCTGGACATTGCATCGGCGTCTTTCATTGAAGCTCCCGGGCGATGGTTCACCTCAAAGTCGAACTGTTGTAGCTCGCTTACCCACCGTGCGACTTTTCCTTTCAGCTCTGCCATTTTCAAAAGGTGGTAAGTGCCTCGTGGTCAGTGTATAATTTGAATTTTCGACTTTCCAGGTAAGAGCGGAAGTACCGAACAGCCTTTAGAACGGCCAGTGCTTCTTTCTCCGTTGTTGTATAGTTCACTTCCGCTTTGTTAAAAGTGTAGCTGTGGTAACCAATCACGCGGAGTTGACGATTACTTGGCTGGCGTTCATCTCGCTGGTAAAGTATTGCTCCCGTTCCGTAATGTGATGCATCCGTGTTGAGCTCGAACGGAAGATCAGTCTGGTAGTGTGAGGACTGGATCAGACGATATAACTCGTACCAACTCTTTGTAGGCCGTTTCGCAGTCATCTGTCCAACGGAATGGTACATCTTTTTGCATCAGTCTTGTCAAACACCTCGTTTTAAGAGCATAATCTTGGATAAATGCCCTAAAATGACCGGCCAGCCCCAAAAACACACGCAATGAGTGGACATCAAAGGGCTTCGCCAGTTTTGCGATGCGTGCCACTGATTCCTCCTTGGTGTTTTTCGTAGTGCCGTCCAGCACTCCATCCAAAAAAGTCACCTTGGTTTTAAAAAATTCGCTCTTCTTAAAGTTGACTTTGAGGTCGGCTTCTGACAAAGCTGTGAGGACCTGTGCCACATGCTGTTGATGGAGAACTTCGCTTTTAGAATAGACGATGATATCATCCACGTAGACATTGCAAAGCTTCCAATGAAAGGGTGTAGAACCGTATTCATCATTTTCTGGAACCAGCTAGGCGAGTTCTTCCATCCGAAAGGCAGCCGGTTGTACTCATAAATGTCGAATGGCGTTACAAAAGCGGTGTACTGCTTTGTGTCCTCTTGAAGAGGTACTTGCCAGAAGCCGTTACAGAGGTCTATCCTGAAAAACCAGGAACATCCGCCTGTCTCGTCTATAATTCCATCTATTCTGGGCATAGGAAAGGGAAGATGCGTCTGGCTGTTAATGGCTCTGTAGTCCGTGCAAAGTCGAAGGCTCCCGTCCTCCTTGGGAACTCTGCCTTCTTGTTGAGAAGAGGTACCACTCGCTGGGGACAACTGCCCGACCTCTTACTCAACTTTAGGAGTTCTACCTTGACTTCTAGTTTGCGGAGCTCAATCTCTTGCTCACGTCCCCTTTCCTCTATTTCACGCTCGCGGCGTTCCTCTCTCTCCCAGTGTCTGAGCCGCTCTTCCTTATTTTGCTTGGCGTATTCCCATTCTTCACAGATCTCCTCATCATCGACCCCCAAATCAATGATTGCCTGTATGATAAGGGATTTTCGTGCCAAACCCTTTGTATCGATTCCCAATTCCTTACACAACAGCAACAAGTCCGGCTCCTGCAGCTTCTGTAAATCCATGATCGTCCTGAGTGCCCGCTACTTCCAAAACAACTATCCGAGAGTACGTAACCTTGAGTCTCTCGGCAAAGTTATCTACCAGATCTAAAACCCTCGTTTAGAACCTGGTCTACATCAAAGGAAAAGCCAAGCACTCACCCACACGTGATCGATGTTTCCAGACAGCTGCATTCCCTTAGGCCGACTGTTGTTGTCGCTTGTATCTTCAGATCCCAGCGCTGATCACCAGTTGTCGTGCCTGGGTATTTGGATCCATCCCTTCTCGGCAACCATGTTGTTGCTACGATAGGGCAGCGTCGTACCCGGACTCCGTTTGGTAGCGTAGTCGAGACTCCGGGTTGAGGAAATGCTGCTAGCAAGTTGGGAAAACATAACAAGTTTACTGGCACTTTTTGTACACTCAATTTACATCGTGACAAGGTCAGAGTTCAGCGACGAGCGAATTGGATGAGCCTGTTACCGAGGGCTCAGAACCCCTTTTCTCACTCAGCATCGTCGTTTTATCCCCTCAGACTGGCTCCTCCTTCTTGATGACCACCAATTACACACACGACCCCACCCACCATGGCACAGTCCATTTCACTGTCGCTGAGGGGTCGTTGCACTCTTGAAACAGCAAGGGTCAGGTGGTCAACGGCACGCTTGTGGGGGGAGCAAGGTGACAGTTCCTCGGGCTCGTTCCTCGTACTCTCTTGTCCCGAGGGCAGAACGTGCTTGCTCCTCCATTTGTCCCCGAAGGGCAGAACGTGCTTGCTCCTCCAGTTCTTCACCGAAGGGCAGAACATGCTTGCTCTTCCAGTTCTTCCCCGAAGGGCAGAAAAGGGTCTGCGGCGACTCCTGTCCAAAGATACAGGTCATATCGTTTCGGCATCATACGCCAAGCCCAGGTGGCCCATTGACTCCGGCTTTGCCGTCCCGGGAACGCCGTTTCCAGGAAAGATGCAGGGTTCTAGCATGGGAGAACGCCTCGCCGGCCGATTCTGATGGCCAGCGCGTCGGCACCGACTGCCAGTCATAACAGCGGGCCTCACAATGATATGGTGTTTCTGTACCTAAAGCCTCACATTATTATTATTATTATTATTATTATTATTATTATTATTTTATTATTATTATTATTATATTATTATATTATTATTATTATTATATTATTATTTATCATCCAGAAGAATATTTCAATGCAGCATTCGGGGGTGCTTTGTCACGAGCAATAAGAAAGGCGCCTTACTTCGCAAACACTGTCCTTTGGCCGAAAGAGCTTTATGTTGTACAGCCATTGCTTCTTGCGCAAGCCATCGCGCTTACCTTGAGGTATCATGAACAGTGCATAATCATTTGCACGCTTGTTTCGCTGCAGTTATAGGCGCCACATCACGGCATAGTGCCAGCACACAGCGGTGCAAACAAAGCGCGCACAGCGCTCGCTTAGTTCGCGTTCGCGACTGTCGCGAGCTGGCAACTGTGGCAGCTTTTAGCTCACGCTTGTCCTGTATATACATGTGTGTTCTTTTCGTGTGTCCTTCTTTGTGTTTAAGCAGCATGCTGCAAGTGTTTGCAGTTGTTTATTCGCGATCTTCCTGTGCGTCCTTTGTGCGTCTTGTGCGTCCTTCCTGTGCGTCCTTTGTGTTAGAGCAGCCCGCTGCAAGTGTCGAGCTCGTAGCCTCCCTGCGTATGACATCCCACTTTCCCGCTATCGCATTCATTGTCACAGTTTCGCCCTTGCTGTGAAACTGACTGTTTAGTTAGCGCATTATCTCGCGATTATCTGTCACTGGGCCTGCCCAGCCTGAAAACTTGTCCCTCTGCGGTAATGCCCCAGCGGGTCGTAGTATACTAGGAATCGATAGGTTCACCGCGCCTTTGGTGTTTAACAGTGCTGGGATGCTAGGAAGATTGGTCGTCTGTGGTGACAGACGTGGCGGCGCATTTTATAACCTAAGCTGGCATTGTATTTTTTCGCTCGCCAACAACTTTGGGGTAGACATCGGGGTAAACTGTGGTGTAGACTAAGCGCCACGGTTAACTGTCTGGATCAATGAACCATCCCAACAAAAAAGACACCATGAAACGGTTGCGAGTGATCACTGCGCATTTAAATCGAAAGGTTTTTATATGCAATATTTGACAAAACAACCGAAATATCTAAACTCGCACGATATTATGAGTGGGCACTGCAATAACATGGTTGTAGCAAATCGCTCGATTCCTACAACTCTATATGGAAACTCCCCTTTAAAGAAACGTTGATGTTCTTCTCTATTTCCAGGTGTTTCTGGGGACATGCGACGCGAACGTCAAGAAAGTGGCGGAGATCATGTCGGAGATGGCCGACTTAGGGGCATACAATGCTATATCTAACTCATGCCAGACAGCAGCACTGAGACTGCTGCGCAGGTTAAACATCAGTACGCAAGGCCTCGTTACGGCGAAGGATGCCGTGATAGCTGCGGCTGAGAGGCTGGTGTCCAAGATGTGACGAGACACATTAAATGCCCATCGTGACACCAGCGTATAATCTGGATATTGGTCTTGAAAAATTTTGCAGTCGCTCGTCGAGTGTTTTTCTTGTCAGCGCTTGGTCTTGTCGTTTTTTCTGTCTGCTTTGGCTAAATTTTTACCGCTGTTCATTGCAAAACTTGCAATGGATCCCTACAAAATAGACCAGATACCATGCACACACTTCTGCTATAGACTTCAGTCTTGCATTCTTTGTTAACTAGTGCTACACAAGTTGTTCCAGATAACCTAAACTTAGCAAAGCTGTAAGAAAATATTTAAAAAGGACGGCACAGTAAGGTTCAATTCTAAATGCGAAGCATTATTTAGTGAACCTTTGACACTTTCAGCGTTTCTATCTATCTATCTATCTATCTATCTATCTATCTATCTATCTATCTATCTATCTATCTATCTATCTATCTATCTATCTATCTATCTACTATCTATCTATCTATCTATCTATCTATCATTCTATCTATCTATCTATCTATCTATCTCACTATCTATCTATCTATCTATCTATCTATCTATCTATATCTATCTATCTATCTATCTATCTATCTATCTATCTATCTATCTATCTATCGTTGCTGGTTTTAACGTGCAAATCATGACAGGCATGCCATGTAAAACATGATTTAATGACATGGCCCCGGGGCGCTCGCGGTCGTTTAATGAAATGCATATATACCAAAATTTTATGACGACATATTTCTGTATGACGAACGTTAGTGACAGGTGGTAACATGTAAATCATGCCTTACATGACGTGCGTGCCATTATTTTCATGTTACCACCTGTTATTTATGTTCGTCATACAGTCACGTCACGCAATACCAATCTGTAGCAGTCAGTTTTCATGGCGCGCTGATCATTATATGTGAGCCCAAAGGCATCACTTTTACACCATACATAATTAAGAGCTGCCCGGCAATGTTATTGTGCATGAACCGTCCGCGGCAACCACGCGAAACAAGCTGCACTAGTGCAAGGCAGACGCAAACATTCCCCGAAATAACATTCGCGAATATTCAGTGAAACGCTTACCTCACAAAAGCGGGTATCAGTCATGGGATCAAATTTTTCCCGCCGTATTCTGTGCAGCCACACAGCCCGTCGCTTGGCATACTTTTCCTGCTGGGAATAGCAAAGAGGGCTTTGCCCGTTTCCCGTCTGTTGTTGCACCCAAAAGCACAGCACCCAGGCATTTTTCGATGCCTCGATAGGCTTGCGATGAAGTGTCAAAACGATGCGGGCATTCGTAATGTTCCTGCACGCTTTTCTGAGGCTATAAAAACAATCGCCCTCCAAAGCACCGTGTGTCGGCAGCCGGGAGTCACTAGCGAGGCGAGCGAGCTGGACCATTTGTGTGGCGAAGCCGCCCAAAGGGCGCGGCGGCGAAGAGAAAACGAATGCGGTACTGTTCCCGTTACAGTGACTTTAATGGGTAGTCCTCTCGAGCGCCCTCTAGCGGGTCGTCTTCGGCTCTCTCTGAGAGCACGCCCCTCGTGCTGAGTCTGCCCTCCGTCTTGAATATCGCTGATGTGCACCGTCGCCTAGTGCAATGAATAAATGCCTTTACAATATATATATATATATATATATGATAGCAACTTCCACTTCTCTGTGCTATCATGAGCACTATGACAGGAAACACGAGTGCGCGTAGCAAATAGAATGAAACCCCCTTGTGACCGACACCTGGCGATGGCGCTGTGGCGCTGCCACAAATAAAGTACGAAGGGCGACGTTTTCCGCAAACTGTTGTCCCTCCCACAACGCGTCTGATATTTAGCGGCTGTTGTAGCGGGGGGGGGGGGACTAGAGCACGCATCTGCAACGCAGCGAGCGCCTCCGCGCCATCTAGGGATCTTTCTGAGAACTAGAGGTGGCTACGACAGCGCCATCTAGTGAACGCTCCAAGAACTAGACGTGGCTACATACTACTACTACATACTACAGAGGAGGGACAGACCCACACCCAAAGGAGCTTCGCCCCTAAATGTGTTAAGTGTGGAGCACTTTAGGGGCCCGGCCTGTCGTATGCTGTCATCGCATGCTGTCGTAGCTTGACGTAACGCAGGCAAAAACACGAATAGCATGGCCATCTGTAGCATATCGAGCGCGCGCTCGCGCGAAAGAGAAATCTGCTTCCTATTGTTCTTCGAGCGCCTTGATGGTGATAAGTGCGGAGCAAGCACTTCAGGGGCCCGGGCTATCGTAAGCTATCGTCGCTTGGCGCAACGCAGGCAAAACCACGTATAAAATAAGAAACAAAAAGAGGAAGCAAGCGAGAAATAGCAAGAGAGAGAAAGAAAGAAAAAAATAGGAAGAAAAATAGAAAGAGAAAGATATAGATAAAGCGAGATGAAGAGTTTACGAGATGAAAAAATAAAAATAAAGAGCGAAAAAGAAAGAAAAAGAGGACGAAAGAAAGAGAAAACCGAAGAGAAACAAAAAAGGCTGCCCAGCTAGGCACGTCCTTCATTCTTGGCACCCCTATGCGAGACTGCCTTAATTTTTATTTTGCTGTGTCTTCATTTTATGTGTTACACACGCACGCACGCACAGCTCTCAACGCTGTATTTTACTTAATCAGCTGCAGTTTTTTTCTGTTTTTTTTTCTCAGCAATAGCGAGGCGGGTGGGTCAACATTTGATTGCACCGCGGCGCTCTTGCCACTTGTTTCCGACAGCGGGCGCCGCGAAATCCCCTGCGTCAGGTTTGAAGCTATTTGCCAAGCGCCCACGTGCTCCTATTCATACTACTCACGATAGTACTTCTCGCTGCGGCATCTGGAACCTAAGAAGAGCCACTGCCGCCGGTGTTAGCGTGTGCATTGGTCCTCGCGTCGTGACAGATAAAAGACGCGATAACGTTACAATGACCTGCCTCCTTCCGCTTTTATCTCTGTTTTGCGACGTTTCTATGAGACCACCGAGTATCGGAAAGCTTGCTGATAAAAGCGAGTCTTGCTCCGGCGCGACAGCCGCGTGTTTTTGTGCGAAGAAGACGTACCGCCATGCCGGATCGCGGACGAGTGCACCGTTTTCGCGACCACGCCGTCGCAGGCGTCAACTGGCGAGCGACCCGCTTTGTGGACGAAGTGCCCAGTTCGCGAGTGTGTGCCCTCTGTCGCATGATCCCAAAGAGGACTGTGCTGTTGCCGTGCTCGCACGCTCTGTGCGAATCCTGCCACGCAGCCAGCTCTCGAGATGCCGATGGGCGGTGTCCGTTAGATCAAGAGCCGTTCGAGGCATCGCAGTGCTCCGCTTACGACCTCTTCCCCAGGAATGCGAGCGCATTCAAGGTGAGGAAAGAAAACCAATATCAATGTCTCTTCCGAAGAAGAAGAAAAAAAAAAGTCAGGAGCCCTTGCTCAGTCCGCGCGCCTGACCTGCTAATATTCTTCCTTTCTTTCTTTCACATCGCGCAGTGTTGCCCTCCTAACTTTTTTCCTTCCTGCATGCTGGGAATTGGACGTGCTTAGCAGCGCAATACTTTGGTTGCTACAACGACGGTCGTACGTTTATAGCCAGGCAACAATGAAATGTGCCAAAGTGACATGAGAAGTCACCTCGATAAAGTATCACGTTGTCATATCAGAAACGGCTGATCGCCGAAAATCCCACGATTTCGTACAGGCCTTATGAGAAAATTTCACGCAAGCGTTATAAATAATGTTTGCGAAAAGAGCATGAACCTTTTACACGACATAAAAATAAGACGTAGATCTTTTAAAGGCAGAGCATAATTTGCTAATGTTATTTTTTGCTAATGTTATAATATTCTCGTAAAAGAAAACTGAAGCATTTGGTCGCCGTTGCTAGTTCTTCTAGTGTTAACGTTCCAGCGCTGTGGTTGATGCACGTTTTGAAAAGAGTTATGATGCTGCAAGAAAGCCATAATTGCTGACTAGTTATTGTTGATTTTTTAAAGTCTGTGTAAGCGACAAAGCCTATATTTGTACGCAGATTATAATTTTATAACTTGGAGGCTAGAAAAGTAAAGGAGCATTCAAGCAGAAATATGGTTTCTTGCATAGAAGGCCTATATCCCCTTTTTCGCAATACTGCCAGTTTATGCATGCTCTCGAGGTTCTTGACGTTTGCTTTCTAAGAGATATATTAGTCTGCCGGCCGCGGCGGTCGCATTTCGATGAAGGCGAAATGCTAGAGGCCTGTGTACTGTGCGATGTCAGTGCACGGTGAAAAAACACCAGACGGTCGATATTTCCAGAGCCCTCAGTTACGGCGTGCCTCATAATCATATCGTGGTTTTGGCGCGTAATAACCCAGCTGTTATTATTATTCTTATTAATATTATTATTATTTATTATTATCATTATTATTATTATTATTATTATTATTGCGCATAACGATATCGCATTTTATCTTTTTTCTTTGAAGGTTCACTGCTGGAACGAATCACACGGTTGCCAGTTTCAGGGCACTGTGCGAGATACGCTGGAACACTACGAGAACGCATGCACATTCCATTCAGTGGAATGTTTGCGATGCGGCGAGGGGGTCCTGCACAGGGACCTGCCAGCGCACTACGTTGCCGGATGCGGTGCCGGTGTTTCTTCGACACGCTCAGAGAACATGTCCGCGGAGTCTACAGCGCTGACGCTACAAGACGTCAACTCTTCTCTGGAAGAGCTGAAGGCGCTGTTGAGGGACCCGAGCCATGACCAGCTTCTGCCCGTGGTTCAGAGCCAAATGAATGAGCTGACGGAACAGGTCAGGAACCAAGAGTCTAGGTTAGCTGATGTCATCCGCGATGTCGGAGCATCAGTAATGGCGGAGATGGCTCGTGGCGCGGCCAGTATTTCGTGCACCTTGTCGCCGGAGCTCACTTCTTTGCGAGATTTGGTGGCCGACGAAGCCGACGCCTCGGCGCCTCTTCCGTTGGGCTCAGAGAAGATGCTGATACTTCGAAAGTTGGAACAATTCGCGAACATGTCACTGGGTGGCCCGGAACACTCACTGCCAACTTCGGAGCAGTGTCCGCGCCGAGTAGCTGTTCGTTGCACTTCGAGGAGCGTCGACGTTCGCAATCTGACCAGTTCCTTGCCTTCCATACTAGCGTGGACCCAGGCCTACGCCAACGTGAATTACGTACTGAGCGTCGAAAACTGCGACGAAATCATTGCGTGTCCGGAAAGGTCGAAAAAGTTTGCTGAGATTGTTTTGTTGCACATGAGGGACACATACTTTACGGTCGCCATCTGGAAGAGCTACGTCGGGCACGCTCATCGTATCAGGGTGGAGATTGCGTTTTACGGGTTGCTAGCTGGCTCCCATTGTTTGCCGCCCCATTTCCGCTTCATGGCATTGAACAAGAAACAATGGAGGGTTCGTGAACTCCCTTCCATTGACAGTTCTTGCGAGTGTATGCACAACGGAGGGTCGTGGGCACACTTTCACCGTGCGTTCTGGACAGAATCCGATTCTCTTCAGGCGGGCGGTTTTCTTCAAGACGGGCACATGGAGTTGAGACTCGAGTTCTCGCATGCAGAAAACCCACCGGCGGGAGCTTCTAATGCTCGACGTAGCTGAGAGCGCAGTACGCCGGTATACCCTCCTTTCCAGAGAAAATTCTTTCTCATAACAATGCTTGTTAGTGAGACAGTTGTTGAATTTTGCTACACTTATCATATGGTTAAAAACTGTTGTCTGTTCCTTTGTTGTTGATACGCCATGTGACTGGGAATTTTCATTTTGTCGCATCTAAAAGTGACGATTCGTCCGTCATGTTGCCTCCAAAACGCTCGGTCAGTGTTCTCACATTTGGAGTGTTTGCCTTCGCTTATGACATTAAAACGTATTTATCGCAAGCTCTTTTAAATTTCGATTCACGTGGACTCATATTGACTCTGCATTAAGTAACGCAAACATCACACTTAGAAGGTGCATATTGCAAGCTCTAGAAAAGACACACACAGACGTGCGCGCGCACACGCACGCACGCACAAACACACACGTTATATAATGAATAATTCCAATGCTCTCACCTTCATCACGTATGATAGCGGTGGAAGACCTGCATTTTTATGCATGCTTTATACAGAAGGCAGGGACAGACAGACAGACAACGAACTTTATTGGATCCTGAGGAGTTAGGTTTCTTTTTTTATTAAATGTATATAAGGAGAGGTTGGTGTCAATGCGTGGAGCCGGCTACTCCTCTTCTGTCGCACAATGGTTGTCGTCGCGAAGTAGAAAATAAATACAAGGCTATACAACGGCACATAGTACAGCACTCGCGCGCTTAGTCCAAATTCTTCAATGGAGTACTCTGTCCACTCAGCGCAAAAGCTGACAAAACACGAGTATTCACACGATTGAAATGTCCACACGAAACATAGCAGTTCACTAAAATGTTGGCATAGCCGATCATGTCACTTGGGAATTCTCGTAAGTACCGCAGTGAAACTGCAACAATGAGGTTTTCACAAAGAATTCCCTGCCAAAACGAAGAATACAAGAATATTGTGTCCAACGATACCGGTGAACAATAACGCGAATATAATTTTATCAGATTTAAAACTTCTGTAATATTTCATATATTCCACCAAAAATTGCACTGGTGCGCGCGCATCAATGTTCTGAGAATTTAACCAGAAACATGTCCGATTGGCCAACTTACGCTGGTGGAATGGGCAAAGGGAAATAGAGAGATGAAAAAGAGAGGAGGGAAGGTAATGAGCACCATACGTACGCCATTTCCTAAACAGTGGCAATTTAGTCAATATACACCCGCGAACCACTCCAGTTTTCGATAGAGAGCTCTCTCTCTCTCTCTCTTTCTGTCTTTATGGTTTAATCATAAGAGCATGATCTTTACACTGTCCGGTGCGCGGCAGCTGATGCGAAGGCCGCGGGTTCGATCCCGGCCCACGGCGGTCGCATTTTGATGGAGGCGAAATGCTAGAGGCCCGTGTACTGTGCGATGTCAGTGCACGTTAAACAGCACCAGACGGTCGAAATTTCTCGAACCCTCCGCTACGGCGTGCCTTATAATCATATAGTGGTTTTTACACGCAAAACCCCAGATATTCAAGTCAATTCTGGCCTATATGTACTGATATTTCATGTCGGGAGACGAAAGGAATCGCGCGTTAACCATCCTTTTGGGATGTGACGGTGCGCATACCTGAATGAAGTATGGATTCCATATCCATACTCCATGGAATCAGAGTATGTCAGACATAACGATGGCAAAGTGGAATATGCTTTCTTTCTTTTTCTTTTTTTTTACGCGAGGACGACGTGCGAAATGCTTGCGATCCTAAGTTACACAGAAGTACATGAATGCGTAAAGTGGTGACAAATTGTTGAACAAAAATGTCGCCGAAGCCAGCCTTTCGGAAATTCATCGAGGCAACACTGCCTCGATGCTCTTGTAACCGGCATTCTCGTACTATTGTAACACCACTGGAATCGCATTTAATAATTGCGATAGAAATATTACATATGTAGTCAGTGGCGGGTTAATGAGCAGGAAGTTCTAGCACTAAACAACTCTGACATTCTGCAAAGCAGCTTTGACCTTTTCTTCAAAAACGCTGATGTTTCTAACAGATGAATAATTGAGTGCTTAACTGCAGGATGCAACCAAGAATACGTGGTTGTATCATATAGTAAGCACTCTATAAAGTGAACTGATAGGACTGTGTCTATAAAAAAGAGCAGGCAATCCCTGACGTACTCCTTCCCTAGAAAGCATGGAAGTGGAGACGGTATCATTCGGCAACTTGTGACCTGTATTTACGTAACTTTTGATAGAGGCTCAAAGCAGGAACAGTAATTCTCCGAGGCATGGACTGATGAAATCGAATGACCACATTAATTAATGCTATTAAATGCCTTAGCTAGGTCAACGAAGACTGCGGCAAAAGCTGAATTTAAAAACTAGTTTAATTTTGTAAGCGATAGCCCCGCCACGGTGGTCTAGTGGTTATGGCGCTCGACTGCTGACCCGAAGGTCGCGGGATCGAATCCCGGCCGCGGGCGGCTGCATTTTCGATGGAGGCGAAAATGTTTGAGGCCTGTGTACCTAGATTTAGGTGCACGTTAAAGAACCCCAGGTGGTCGAAATTTCCGGAGCCCTCCACTACGGCGTCTCTCATAATCATACCTTGGTTTTGGGACGTTAAACCCCAGATATTATAATTTTGTAAGCGATGCTCCGTGCTGCGATTTCATTCGACAACTTTGAACGGAAGCGAAGCAGATGTTGAAAGATCAAATCGAACTTAATAAAACAGGACTTTAGGCGCTTCTGTAGGAAATTTTCGATTACGTTGCTAAAGAAGGGAAGAACACAAATTGGGCGTTAATTATTATTACATCTGCGATCGCCTTTCTCAAAAAGGGGAGTTACCTGTCCGTTTTTCGGGGGGTGGGGTTGGAAACATACAATTTAGCACGTGATCGATCATATCAACATGAGCTTCCGATTTCTTATCATTTACGGGCTTTATTCTTGAAGGGTCTATGGAATGTGAACCTGGTCCGGTTGTAGTTAAGTGATGCTATAATAGAATTAACTTCTGCTCAAATACTAGGATCTTAAAAATTTGAAAATTACGGTAATGCGATATATGGGTAACGTATAGTGTGTGTTGAGCAATTTGAGTGGAAGGGAAATCGCTATTAAGTGCATTAGCAATGTCGCTTCGCTCAGTGTAATGGTTCTGTGCAGTTCGGTGCGCCTCCTACTAAAGGGCGTGCCGATCCTGCAACCAGCGTCGCAACGAACGGGTCGATTCCGGCGCTAGCGTGGCCTGCTTTTTTATTTCGAAAGCATTTATGCCAGTGTTTCCTTAAAATGTATCAACAACACAATTTAGCACGTGGGAACACATAAAAGCACTTCCACGCCTTTTATGGAACTTCCAGGGCACCTTATTTTGCCGCAGCATGTGAGCACTAATGCTGTCTCTCAAGATCAGATGCGTCTTCTGAAGAGAGCATTTACTCGTCATATTCGTCATATGAATGCAAAAATTCGATCATTGCTAATAATTACGATCATTGCTGATAAATGGTGCGGCCGTGAGGTTGGTGCAAGGGTTTACGCGATAAGCAAAGAATGATCAGCAGTTTATCTCCTCTTGCGGTTACGTAAGCTGAAGCACACGAGGTGCCCTATAAAAGCGATAAGCTCGTCGAAAAACATGGCAAGTACGTTGTAACGCCAACGCAGTACTCGCAGTATAAGCGTCTGAAGGCTCACACCACAATGGCGGATCTCAGACGAGTGCACCGTTTTCGGGACCACACCGTCGCAGGCATCAACTGGCGACCGACGAGGCTTTTCGACGAGTTGCCGAGTTTCCGTGTGTGTGACCTCTGCCGCATGATTGCTAAGCGGATACTGGTGTTGCCGTGCTCGCACGTCCTGTGCCAAGCGTGCCACGCCGCCAGTTGCCAAGGTGGCAGTGATGGACTGTGTCCCATGGATCGAGAGCCATTCGTAGGCGCAGAATGTAGCGGCCACGACTTCCCCGCCAGGAAAGCGAGTGCCTTAAAGTTGAGAACCGAAGTGCATTGTACATGCGGGTGTTCGCTTCGGTGGCCGCCCGACATTTCACAGCGACGCTGTCATGAGATCACAACAGACGATTTTGGTGGCATAGTTGTTCGCCGCCGGTGTCCAGGGTCGCTATCGCGCGAAATGAGAAAATAAAAATGTCCATGATCAAGCGGGATTTGATCCCAAGCCCTCTGCGTGGCAGTCGAGTATTCTACCACATGTATAATATGTAATATAGCTTGGTAGAAGAGTAGAATAACAACCAGGTGATGCACAACGCGAATTGCGTAGAGAGTGGGTGGTTTAAAGCTTCCTAGCCATTACAGATGACTCAACCAATATTTTTCGTCTTCAGCCACAGCGTCAACAAAGTGCACATAACGCCTTACAGATATGTAGCGGGTACCTCGCTTCTTTGCAGAATGACATATAATGGCGTTGTGGATGATTGCCTACTCCGCGAAAATTGATTCGGGGCGTAATGGGTACCTTAACTTGTAGTTGCCTTAAGAAAATTTTCCACGGGATCTAGAAAGACCGCTTAATCAGCTTTCTCTATGATATATGCTGGATGTTCCACGCAAGGTCTGGTTTTTTTTTTTCGTTGTAGCTGTGTGTGTTAAACTGCACCCAGGGCAGCTGTATGAATCGACGCGCCGATGTGGTGGGAAAATAGTTCACGTAATCTAAGCTTCTGAATACTTGCACCCGCGGTGCGAGACGTTAGGGCTCCAGAAGCGTCACATGTGTACGTCATCCCGAGCTGCTTTTCTTACCTACTTCGCTGTTAATATTGTTCCGTACGCTTTCCATGCCTTACTGCTCTGTTAGTACATTGGTTGTGTCTAACAAAGAAACGAACAATTCCCTTTTTCGTATGTGCAAAGCGATAGCGAATATCAACTGGATAAATTGCACGTACTTTTATTTTTATTTTCATATCAAGGTCTATTGCTGGAACGAACAGCACGGATGCGGGTTTGTTGGAGCCACGGAAGACATGTTGCAACATTACGAAAAGGAATGCGCCTTCCACATCATCGACTGCTTCCGGTGCGGCGATGGTGTCCGGCACAGCGACCTCTCATCGCATTACGCGTCTGGATGCACTTCCGGTCTCTCTTCCAAGGGTGCAGGCGACGCTTCCTTAGAATCCACGGCGGCGATAGTTCGAGACGTGAGGGCCTCTCTGGAAGAAATGATGGCCCAGTTGGTGAACCCGGACCGCGACCAGCTGATGTCATCAATCCCGAGCAGGATGAACGAACTCACCCAACAAATGAGAGAACACGAATTCCGGTTAGCCGAGTTCACTCGCGAGGTGGATGAATCCACGGAGGCCGAGATGGCTCAGGTGGCGGCTTCGATTTCGTCCAAGATGGCGGGCCAGCCGAGGTATCAGAGCAGCGAGACGGCGGAGCAGGTCAGCACGACGTCGCTGCAACTGCTACGCCCGGAGAAGTCGAAGACCTGTCGCCAGCCGTACTTATTCGCGAACCTGCCTCTCGGTGTTCTGCAGGCCATGCGGCTAACTTCCTCGCAGGATTATCCGCAGCATGTCGTCTCTAACTGCGGGCCACGGGACGTGAAGTGTCACTTGTATTTAACCGCGCCTCTGTCGACGACGCGCACATGGAGGGAAGTGGAAGGCTCCGTGAAATACGTCCTGACCCTGAAGAACTGCGACATGGATGTGCCGGCGATGGAAAAGAGCACAATTTTCGCTCAGGTCACCGTCTTGCACACTAGGGACGCTTACTTTACCGTCGAAGTCGACAAGAACTACCTCTTTCTTTTCGTGCGAATCGGGTTTCACGGGTTGCTGGCGGGTCCCCAGTGCTCGATGCCTTCTTTTAGGGTTAAACTGTTGGACGGTGAACCGGGTAAGAGCCGTTATCTGTCTTCACTTCAAGAACCCTGTCGTTGTAAGGGCGACGATTACCGGTTGCTGCACTTTCGCCGTGTCTACTCGATAGATGCCGATTGCCTGCAAAAGAACGATTTCGTTCGTGGGCGAAAGCTGGAGCTCGAAATCGAGGTTTCGCGCAAAGAAACTGCGCATTCGCCACATCGGAGCTCCTAGCGCCAATGTAGTGCATTGCTGAGCTTTTTTATTCTTTGTATGTCTCTTTAACACTTCACGCGTGCATGCTGCATGAGCTTAACGAGGTTTTGACTGCAGTTCAATAAAACACTGCTGTGAAAGTATCTTGTGCCTCGTTTTTAGTGCGTGACAAATAATTTATTTTTGTGTTGCTTTACTGAATAAGAGGAGATAGTTACGAAGATATGTGTTCCTTTTCTTTACAAGAGGCTACAAGATGAATGCACTTATAGTTTCTGACAGTGACGCCTCAATCCCGGTCGCGGCGGCCGTATTTTCGATGGAGGCGAAAATGCTAGAGGCTTAGATTTAAGTGCACGTTAAAGAACCGCAGGTGGTCAAAAATTTACGGAGCCCTCCACTACCACATCTCTCATAATCAAATCATGGTTTTGGGGCGTTAAACCCCAACAAAAAAAAGTGACGCCTCATCCTCAATAGTTGGTCATCGAAAGTGCCTCGCCGTTACTTGAAAGGTCGAAGCGAGGGCGTCTTCCGTGCTTGATGGGGCTCTAGACCAAAGATGACCGAACAATGTGCTCATGTGAGCAGTGCCAAGACCTTCACTTGACTCCAAATGGTAATAATTATCTCAAGCCATTTTATTGCGCCTCCTATCAGCAGTCTATTCAGAAGCGGAAACGTCACACAGTGATGGCAGTGCAGTGTTATCAGATTAGTTCGGCCTGCCTCATTGGTTAACCCCTTCACTACCGAAAAAAAATGTTGGCGAGAAAAAGAGATGTGGTTTGCAAAGTATTATTTCAAAAATTTGAGAAGCGCGAAGAAATACATAGCGACGAAGAGTTCATTTTCTAATTGTAAGAACTGTAAAGAAACGGGAACACTAGCTGTAAAAATGGCAGGAACACCTCGATTATTGTGGGTTCTGGCTTCCAGTCTTTAAATATTTTTTAAATGATTTCAAACACCAACACCGTAACTTTTCTTCACACAACTTTGCGCGCAAAAAAAAAAAAACCAAACGTGGAGAACGCTTGAGCTTTGCTTTAAAGAGTAGGACGCGATAGCGTAATCGTACCGTGTTTGTATCGCCTTCCTAATCGCTAGCCTGGCTTCGCTTGTCAGTGGATAACCTAAACCGTGCCTCAAGGAAAGCCGAAGTGCGGACGCCCTCCGGCTCCTACATCCTTGCTAGAGCATGCCGAGGGTGTATGCGTGGTGGCCGAGTGGCTACACACACCGCGTCACGGAGCGAATGGTGAGTTTCGAATCCCCAATCTCACTCAATCCGAAGATATTTTTGTAACGGTTGATCTGCTCGACGTGATTCACTGCTGCTTCGGTAACGCGCACGTCACATCAAATGCCTTATACTTCCAATATTCATACTTGGCACGCCAGCCGAGCGTGATAAGCGAGCGCGATCCAACTTATCATATCGGTGAGCGAGTGGAAGGGTGAGCGGAGGCATGCGCTACGAACGCAAGTCAACCAGTTCCCGCGCTTCGCCCGATTTAAGAATAACAAAATAAGAAATTAGAAAGAGAAATAAACAAAAGAGGAGTTCTTTACAGTTCAATCAAATTTCGTTATTTGTAAGAGCTCGTGAAAGACAATAAGTTCGAGCATCCACACCAACCTCACTTCGTTCAACCATATCTTAGGATGCCCGTCAACCATCCGGCATGCGCTACGAGTGCGCATGTTCCTTGAAACCGAAACTGGCGCTCAGTTTCCGGGGCATGGTAGTACTATGGCATACGTAACGATGCGGCCGTGAGGATGGTGCAAGGATTTACGCGATAACGAAGAATGATCAGCAGTTTATCTCTTCTTGCGGTTACGTCAGCTGAAGCACGTGAGGTTGCCTATAAAAGCGATCAGCTTGTCGAAAAACCTAGCGAGTGCGTTCTTACGCCAGCGCACTACTCACGTCTCAAGATTCACACCACCATGGCGGATCTCAGACGAGTGCACCGTTTTCGAGACCACACCGTCGCAGGTGTCAACTGGCGACCGACGAGGCTTTTCTACGAGTCGCCGAGTTTGCGTGCGTGTGACCTCTGCCGCATGATTGCCGGGCGCGTACTGGAGTTGCCTTGCTCGCACTTGCTGTGCCAAGCGTGCCACGCCGCCAGTTGCCAAGGTGGCGGTGATGGAATTTGTCCCATGGATCGAGAGCCATTCGTAAGCGCGAAATGTAGCGTCCACGGCTTCACCGACGAGACAGCAAGAGACTTGAAGGTGAGAGCAGAAGTGCATTGCACATGCGTGCTGTGCTATTCGGTGGCCGCCCGGGCATTTTACAGTGAACGCTGTTATGAGATCACAACAGCTGATTTTGGTGGCTTAGTTGTTCGCCGCCGGTAGTCATGATCGCTATCGCGCGAAATGAGAAAAAAAAGAATGTCCAGGATAGAGTGGGATTCAAAACCGAGCCCTATGCATGGCAGTAGAGTATTCTACCACAGAGGCGCGGGTACAATAAATTAATTCTAAAAAAGACCAAATACAGGCGTCATGTCAGGCATCGAATCGCATTAACAGATGTAATATAGCTTCGTAGAAGAGTAAAATAACAACCAGGTGTTGCACACCGCCAATTGCTAAAGGGAAGGTTGTTTAAAGCTACCCACCTATTACAGATGGCTCAAACGTAATCTTCAGCCACAAAATCAACAAAGTGCACATAATGCCTTACAGATTTGTAGCGGGTACCTCGCTTCTTCGCAGAATGACCAATAATGACACTGTGTATGATTCCCTACTCCGCAAATATTGATTTGTTGCGTAACGGGTGCCTTGCCGCTGTACTTGCGGTCGCCCCAAGAGACTTTACAACGTGCTCTGGAAACAGCGCTTTTCCGGCTTTCTCTGAGTGTGCTGCACGTTCCACGTGGGCCTAGCGTGTTCTTTCTCTTGTTTCGTTCTGGTAAACTGCACCTAGGGCAGACAAAAAACGCCGTCACAGGCGTTTTGTGTCTGCCGGATCTGGGAAGGGTGCACCGATTTCGCTACCACGCCGTCGTGGTCGTTTTGTGTCTCCTAAATTGCACCTAGGGCCACTGCATAGATCGACGCGCCGAAGTGGCGGGAAATTGGTGCACGTAATCTAAGCTTCCGAATACTTGCACTGGCGGCGTGAGACGTTAAGGCTCCAGGAGCGTCACATGTGTGCGTCACTCAGAGCTGCTTTCGTTGCCTACTTCGCTGTTATTAGTGTCCCCTACGATTTCCATGCCTTCATTGTCTTTAGTACATTGGCTGTGTCTGACAAAGAAACGAACGATTCCCCTTCTTTCGTACGTACAGAGTGATAACCAGGGCTGGGCAAAGATACTTTGAAATTGTATCGCGATACGATACAAGATACTCAGGCAGAAGTATTGGAGATACAGATACAAGATACTGTCGCAATAATTGTATCCGATACGATACTTGCCAATTGTATCTTAAGATACTTCGATACATTCTCAAATTTAATATTATAGATCCATATAATGTAGCAGCAAACATCTATACACAAAAATGTCTGCTTGGAAATTTCTTAACTGTGACCTATTTTGTTTGACTTGAATGAAATGTCTCTTAGTATCTCAAAAGTTTTGGCCTGCTTGCTCAAAGTACATTAGTTTCCTTCCAAAGTACTTATTGGGGCTTATTTGAGCTTCTTCACAGGACAACTCTTTATACACTTCGCTGACAGCGGTCTTGCTTGTCATTTTTTTAATTGATGGGAGTCGCTGCTTTTAGCTTGTCGACCAGCTGTAGCGGGTTGCCATATAATCACAATAACTCAATAAGAAGCCTTCGCACTACGAAGCAAATACCGGTGTGGACTTTTACCTTCTCCGTAAAAGACAGTTTGCACCATGCCCGTATATCCGGCAGTGTACACACAACAACGCTGGTATCGGACTTTTTTTTTCTCGGGGGGGGGGGGGGGGTGGAGGGGGGGGCGAATGTGTATGCGGGGTTTGCGACCCTTCGCTGGCGGCCCGGCCGGCACACATGACCGCCTCCATCCCTTTGTTTTTATTTTCTAAATAAGTATGTTCGTGAGCTATACAGACTGACTGGTCTCAAGCATTTCTTTCGTGAGAACATGTGGTCCCCATGTGCGAACATAACCGTGGAACAAAAACTCTATGTTTCAATCCACGTAGATTGCACTCGTTGTGTACTGTACGTCGTCTATCGATGTTTCTCGAATCCTGACTCCAATCCCCTTCAGAAATGACCTATATATGATAATAGGGAAAGGCTTTCCTTTCAAATGGCAACGTCATTTGTTCAAGCTCTCTCCATTCCCACCATCCTTCTTCACTGTCCCGCCTTGGAGCTAATTTCGCGACTACGGCCCGCCGGCTATAAGTTGAGTTTGAGACCCCTTGTGTAGATAGATGACGTAAACTGGCAATGAATTTCCATGTCCTACTTAGCTGCTGGCGTAAGGATTCTTTGTTGATATACTCACTAACGTGCAATCTTTTTAGCAATTTTTCTTCAAAGAGACATGTGCAACACAGATATTCTCAGTACGTTATTGTACAGTTCCACAAAGCGTCGCAGACCCCGCCGCTATTCGCGTATTGCCGCTTATAGCTCCCATTACGTGGCGGTTATAATGCGAAAATTTAAACGCCTAAGCAGGAAAACAATATAAGTAAATAAGAGGTGGTTCCGTATCAAACATTCACATTGATGAGTCAGAACACAATACACCCTTCGTCCAATAGCTATGATACATGAGTATTGTCAACTTACCTGTTAGACAATAAATTAAGTGTCTATGGAAAATTGCCTGAAGCGGCCTCGTTGGGACGCTCATGAGTAAAAACGAGCATTCGGTAACCGCGTTTCTCACATCCCCTTCCTAACATCTTTACGATGGCTTCTAATGATTTCCATTATTAAGCAAACTCAATTTCGCGTCGCCATTTTCTTAAGCGGTAAGCAGATATTTGTATTGTGTACTCAAGGCACGCCACATAACTAATATATTTTGTTTTCAAAATCGCCTTGGGCCATGTAAATTGTAAACAGTAGTAAAATAAAGCAGTTAGAAGTAAAGCAGAAATCCTATTTTGGGAGTGCGTTACAAAAGACATACTGCGGTGACCAACCGGGAAACAGTGCAAGACCTAGTAATGATGTGATGCAATGACAGCTAGAAGCACTTGTGCTAATGATCAGTTATTATTTCATAAATTCTTTGAATAAATGTAGTGGAAGTGAAAAATACGGTCCCAATATATTTTCTTTGGTAACCGCTTGCTCTATTAGGTCTAGCATCAGTACCGTGGTGCTAAGTTGTTTAGAATCTTATTTCATATAATTAACTAAGTCCATGCCATCCAGTTACATCCACAAATCCTTCAAATCGCTGATATGTAAAACCCATGCGACGCAAGGCAACCCCATTCTTGCACGCATACATTTTTGTTACGAGCAAGACGCCAAGCGAATCTTCAATAACCACTGTAACTCATCAAAATTTGCGCGATAACGCCGCACCTGTGGAGTACGCACACGACAGTGGCTAAGAGCAAGTGTCGCGGCATTGGCGCAACTAAGGGAAAGTAAATCGAAAACAAAAGTGTACGTTGGGCAGGAATAGACGTCCCTGCTTGTCTTCCTGATCTTTTACCCTCACTGGATGATTTCTGGCGTAAAAATAAAATAACGTTACTGCCCTTAGACTTATTCAGCGGCGAGGGGCACCAGTACCAGCTTGAGAAGGCGGAGCTTGGCCACGATTTTGTTTCGCACGGTTGTGTTGCGATAAAGTATCTTGTATCTTAAGATACACGATACATTATCGAATGTTATCGGAATAAGATACAGATACTTGAATTTCGACGTATCGCGATACAGATACAAGATAACCATAGAGTATCTAAGATAGTATCTAAATACATGTATCTTCGATACTGCCCGCACTTGATAACGAATATCAACTTGATAAAGTGTAAATACATTTATTTTCCTTTTCATGTGAAGGTATATTGCTGGAACGAACCGCACGGCTGCAGGTTTGCTGGAGCTACGGAAGACATGCTGCAGCATTACGAGAAGGAATGCGCCTTCCACATCATCGACTGCTTCCGATGCGGTGATGCTGTCCGGCACAGGGACCTCTCCTCGCATTATGCGTCCGGATGCCCTTCCGGTCTCTCTTCCGAGGGTGCAGGCTATGCTTCCTTAAAATCCGCGACGGCGATAGTTCGAGGCGCCAGGGCCTCTCTGGAAGAAATGAAGGCCCAGCTGGTGAACCCGGACCGCGATCAGCTGATGCCAGCAATCCAGAGCAGGATGAACGAACTCGCCCAACAAATGAGGGAACACCAATCCTGGTTAGCCGAGTTCACTCGCGAGGTGGGTGCATCCGCGGGGGCCGATATGGCTCAGGTCGCGGCTTCGATTTCGTCCAAGATGGCGGGCCAGCCGAGGTACCCGAGAAGCGAGACGGCGGAGGAGGCCAGCACGACGTCGCCGCGACAGCTACGCCTGCAGAAGTCGAAGACCTGTCGCTGGCCGTACTTCTTCGTGAACCTGCCTCCGGATCTTCTGCAGGGCATGCGGCAAACGTCCTCGCAGGATTACCCGCAGCATGCCGTGTCTAAGTGCGGGCCACGGGACGTGAAGTGTCACTTGAATTTGACCACGCCTCTGTCGACGACGCGCTCTTGGAGGGATGTGCAAGGCTCCGTGAAATACGTCCTGACCCTAACGAACGGCGACATGGATCTGCCGATTACGGAGAATATTTGCGCTCGGCTCACCGTCTTGCACACGAGGGACGCTTACTTTACCTTCGAAGTCGACATGAAGTACCCCTACCTTCACTTTTGGATGGGGTTTCACGGATCGCTGGCGGGTCGACAGTGCTCGATGCCTCCTCCTAGGGTTAAATTGTTCGACGGTGAACTGGGCAATAGCTGTTATCTGACTTCAGTTCAGGAACGCTGTCGTTGCATGGGCGACGAAAACCAACTGCTGCACTTTCGCCGTCTCTACAGGCTAGATTCCGGTATCCTGCGAAAGAACGATTTGGGTCGTGGGCCAAAGTTGGAGCTCGAAATCGAGGTTTTGCGCGACGAACCTGCGCGTCCGTAACATCCGAGCTCCTAGCGCCAATGTTCTGCATTACTGAGCCTTTTTATTCTTTGTATGCCTCTTTAACACTTGACGCGTGTATGCTTAATGAGCTTACCGAGGTTTTGACTGCAGTTCAATAAAACGGCTGCTGTGAATGTTCTTGTGCCTCATTTTCAGTGCGTGACGAATAATTTATTTTTGCGTTGCTTTATTGAATAGGAGGAGATCGTACAAAATTTTCTGTTCCTTTTGTTTACGAGAGGCTACAAGAGGAATGGACTTATGATTTCTGATATTGACGCCTCAATCCCGGTCGTGGAGGCCGTATTTTCGATGGAGGCGACAATGCTAGAGGCGCTTGGACTTAGATTTAGGTGCACGGTAACGAAACCCAGGTGGGCGAAATTTCCTGAGCCCTCCTCTACGGCCTCTCTCATAATCAAATCATGGTTTTGGGGCGTTCAACCACAACAAAAAATAGTGACGCCTTATCCTCAATAGTTAGTCATCGATAAGTGCCTCGCCGTTACGTGAAAGGTCGAAGTGAGGGAGTCTTCCGTGCTTGATGCTCTAGACCAAAGATGACCGAACAATATGTTCATGTGCGGTGTGCCGAGACCTTCACTTGACTCCAAATCATAATTATCGGAAGCCATATTTATTGCGCCTCATATCAGCAGTCTATGCAGAAACGGAAACATCACACAATGATAGCAGTGCAGTGTTATCAGATTAGCTCGGCCTTCCCCATTGGTTAACCTCTTCACTACTGAAAAAAAAATGTAGACGAGAAAAAGAGATACGGTTTGCAAAATAATATTTCAAAAAAGTTGCAGTAGCGCGAAGAAAAATATTGCGACAAATATTTCATTTTCAAATTGTAAGAATTGTAAACAAACGGGAACATTAGTTCTAAAAATGGCAGGAACGCCTCGATTAATGTGGATTCTGGCTTCCAGTCTTTAAATATTTTTTAAAATAATTTCAAACACCAACTCCGTAACTTTTGGTCACAGAACTTTGTACGCGAAAAAAAAAAAAAACTTGGAGGACGCTTGAGCTTCGCTTTAAAGAGTAGGACGCGATAGCGTAATCGTACCGTGTTAGTATCGCTTTCCGAATCACTAGCCTGGCTTCGCTTGTCGGTGGGCGCCTAAACCGTGCCTCGAGGAAAGCCGAAGTGCGGACGCCCTCCGGCTCCTACATCCTTGCTAGAGCATGCTAGAGAGTGTATGCGTGGTGGCCGAGTGGCTACACACACCGCGTCACGGAGCGAAGGGTAGCAGTTTCGAATCCCCGATCTCACTGGACCTGAAGTTATTTTATTATTTCTTCATTTGCAACTACCTGGAATTTTCGCTCACGGAAAACGCTGATTTTTCGCTCACAGCCAACGGCCCGGACACCGGAATTTCTGCGAAACGAGCTCTTTAACGCTATCGCGCTAAAAGTATTTGTAAAACTTTAAACAGTTACGCCTAAGCAGCCGCGCGCTGCGTGATCTGCCCATCGTCGTTTTGCTTTGTCTGCACAGCATCCGCCAATACTTACTTCTGCTGTTAATTCTTGGAGTATGAGTAAACGACCCTCTGGGCGACAAAGCCCAAAGGGTCGTTTGAAAAATAATGAAATGATGGTTCCAATTCACGCTGAGAAGGTGGTCAGCCGGCGAAGCCATGGTGTAACCTGATACGATAGACCGACGTGACTGCATTTTTTTTCGAGATTGTGCACCAGCCTCCTCTACTTTTCCTTCCCGGTCAAGCGCCGACAAGCCAAAGGTTTACGCCTAACCAAGCTGAGGTCTCTTCAGACAAACGAGCAATGCACTGCACAAGATGATTGAGAGCAAGACAGATTTAATGCGCTGCCGTCTGACAAATTTTCAACGTTTAACAAAAACAGCAAAAAAGAATGAAATAAAAAAATAGAAAAAAAAATAGAAACGTATGTAGGAGATGAAAATTTGTCGAGTTGCAAGCTGTGATTCCCCAGAAACCGAAGCCCTTGTTTCAGCAATGAAAGTGTTTGTTTGCTTATCTGCGTATCGCAGTTTGTGGCGTCAGGTAACAGTGTACGCGAAGTATCAAGCGTTAAGTAAGAAAAAAAAGACCGATTTGTAATAATAATACGCGTGATAAGCGAGCGCGATCCAATTGATCATATCGGTGAGCGAGGGGAAGGGTGAGCGGTGGCAAACGCTACGAAAGGCAGTCAACCAGTTCCCGCGCTTCGCCCGATTTAAGATTAACAAAATAAGAAATTAGAAAGACAAATAAACAAAAGAGGAGTTCTTTACAGTTCAATTCCGTTATTTCAAAAGTTTGTGAAAGACAATAAGTGCGAGCATCCACATCAACCTCACTTCGTTCAACCAGATATTAGGATGCCCGGCAACCATAGAGTTAATATACTGACTCTAGAGGAAAAGCTCCCCATAGGGCCCATGCATTGAAACCTATAACCGCATGGGTTCCGCCTTTATGGAACAAAACAAACGTTGCCAGACCCTGAAACACTCGCTATATTTGACGGTAGTAAACAGTTTTAATCTACCAACCTAAGCCATCTACGCTCTCTTCATGGAACATCAGCTGTGTTTTGATTCGTGAAGCCGTGTGTTAGTGTAGCGTTGTCTGTGAAGCTGGCCCGATTGATAACAGTTAACATTTCCACTTGTTTGCGCATGGTTTTTACTAGGCACACCTTACCACTAATGCATAACGAATAAAGTTTCTCCGTTCGCTGGAACAATAAGGGTCACTCCGCAGATTCGCGGCTCGAAGCAAAGTGCGTAGGCAGTGATAGCGCGGTGCTTCGACTTGCAATGACGAGAAACGTGTATCCACGTTTAGAATAACAGAAAGCTGAGCTAGTTGATAAGTATTCATTCTAAAAAGACAGGGCGTGCAAACACGGACACAAGAAAGAAGTCAGGACACCACAAACGCCGACTAACAACGCCAAAATTCAGTGAATGCGCAGTGGTTGTACACACGTCAGAAATGAAGAAACGCCTGATGATTGAAGCTGGCATATCGAGAATAGTGTAGCGCATGCGTGAGCAACCGTCGATTAACTTGCATAAAGACGAAATCAAATGCCTTAACAGTTATCTTCCACGTAGAAATATAGGGGTTACTTTGTAACGAACAGATCCGCGCGTGCGAAACTGTCCCGTCTTTGGATCACACCGCGCACTAGAGGAGTGTAGTTACTCGCTACTAGGTGCTACGCAGCAGCCCTAACAGTCAGAGCTGTGACCCCTATCCCGCGGTTCGCGTAGTTGCGACCGCAGCGGGTTTCAGGCCAGTGGTAACAGAGACAAGTTCTTTGCCTGACACAGTTTATTGTGCCAAAAGCGCCACCAACGCAACAAAATACAAGGTAAAAACGAAGCGGCGGAGTAAGTTCCGCACGACAACAACGTGAAAACAAGAACAAAATGGGAAGCACGAGATTGAGAGCGATAAGGTTCAACTCACCTCTCGTGGCTTCGCGTCCGGCCCTGAGGCAGTAAGTTACCTCACAATAGACCGGGCGTTGCGCAGGGGGTGATGGCGTTTGGGTGGCTCCCGACTCGATCAAGCTGTGGTCGTCACCGCTGCTCGAGTCGAAAGACAAGGCGGTCCCCAAGAAAGCCGCGCGCATCTCTTGGGGTCTGGAGAGGAGTCTCTCCAGAAAAGGGCAAGGAGGAAAACGGGGCATCTCGACTTCGGCCAGGGAGCAGGGCGCGAAGGCTGCAGGAGCGGCACGTGCCCTCTCCCACGCAACCCCCCTCGCCACTGCGCGTACAAACGTAGCGCGAAGCCGAGGTGCCGCCGCGTTGAAGACAATGGGTTGCGTGTGCAACCCCACATCCCCCCCTCCTTAATTGAACCCTTTAGCCAAAAAGAGGATCGCCATCACCTGGGGCTTAAGAGGGGGCTAGCGGCTCCCCAGGAACACGGCGAAGTCCGTGTCGATGAGGAGCCGCACGGAGACGCAGATCACCGTTATCGCTGAGGGGCAGTCACCCGGCGAGCCGGAAGAAGTGTCGGTGAGTGATAATGCAGGGCAGCTTGACAGTTGAAGACAGTTGTCAGGACAGCCATCAGGCGTCGTCGGGACAGTCGGAACAGTTGTCGGAACTTGCATTGTCAGGAACCCAGGCAGCTCGGTCGGAGTCGCTCGGCTTGCTTCTGGCGTCGCTCGCTCGCTCGGGTTTTGCGGCCCATGGTGTTGAAAGGGGCACACGGCTGGATTGATCAGCGCCAGACTGCAGGCCACCTCGATTTGCGTTGGTCGCATCGCCAGGAGAGCGTCATGTCGACGCAGGAGAGTTGGCTTGGGCGCTCATCAGTCGTTGCCCTCTGGTGGGGGTACAATCGTTCCCCTCCTTTTTCTCCGCTCCTCCCGCTCTTGGTTCTCTTTCTTCCTCTTTTCTTCTAAGGCGTTTGGAGTCGAAATTCCCCGACGCTTGCGGCTGGCCGGCTGCAACCCCCGTTCTACGCAGCGGGATACCACGCTCGTACCGCGGGTGCCCTCCGTAGTTCGGTCGCCGGGTCTGCAACTCTTCGCCGGGCTGTGCAGTGGTTACGCGAATTCTTCTGCACCGAGGCCATTCGGGACCGGAAGCTGTTTTGCTGTTTTTCTTTCGCCTTGACTCTGGCTGCTGCTGTAGGCTTTGGTAGAACACTGTAGCTTTGGTGTCGCCGCTCCCTGCTCTGGAATGCGTGCGTTGAAAGTACAGTTGAAAGTACCGGCTTTGGGCGCTGCCGGCGAAAACGGTCGTTTTGGCTTGGCTGTTGTTGAAGTGCTGCCGATGGGTGATCTGCGACTCGAACAATAAGTTAGCCCCTCTCTTACTCTCCGAAAAAGCAAGCGCGTGCTCGCTCTCGAAGGCTGCATGCTAGATATCAGAGGAGCGTCCCATCCGATATCACGCACAATAAAGCCCCTACGAACCGGACAGAGTTAGTTCTGCCGAGATCGCAAGTTGTAACGTCGCACTGAGCTCGTATGTCGAGCCGTGCCTTCGGATGCCACTGCCTGCGGGCGCGGGGAAGCGTTTCCCTCGGGCCACTCGTTCCCTCTGTCATAGTAGGGTTTGAGATCACAGACATGCACCGGTCCGCCGATCGGTCTTAGCGTTAAGTCCGTCAGCTTGTACACGAGAGAAGAGACAGTCTCTCCTACCCGGTACGGTCCTATCCACTTCGGTGCCAGAGAAGCTGAGAATTTCTTACTGGCATCGCTTAGGACATGATTGCGCTTCAACACCAGGTCGCCCACTTTGTACTGAACGTCCCGATGAGAGCGGTCATACTGCGCTTTCTGCTCCCCACGAGCAGTGCTCAGGTTCCGTCGTGCTTTGCCCAAAGCCTCCGTCACCTTCGCGCGCAGCCCAGCTGCATAATCGGCGCGTGCCGACGAAGCAGCCAGTTCCGTGCTGCGTTCCTGTAGAGTATGTTCTACGGATTCAGCAGCTCTCTCCCAAAATTGAGAGTGGCGGGGGTAAAGCCAGTCGAGCGGTTCACGGTCGTCCTCAGAGCAAATCCGATTTCAGGGACGCAATTGTCCCAATCCTTGTGCGTCCCCGCAAAAGCAACAAGCATGTGCTTGATGTTGCGGTTTACACGTTCGGTTGGATTTGCCTGGGCGTGGTACGTGGTTGTTCTCTTGTGCTTAATGCCCAGGGCTGCACAAGAGTCCACAAAATTTTGGCGGTGAAATAGGACGCATTGTCCGTAATCAACTGCTTTGGATAGCCGAATCTCGTGAACACTTCGATGAGCTTTTCCATGATAATGCGTGCCGTCAGCCTTCGTAGGGGGAACAGTTCCACCCACTTAGTGAAGTGATCTGTGACGACGAGAAGGAATTGGTTTCCTCTCGGTGTTCTTGGGTCCCATGACGTCACAAGCCACTATTTGCCATGGTGTTTGGCTTTGGATCGGCTGCATGAGCCCGGGTGGGCGTCCACCACGCGGCTTCACGCGTTGGCACACATTGCATGAGCGGGCGTAGCGTTACATCCCGTTTCATGCCTGGCCAGGTAGCAAAGCGGCACAACTTAAGGTAAGTCTTAGGGCCACTTGCATGCCCAGCGATGCACGTATCGTGAAAGTAGCGTAACAGTGCTCCTCTCAACGTGCGTGGGATCACCGCTTTGAAGGACTCATGTGTATCCTTCTCCGCAGGAATGTATCTCAGCAAAGTGCCGTCAGAGTCTAGCAGGTAGGAATCCAACGCGCTCACAGCATTACCAGCTGTTTCAGAGCGCCGCGCATTAACAGCAATACCAGCTGCGTCAACATGCGCCGCGGCCGCGCCGCCGGGCTCCCGGAGCCCCTCAAACACCTTTTTGCAAAATGGATCCTCCCGCTGAGCCTCTAATAGCTCCTTCCTGCTGAACACGTTCCCCACTGAACTGACGCAGTCCAAGTGGTTAACGCTCTCCTCAATTGAAGGTGGGTTGTCCGCCCTTCCGTGAGGACTCTCGCCGTCGAGCAGTGTAGCAGTTACTCTGCTCTTAGGCTGAGTTTCAAAGGTGTCAGGATGGGTATTAATGTTACCCCTCGTGACAACATCGAGCGTCGCAACAGTTACGTCGCTCTCGGGCACGACTTCGGGCGAGGTGAGTTGAGTAGTAATGTTACTCTTCTCACAGTCAACGGGCGCGCGCGAAAGTGCGTCCGCCACAACGTTGCTCTTTCCTTTCCTGTAGCGAACGGTAAAGTCGTATCGCTGCAGGAAAAGTGCCCATCGTGCAAGTCTGCCGCTCGGCTCCCCTAGGCGTCTAAGCCAAGTTAGTGCCATGTGATCAGTCTCGATAACAAATTGAACTCCATCAATATAGTAATCGAACTTTTTCAGGGCAAAAATGATTGCCAAACATTCCTTTTCCGTCACTGAATAGTTTTTCTCTGCGGGAGTCAAGGAGCGGCTAGCAAAAGCTACCGGCCGCAAGCCACCTTCGTGCTGTTGGAGCAAAACCGCTCCTAGGCCGAGGTCGCTGGCGTCCGTTTGGATCACAAAATCTTTGCTGAGATCCGCTAGCCTTAATTCAGTGGTTTCCGCGAGCGCTTTAATGAGGTTGCGCAGTGCCTCCTCTTGCTCGGGACCCCATCTCCACCGCTCACCTTTCCTCAACAGAAGTGTCAAGGGGGCTTGCAGTGCAGCGCAATCTGGGATAAACTGACGATAAAAGTTCACCAGCCCCAGAAAGCGTCTCAGTCCACCTATGTCTGTCGGTGATGGATAGTTCAATAATGCCTGAACCTTGTCATCACACGGCAGAAGGCGACCGTTATCCAACGTGAAACCCAGTAGCGTTACTCGGGTCTCGGCAATCTGAGTCTTGGCCGGGTTTAGCGTTATTCCCGCCGACCTCAGACGCTCCAGCACGTCCCTGAGATGGCGTAAGTGCTCATCAAAGGTTCGTGAGTATACCACGACATCGTCCAGGTAAGCAAGAGCGTAGTGCCACCTTGCATCACCTAAGACGCGGTCCATCAGGCGCTGGTAAGTCGCAGGCGCACCGACAAGACCGAATGGCATACGGGTAAACTGGAAAGGCCCCTGTGACAAGTGAAGGCAGTCTTCTCTCGGTCACGGGGATCTACCTCCACCTGAAAGTATCCTCTGCTAGCATCGAGCGTAGTGAAGTACTTCGCTCCGCCAACATTGACACGATCGAGGGAATGCTAGGAAGCGGATATGCATCCTTGCGTGTTACCTCGTTCAGGCGACGGTAGTCAACACAAAGGCGGGTCGTCCCATCCTTTTTAGGTACCAGTACCACGGGAAAACCCCACGGGCTCTCCGACCTTTCGACAACGCCTGTATCGAGCAGTTCGTCCAGAGCGCTGTCTAATGCTTTCCTCTTAGCCAAACTCACCGGCCGAGGATTGCATTTCCAAGGAGAAGCATCGCCTGTCTCAATTTTGTGCCTAACTAGCGCAGTGCAGCCAGGCTGTTCTGTGAATATGGCGTCATATTCATTCAGAAGCGATGAGAGGCGAGCTTTCTCTTCCACCGTCAAACTGCTTGAGCTATTGAGCAGCGGGTGGTCCCTTTCACCCCGCTCTGCAGTGCACAGTGCCTCCGCAGAGGGGGATGGGGGACGCGCGCGAGGGGAGCCGTTCCCTCCGGCGCGTTCTTTCTCCGCGGGTCGGTTTGTCGACCCGGCAGAAACATGTACGAGTGACTTTTTCGGGCAATTGTTGGGACGGTCTGCGCGCGAAGCATCATCGAACGTAATTGTCTCTGACGCTTTTTGAAAGGAAACGAAAGGTTTCAGGGTGCCACATGCTCGCTCCCTATATCCTCCGTTGCAGACGTCAATAACAATGCCCGTCTTGGCGAGGAAGTCTCTACCAAGAATGAGGAACCGACAGGCCGGGGAGGTAAGCTAGGCGTTGCCGCCTGACCCGTTTCTCCCACCGCACCACAGCCGAGCGGCAGCGCTTGCTTGCGCCGAGCCGCTGGCGAGCCGGAAAGTCACATTACTCGATCTAAGCCGGATAGCGTTCCGACAGAGATGATCGTACACTTCGTCGCCAAAGAGTGAAGCGCTTGCTCCCGTGTCTAACAGCGCAAAAAACCTGCGCCGGGCGACTGTTAGCTCAATAAGTGGCACTGGCGTGTCGTTGGGTGGTCCAGTACGACAAGCCAGCGGGGCTAGGAGTTCATGTGTCTCACTCAGCACCGCTTTGTTTGCCGCCGGCCATGCAGTGTTGCTCACCGGCGGCCCCGCTCGTTTCCCGAAAGCGCGTGCTCTCGGCTTGCGGGTTGCCAACAATCTCGGGCGAAATGCCCCGGCTGGTTGCAGCGATAGCAGAGGGTGGTCGGCCGCGCTCGGGCTTGGCGTGCTGTGCCTCGCGCCGTTTGGCCACCGTTCCTCTCTATCGGATGCTCCCTTCCGGGCGCGCTCCGCTCTAGCGTCCTCGGATCGGTATGTCGACTCCGATTCTGCGTACCTCGGCCACGGCAGCGTGTGCTGCTCGCATGGCGTACGTGTACGGGTCAAGAGCCCGGTCAGATATGTCCCAACCGCTACTCGAGTGCCCGTCACTGAAGGCAACTGCACCATTTCCCTGTGGACGGATGCGAACATTGTCTCCGTTCCACGCGCATCGCGGCTCAAGTGCCTGCGACGCTGGGGGTGGTGGTCGGTACGCACGTGAGGCGAGTATGTCCGCCTGTATGCGTTTTGCCTCCGAGGCCAGCTCGTCCAAATCCCTGAACTTGCCGCCTCTCAAATATGCTGCGAAAGTGGGGTGCGCTTGTCGCGTGACTCGCTCCACCTTCTCGCAATTTAGAGCCGAGGGGTCAGCAATACGATAGAGCTCGTCCATCGCCCTCACGTACTCGAGCAAGGATCGTCCGGATGCTGAGTACGCCGCTCTAACTCGCGCAGCATGCGACGCTGGTAATCAGCGGGTAGGAATTCGTCGCGAAACCTCGCTCGGAATTCGTTCAGCGTGCTTGACCGGTGGCCGGTAAGTCGGAACCACCGGGCAGCCTGCTCAGTCAGTGATACTGGAACGACGCGTTCTAGCATCTCGCCATCGGACAACCCCGTTGCCTGCTGGTAAGTCAGCATGCGGTCAAGGTAATCATTGGCGCTGACCGTGTCATGATACCCGCTGTAGGTGGGTAAGTCCACCTTTACGCTTGGTCGCGCAGCTGTGCTGGGCCTCAGCAGAGTGTTCTGCACGACACCCGTCAAAGTCTCAATCAGGCGCAAGGCATCCCTTAAAACCTGTGGAGACTCGCTCTGGCCAGTAAGGTCTGGCACAGGAGCTGATTGCGTTGAGCCGGTATGCCGCTGTGGCTCCCTGCTCTCCGCACGCTCGGACAAAGGGCTCGGCGTAATGTGCCTCGCGCCTTCGAGCGGACAATCTAACGGAGGGAGGGCCTCATGTGTAGCGCCACCCTCATCGAAGCAAATCAGATCCCCTTGGCTAATGTTCGCCGCAGGGTCCGACTGTGCGGTAGCAGTTACCGCCGCTTCGAATTGTTGCCTGTTGGCAGCCACCCTTGACAGCGTGAACAGCGGCTGTAAGTCAGCCTCGTCTGCTGCCATGGTTGTTCGTGTAGTGGCAGTCACTCACACAAACTACTCGTCCTGTTTAACCACTGGCCCCACGTTGGGCGCCAAATATAGGGGTTACTTTGTAACGAACAGATCCGCGCGTGCGAAACTGCCCGTCTTTGGATCACACCGCACTAGAGGAGTGTAGTTACTCGCTACTAGTGCTACGCAGCAGCCCTAACAGTCAGAGCTGTGACCCCTATCCCGCGGTTCGCGTAAGTTGCGACCGCGGCGGGTTTCAGGCCAGTGGTAACAGAGACAGTTCTTTGCCTGACACAGTTTATTGTGCCAAAAGCGCCACCAACGCAACAAAATACAAGGTAAAACGAAGCGGCGGAGAAGTTCCGCACGACAACGTGAAAACAACAACAATGGGAAGCACACGAGATTGAGAGCGATAAGGTTCAACTCACCTCTCGTGGCTTCGCAGTCCGGCCCTGAGGCAGTAAGTTACCTCACAATAGACCGGGCGTTGCGCAGGGGGTGATGGCGTCTGGGTGGCTCCCGACTCGATCAAGCTGTGGTCGTCACCGCTGCTCGAGTCGAAAGACAAGGCGGTCCCCAAGAAAGCCGCGCGCATCTCTTGGGGTCTGGAGAGGAGTCTCTCCAGAAAAGGGCAAGGAGGGAAAACGGGGCATCTCGACTTCGGCCAGGGAGCAGGGCGCGAAGGGCTGCAGGAGCGGCACGTGCCCTCTCCCACGCAACCCCCCTCGCCACTGCGCGTACAAACGTAGCGCGAAGCCGAGGTGCCGCCGCGTTGAAGACAATGGGTTGCGTGTGCAACCCCACAACGTAGACCGCCACGCGTGCCGGATTGATAGGTTCGCCTGTTGCATGGGCATGCGCAGATAAGTTTTCGTGCCTTCTTTCTTTTCAGCCGTTGTGCGTCTCTTCAGTTGTTAGCTGGCGTTTGTGGTGTCCTGACTTCTTTCTTGTGTCCGTGTTTGCACGCCCTGTCTTTTTAGAAAGAGTGTATCCACGTTCTTTTTTCAGCTCATTGCTGCCGTACTTCAGCGCAGAGAGCCATAAAGCAGAAAAAGGTCGATTGAAGCATGCAGCGGTGAATGTGAGTGAGGCGTCACCCGAAAGCTTCAATCAAAACCAAAAATACACGGCACACGGAATTTTATCGCCGTTAAAAAGACTAAAAACTTGCGCCTAGTTGGTACATAACTTTCAGTGCTTGTCTCATCTCTTCTTTGCCGTCCGTCCTGGTTAGCACTGAAGTTTTCAGCTTGTAAGAAAAAAGGGCTGTCCCATAAAGTCTAGTGCCACGTGGCAACAGCAAACGCGCTCAACGGGACACTATGACTACTACGAGATACACGACGCAAAGTTTCAAGCGACGCGCAAACCGGCGCAATCGGCCGCAAGCGCACTCTCGAGTGCTGGTGTTGTTATGGTGGCGCCATCTAGTAAATCAGCCTGCAAACGCTCCTTTCCACGCACAGTAAACTACATAAATAGCCGTCGTATTCTTTCGTAAAAGTATTAAAAACAACACAAAACAATATCCGGGTGTTTTTATTTGTGCAACTGCTTCTTTAGGATTGATTTGTGATGGCAAGAATGACAACGTTCCAAGATGTCAGCGTTCTTGTGGTTAGCGGTCTCGCGGCCCAGCTTTTCCTCTAGAATCAGTATATTAACTCTATGCCGGCAACCGCTACGAGCGCGCATGTTCCTTGAAACCGAAACTGACGCTCAGTTTCCGGGGCCTGGTAGTACTATCGTATACACAACGATGCGGCCGTGAGGCTCGTGCAAGGCTTTACGCGATAAGGAAGAATGATCAGCACTTTATCTCTTCTTGCGGTTACGTCAGCTGAAGCACGCGAGGTACCCTATAAAAGCGATAAGCTCGTCGAAAAACATAGCAAAGCCGTTCTTACGCCAGCGCAGCACACACGTCTCAAGGCTCGCACCACCATGGCGGATTTCAGACGAGTGCACCGTTTTCGGGACCACGCCGTCGCAGGTGTCAACTGGCGACCGACGAGGCTTTTCTACGAGTCGCCGAGTTTGCGTGCGTGTGACCTCTGCCGCATGATTGCCAGGCGGATACTGGAGTTGCCGTGCTCGCACTTGCTGTGCCAAGTGTGCCACACCGCCAGTTGCCAAGGTGGCGGTGATGGGCTTTGTCCCATGGATCGAGAGCCATTCGTACGCGCGGAATGTCGCGTCCACGGCTTCACCGCCAAGACTGCGAGAGCCTTAAAGGTGAGAACCGAAGTGCATTGAACATGCGGCGTGTCCTATTCGGTGGCCGCCCGGGCATTTTACGGTGAACGCTGTTATGAGATCACAACAGCTGATTTGGTGGTTTAGTTGTTTGCCGCCGGTGTCCATGTCCGCTAGTGCGCGAAGTGAGAAAAAAAAAAGTCCAGGATTGAGTGGGATTCGAACCCAAGCTCTATGCGTGGCAGTAGAGTATTTTACCACAGAGGCGCGGGTGCATGAAATAATTATAAGAAATACCCCATACAGGCGTCATGTCAGGCATGGAATCGCATTAACAGATGTAATATAGCTTGGTAGAAGAGTAAAATAACAACCAGGTGTTGCAGAAGGCCAACTGCTAAAGAGTAGGTTGTTTAAAGCTACCCACCCATTACAGAGGGCTCAACCGTAATCTTCAGCCACAGCATCAGGAAAGTGCACATAATGCCTTGCATATATGTAGCGGGTACCTCGCTTCTCCGCAGAATGAAGAATAATGGCATTGTGTACGATTCCCTTCTCCACAAAAATTGATTTGTTGCATAATTGGTGCCTTGCAGCTGTACTTATGGTTGCCCCAAGAGACTTTACAACGTGCTCTGGAAACACCGCTTTTCCGGCTTTCTCTGAGTGTGCTGCACGCCTGGCGTGTTCTTTTTCTTGTTTCGTTCTGGTAAACTGCGCCTAGGGCAGACACAAACTGCCGTCGCAGGCATTTTGTGCCTGGTAAACTACACCTAGAGCCACTGCATAAATCGACGCGCCGAGGTGGCGGAACATTAGTGCACGCAATCTAAGCTTCCGAATACTTGCACCCGCGGCATGAGACGTTAAGGCTCCAGAAGCGTCGCATGTGTGCGTCACCCAGAGCTCCTTTCTTTGCCTACTTTGCTGTTAATAGTGTCCTCTACGATTTACATGCCTCCTGTCTGTGAGTAAATTGCTTGTGTCTGACAAAGAAATGAACAATTCCCCTTCTTTTGTACGTACAAAGCGATAACGAATATCAAACTGGATAAAGTGTAAATACACGTATTTTCCTTTTCATACGAAGGTCTATTGCTGGAACGAAGCGCACGGCTGCGGGTTTGCTGGATCTACGGAAGACCTGCTGCAACATTACGATAAGGAATGCGCCTTCCACATCATCGACTGCTTCCGATGCGGCGATGCTGTCCGGCACAGGGACCTCTCCTCGCATTACGCGTCCGGATGCACTTCCGGTCTCTCTTCCAAGGGTGCAGGCTACTCTTCCTTAGAATCCGCGGCGGCGATAGTTCGAGACTTCAGGGTCTCTCTAGAAGAAATGAAGGCCCTGCTGGTGAACCCGGACCGCGACCAGCTGATGCCAGCAATCCAGAGCAGGATGAACAAAGTCACCCAACAAATGATAGAACACGAATCCTGGTTAGCCGAGTTGACTCGCGAGGTGGGTGCATCCGCGGAGGCCGATATGGCTCAGGTCGCGGCTTCGATATCGCCCAAGATGGCGGGCCAACCGAGGTACCAGAGAAGCGAGACGGCGAAAGAGGCCAGCACGACGTCGCTGCGACAGCTGAGCCCGGAGAAGTCGAAGACCTGTCGCCGGCCGGACTTCTTCGTGGACCTGCCTCCGGATCTTCTTCAGGCCGTGCGGCAAACGTCCTCGCAGGATTACCCGCAGCATGCCGTGTCTAAGTGCGGGCCACAGGACGTGAAGTGTCACTTGAATTTGACTACGCCTCTGTCGACGACGAGCTCTTGGAGGGAGGTGCAAGGCTCCGTGAAATACGTCCTGACCCTAACGAACGGCGACATGGATCTGCCGATTACGGAGAAGATTTTCGCTCGGCTTACCGTCTTGCACACGAGGGACGCTTACTTTTCCTTCGATGTCGACATGAAGTACCCCTATCTTTACGTGGGAATCGGTTTTCACGGATCGCTGGCGGCTGGACAGTGCTCGATGCCTTCTGTTAGCGTTAAATTGTT
Organism: Rhipicephalus sanguineus; assembly: GCF_013339695.2. Taxonomy (NCBI): domain Eukaryota; kingdom Metazoa; phylum Arthropoda; class Arachnida; order Ixodida; family Ixodidae; genus Rhipicephalus; species Rhipicephalus sanguineus. The sequence goes on along the minus strand of NW_023615527.1, from coordinate 220,831 downwards.
CGACGGTGAACCGGGCAATAGCTGTTACTGTCTTCAGTTGAAAATCCCTGTCGTTGTATGGGCGACGAAACCCAAGTGCTGCACTTTCGCCGTATGTACTCGATAGATTCCGCTATCCTGCAAAAGAACGATTTCGTTCGTGGGCCAAAGTTGGAGCTCGAAATCGAGGTTTCGCGCAACGAAACTGCGCATTCTTAACATCCGTGCTCTTAGCGCCAATGTTCTGCATTGCTGAGCTTTTTTTATTCTTTGTATACCTCTTTAACAATTCACGCGTGTATGCTGCATGAGCTTAACGATGTTTTGACTGCAGTTCAATAAAACAGCTGCTGTGAATGTTCTTGTGCCTCATTTTCAGTGCGTGACGAATAATTTATTTTTGCGTTGCTTTATTGAATAGGAGGAGATCGTACAAAATTTTCTGTTCCTTTTGTTTAATTATTGCCCAGCTACAAGAGGAATGCATTCTAGTTTCTGATATTGACGCCTTATCCTCAATAATTAGGCATCGATAAGTGCCTCGCTGTTACTTGAAAGGTCGAAGTGAGGGCGTCTTCGGTGCTTGATGTTACGGACCAAAGATGCCCGAACAATGTGTTCATGTTCGGAGTGCCGAGGCCCTCACTTGACTTCAAATCATAATAATTATCGCAAGCCATTTTAATGCGCCTCCTATCAGCTGTTCATAGAATAGCGGAAACCTGTCACAATGATAGAAGCGTAGCGTTAGCAGATTAGCTCGGTTGGTTAACCTCTTCACTGCCGAATATAAAAATGTAGGCGAGAGAAAGAGATGGAGTTTGCAAAATATTTCAAATTGTTTCATAAGGGGGAAGAAAAACACATTTTACATCTTCAAGAGGAAAGAATGGTAATGAAACGGGAACATTAGTTGCGAGAATATAAAGAACAACCCCGATTAATGTGGGTTCCGGCATCGGTCTTTGAATATTTTTTTTTAATGTGTCCGTGGCGGCCGAGCGGCTAAACACATCGTGCCATGGAGTGAGGGGTCGCAAGTTCGAATCCCCGATGCCACTGGAGCCGAAGTTATTTTATTACTTCATTTGCATCTACGTCGAATTTTCCGTCACGGACAACGCTGGTTTTTCGCTCACATCCAACGAGATGGACACCCGAATTTCTTCGAAAGCAGCTCTTTAACTCTATCGTGCTAAAATTAGTTACAAAACTTTAAGCAGTTGAAGCCTGAGCAGGCGCGCTGCCCGATCTGCCCATCGCTGTTTTGCTTTGCTTGCCTACCACCACCCGCTAATACTGACCTGTGCTGTTAACTCTTGGAGTATGAGTAAACAACCATCTAGGCGACATAGCCGCGAGTTTTGAATGACACTAAGCAGTTTTCTGTTATGGTAATTGGCTTGAGAAGTAATGTCCACGAACATGGAAGCAGGTGGCGAAGAAGATGACGTAAACACTCGCTTCGAACCTTCAAGCCTTGGATGCTTCCTGACATTAAACACGATTGCTGACGATGACGTGTGTCATGATTGCCGATGCATGTGCGGGTCGCGGACGATGTTGGACGTCTGCGATTGCGCACATCACAGCAGTCAACAAAGAAAGCGGCACTGGCAAGCAGAAATTGCGTGGATACAGTAAGTGAAAAATTGTTCTAAGTTTATGAAACTGAGTAATAGTCCCAGGACCAGCATCGGACGCTGTGCATCAGATCTGAGGTTCAGTCGAGACCGTATACATGTGATGCGCAAGGAGCCCATCGAAAAAATTCCCCTTCCTCCGTTCCTAATTACCCGGCAATACCAAAACATTTGTCTAATTGCTTCGTTTTAGTGACTACGCCTGAATGATTTGTTGTTTGCGTATAGACTGCATTTGCGACCATGCAGCCAATACGCGCACCCTCACCTCGGGCAGTTGGGACATGGCCTCCGAGATTGGCTCGTGGTGCGCGCGCAGCCGAAACCAATCTGGGAGGCCAACGTTGTGGGTTCGCGGTTCTTGCCGGACTTTTGTCGAGGCAACGGAGACAGTGCATGCGTTGGCAGCGAAGCTCCCCTCCCGAGGCCCTGTTAGGTGGCACATTAAAGGGGAAATCCGGGGATTTTTATATATTCACCGATTTCACTTAAACTTTCAACATATGTTCCCTTCGGTACATTGATGATATGTGCCAAATTATACAACCGTAAATCATTTAGTCTTTTAGAAAAGGAATTTTAAAATTGGTAGCCAATTCCGGAATCACGCCTGTTAACGCAGGCCACCCTGTGTGTGTGACGTGACGTGTCTACTCTTTTTCCGACCCCGCCTCGCCCAGCAGACGGTTGCAGCGCGCGCTTTCTTCTATGAGGCGGCGACGACGCGAGCAAAGTTCGGCTTTGTTAGCTGCATAGCGTCTCAGTCGTCATTGACATCGGGTCTTACAGTAAGCACGCGCAATATTGAGCAATGAGGAGATCGATGCGAGGCACGTGAGCTACTTCACGCGCCGGCAGGTAGAAATCAAAAGGCGATGCTCCCGCGCTCATATAGTAGCTGCAATCATCGCTGAACTTGTCACTGGTAAGTTGAGACGGGCTGGCACAGCTTGATTCCGCGTCGGATGACATCGAAAGCTTACTTTTCGCGTGATAGAGGAAGCGCGTGTGCTATGTTTACACCTTGGCCAGCTGTGGCGGCGTGTAGCGTACTTCGTGACGTCACCGCATACCCAGCACGGAGCAGTTTAGCTCCCTGTTTCGGTTTCGACTCATCGTTTATTGCTTATTTAAAATTATTGACTAGTCTCTCAGCAAAATGAAGCACCTTTGCTGTTACAGGACTGCTAATACTATCTGAAAACGGCATTATCTCAATATGGTAGAAAATGCACCGGAGTTCCCCTTTAAGTTCTTTAGAGTTGTTCAAAAATGAAACGATTTAATTTGAGGAATTCTTTCGGTAAACGCTTCCCTAAACGGATGGCTTGCAATTTCCAACGCGTAAGGAAAATGGGGCGTGGTGAGGCGCTCCTTTCAAGGCGCGCTATCAAAGTCGTAGCTTCGATTCCTGCATAATGCGCAGTACTGGCATGATTTTTTTTCTTTTCGATGATTATTATTAAGGCGAAAGCCTTAGATGCCTCATCAAACGCGAAAATTGACCTTCGGCGTCCCGCGTCGGCGGCTTTAACACGAGTGATGCAAAAAATCATAATCGCGTGGTGACGCGACCACATAACGTCACTGATCGACAAAGCATATGATGTCACCGTGACGTCACTATTACACCATCTCATGACACTGCCGCTTGGTCATAGGTGACCCGATCATGGAGGCCGTGCAAAACCATGTTAGATGCAGAAAGCTTTTGGTGGCGAAGCTGGGGGAGGATCAATGCACAGACTCAGAAGAAAAAGAAGATGGCTTTCACCTCCGAGTCGTCTTCGGCGAATGCGTAAGGACCCTGTTAGTTCTTGTTTCTTGCTTTCACTGTTTTATGTATTAATGTTCCTTCTTATTTCTCGTTCTTTTTCTCTTTGACAAAGTTAGAGGGCGCTACAGTGACGGGCGCAGGCTTTTTCCGCCAGTTGTTCTCACAATGACGCTAGTAATCGCTTGAGCATTACTAAAAGTTGTATTCCGCCTGTTTCCTCGAAATTGCTTGAAACACTTATTTCGATCACCGGAGATAAAGAAACGTTGGTGATGAATCCGACGAGCCGACGATAAAGAATCACCGTCTCGGGGCAATGAAATAAACTGCACCAAAAGCCTCGTTTATCTTTTTGTGTCGCCGCGACGTGGCGGGACCCATGTGGCCGGTGGTGACAACTGCACTGCTTTACGTGATGTTCCAAAACTTAAGGGAGGACGCGATAACAAAAAAAGTAAAAAAAAAGAATGGCGTCCTATTATCTCTCCTTAATGCTACGTCAGCCGAACTGTGTTAGAGCATGCAGTAGCGGGAACTTCTCTGAACAAGCACAAAAACAACAAAAGAAAGAAAAAAATAGAAAAGAAAGAAAGAAAATGAAAGCCAGTGTGCTCTCGTGCGAGTACACGATTCGCGAGTCTGAAGGCCTACCACGTAAAGTCGTGAGCCCGACTATCGTGAACACGGCAGCACGTGCTGAACTGCTATAAGAGCGACACCTATACCAATACCAACACGTAGCTCTGCGCATGCGCATGCGCAGACTTTTTGCGGCGTGGTTATCTTACTATCGCGCGCAGCGCGTCGTGAGTGAGTGGCTTTGATGAAGGTGCGCTCAGGTGACGCGGTGCGCGCGCTGGCAAAATAGTCTCGTAGCTGACTTACTGCGCATGTGCAGAGCGTCGCGTTGGTGTAGGAACTTGGAAGGCTTCGCCGTTAAAATTGTACGACACGCGCTCCCGTGTTCACGGAAACCCTGCTAGCGAGCGCAGCATGCCTGATCTCGGAGAGGTGCACCAATTTCGCGACCACGCTGTCGCAGGCGTCAACTGGCGACCAACGCGGTTTGTACACGAAGTGCCCAGTTACCTTGCGTGCGGCCTCTGCCGCATGATTCCCAACAGGATTCTGCTGCTGCCGTGTGGGCATAACCTGTGTCAGTCTTGCTGTTCAGCGGAGTCCCAGGATTCCGGGAAACGATGTCCCTTGGATCAAGGAACGTTCGAGGTAGAGGAGTACGTTGATGATGACTTGCCTGCCACGGAAGCCAACACTTTGCAGGTGAGAAAAGCGAAGAGATTGATTGTTTCCGTCGGTATTCGTTAATGTATTTAGTTACGTCACTCGCACCACCACATACCTGCGCGTCTAGCGTAAGGCTGGGCGTTTCGCTTTGCCCATCTCATGTATGTACAGCGGTGAGCACTCTTAGGGTGAACATGCGAGCGCGTGGCCGACGGCTCTGTCGGCGCCGCGTAACGGTCATCGGTGGAACATTGCACATGCGCATCATGCGTTCTACACCGCGCGCACACAAGCGTATCCCCAACAAGCATATCTATGACGCAGTGTGCGTGGTGGAAAGAGTGCATCGCAAAGCACATGCTGCGCATGTGCAATGTTTCCAACGATGGCTGTTACGCGGCGCTGATAGTGCCGTCGGCCACGCGCTCGCGTGTTCACCCTAACAGTGCTCACCGCTGTACCGTATTCGCGGATCAATATGCGGATCAATATAATTTAGAGCTAGCCAATGCACGTACTTTCGTTCCAAGCTTCTACAGTTCGTGTCATAGACGTCAGACTCTGCCGAGGCGGCGCTGCGAAAAACACCGCCACCAGCGCCCTCATCGTAGCCCTGGCACTAACTGGGTAGTGCAAGGAGAGCCGCCCGCAAGCGAATGTGCATAGGCCTGAATATACCCTCCTCTTTCGTTGGTGTCGAGGCGCGATTTCCTGAAAATCAAGGACCTGGAAAGCTTCTTCCGCCAATCCACGCTTCAGAAACAAAGGAAGCTGATCAAAGCGAACCGCGAGTACAATGCAAAATAAGTTTTAGTTATTCCCGCGCGCTGCAACTCGCAAGTACAAGCGAGCATCACACGACACCGAGTTCGAGGCAAGCCCTCCGACATCCGTTCTCTAGAGCCTAAATGCGTTAAAATTGGGTATATACGTATGCCACAGCGATAAAGTACCTACATACCATCAATTTACTTAGCTATGCATCTTACGATCAGTGGTAGAAAACTCGGTTCATCAAGGGCGAATGGCTCCGGCGATTTTCGCCTTTTCAGTTGTATTCTCCCTTAATTCATCTCTCGCTTCCTGTGCATTGGAGTGTTTTATTACGCATCCTCAAATGGTCTCTTGATGGTCGTCTTCCGTTTGTATGTACTGCAAATGGGGATACGTGCGTGTCCACTTTCGCGGGTTACAATCAAAGGCGAAACCGTGGCCTCCGAGATAGCTACGACAACCGCGGAGGACACGGGCGAAACAAACCTGAAGGGGGTCACGACCAACATTCTGCGATTTACTTGTATGACGCACGTGGTGTCAGCTAGTTAGAACCAGAACTCTGAGCCTTCAAAACGTACATACGTCCGCGATGCTGTGTTGTGACGACCAACTCGTCGGTGTGCGTATCACGCGTCTCCAGTCTGCCTCTAGCTGCTCACTTCGTGTTACACGACAAGCACCGCGGTCAGAGCCTCTGCTGAGCTTCATAGTCAAGGTTACCACGGCTTTGCATCAGGGCTACGCAAAACAACAGCAGAGCCACACATTCATGCCACCGGCTGTGGAGAACGCGGGTACTTCGCTTACCCAACACGCTCGCAACGGCCCGTATCCAGCGCTCTCGCCTTTCTTCTTCGTACGACAACTATGGAAATCGGTAAAACTGAACGTTGTTATTCAGCCTTTTACGTCCGTGGCAATTCAAAACGCAACAGTGCGTCTTTTGCGGAGTTTCTTCGTAGCGTGCGGAGGGCTCTCGTCTGCTGCTGTTTTCGCCGTCGTTCAGGCGAGTGATCCAGCAAGCACTTCACGACGGTTCGGTTGGTTCGGTGGCGCGTCCGACTAGCGGAGAGCAATTCACAGCTCTCGTTCTGAGTGCTAAATGCGCAAACACACGCGATATTAGGCTCAATAGTTGTTTCGCACTCGCTAGTTGCACCTGGTCCCATAACAAACTGTGCGAGAGAGTCGGTCTATGCACTACTCAATACTTCTCCGACAGGTGGCGCCACACATCTTGGAAACTCCAGAGTCTGACGTCTATATCGGTGCAGTTTTGGTTCGAACACTGAGTAAGCGTTTCCCTTAGCGACCTGATTTGCAGCGACAAGAAGCGGCTACCGCGAGAAATCGCTCATATAGCGGTCGTTAATTTAAAAAAAATGATGTCGCATTTAAATTCGTGAGTACTGTACTTGTTCAAGTTGTATTGGCTATGTATGCCAGGCAGAAAAGCAGGCAACGCGGACGAGACATGCACGGATCATGCACGCTTTGTTTTTGCTTCCAAGCGCGTCGGTATTCTGCATTAGGTGTTGCATCCGCACATATGCAGACCAAGGGGTGTATGGAAGTTACTAATCCGGGAGGCTGGGTGCCCCGGTTAACCGCGCAGTGAAGAAACAAACGCGATATTTAAGGGGGCCGCGACACCCAATGTTCGATCATAATTCGTGTTATGTGGGTGTCTTCTAATCTAATGTGCACGTTGTTTTTTGTCCTATCATCCCTCTGATGCCATGAACTACAACCTTGTAACACGTTCGGTTTGTTTTGCGGTCTGCCAGGCTCTGCTACTCAAGCCACCAATTGGCTTTGGCAGGCCTAGCCACATGTAGTGCTTTGTTTGAAGAAATAAAAGGCATTATTATTATTAAAAATTCTTACATGTTCGAAAACAAGCTGGCGAAATTTTAGCGCGCGCTTGGCCGAGACCTTAAATAATAATTGAACATTTTTATAAAAACGCGAGTGGCCTGAAGGTCGGTCAACGCTGGCGCACTCGCGGGCTGTGACGTAACAAGGTGCTCGCTTTGCGAGCGTCTGCATTGCGGTGAACGACTTTATTCCCGGGTCAGATGCTCGTGCAACCAAGCCAGTTTCAGCTTGGCAATGAAAATGAACAGTATGCAGCGGCTGAAACTGTGGTAGAAGACGACGGCTTCGCTTCATGTGTGCACATAACGTCACACACGGCATGGCAAAACTGCGGTCGCTGGCGGTGGGCTGGGTTTATAGCCGGCGACTTGTATGACTTATTCGATACTGAAATAATCTTGTACAGAGGATTTTTTTTTATAAATGTACAGGCACAATAGGCCCTCTGCTTTTATTTTTTGCGGAAAACGGCGAAATGTTGGGTGAGCGTGTCGTGGCCTCTCTATAAAGGGGCCCTGCAACAATTTTCCAGTGTGTTGAGAAAACGCTGCTGATCCGGTAGTCGAAGCTCCTGAGAACACGCGAGCCAAACATTACAGCGCAGCACGCGGCCCGGAATTACGATTAATTCTGAAATCAGCTAAAAAATCACCCGCTCATGTCTTTACAAATGAATCCATATACTCGTATGACCGCACCATATACCCAAATTCACGGTTATTGGTTGATTTGAGCGTCGTTGGCTGCGTGGTTATTGCGCCCGCCGCGGGAGGCCGCCACGTGCCCGCGCGCGCGCTCTCGCTATCTCGCTGAAGGTTAGCCGCGCGTTCATAAAAAGAAAAAGTGCTCAAGCTCATGACGCACGTGTGACGGAGGTTCTTCTCCCCGTGCCATCCCACCCTGCTTAGCTTCCAGCGCGTTCGTCGGGACGAGAAAAGAGAGAAATCACTGCGTGCGACAAACTTCTGTAACTCCACTGGTACTTGACAGACTCTAAAAAAATTTGCGGTGGTCCATTCGCGAGGAAATAAACTCCCTTAGTGAAGCCATTCGATGGTTAATTGGTAAAGTGTCGCAGGGCGCCTTTAAGCTAAATATGGATGCAACGGTCGGTGGGACAAACGAAGACTGTGCTTGAGCGGTGTACATGTGTCCATCCGCACAGAAGGATGTAGTACAGTTTGAATTGCGCTTGTCTAGAAGGGCCAGTCGGCTACTCTGGCCGCCGTTTTCTGCAAAAATATACAAAGAGCGTCACCGTAATTACACCAAAAATAGTCTTAACCGCATGCTAGATTCTTGAGCTATAATTCAAGCATGAACGGAAGCTTGTAACTGGCGCGAGGTATGTAGCAGCTTTGGACGGGACGACGCTAGCGTCCGCAGCAGCGCGCTCGATCAATAGAGACAAGTGCGATTCACTGTACAGTACCTACAGGAAGTTAATAATACCGGGGGTTTTAGGCACCAAAACCACAATATCATTAAGAGGCACGCCTCACTGGGTGGAGTACAAGCTAGTTCGAGCCCTACCTTTGCAGTGGCTGGATCTGGTTTAATCTGGACCTCCCGGGTTTCTTTAACGTGCAGCTAAATCTAAGTACTTGAAGGTCTTGCTTTTCGCTCCCATCGAAATGCGACCGCCGCGGCTGGGACTCTAATCTACGTCCTCGAGAAGACCAACACTTTAGTCGCTGAGCTACTGCGATGGGCTAAATGTGCTAGATAAAAAAAAACAGGTTAGTATTGCCGTGAATTCGCTTTAAATACAAAACGAATTGTTCAAGGGTAACTTGACCATTTGTTGTACAAGTCACAGTTCTAGCACTGTAGCCTGACTAACAGTGTAACGCATGCGCAATCATATCACCACCGTAACGGTAATTTTTCTGGAACGTTCCACTGGTGAACCACATGGCATAACGCAACAATCGACGAAATGACAGCAGATATTTTTTACTTGCGTACCGCCGTGCGGGCAAGCGATCCTTTTTATCTCGCTTTAGCAATCACGCGAGCTGTCGTATATATTTCATGTTTGCGTATTTACACAGCAGGCGGAAGCTTTTCTGCCAACCGGATAGCATGTCAAGCGCTTACACGATGTTTAGCGCACAAAGAGTGGCCTGTTAAATGACTTGGTACTCGCGGTGTGAAACCCTTGCAGGCTATTGCATCCCGCCGCTGAGGTGCGAGAGTTGGCCTTGATTGACGCGGAAGTGCGATGAAGAACTTAGATTTATTTACAATATGAGCATTAATAAAATAGGGTGACAAGACTGCAGATAAACATAGTTTCGGCCGGCAGCATATCGTACGCTGCGGACCACGGCCAGGAGAACACGACCCGGCTTTCGATGGTTGTGCTTCTTATAAAGCTTTCCCACACGTCACTTCCAGCCAATCAAGAACTGGGGTGAGGTGATGTCAGGTTCGTCCAATTGGCAGTCCCAAACAGGTGGCGTCACTTTCGGCCAATGGGAGACCCAGAGCCTTGTTGCCGGTGCACTGCACTCTTGCGTGTAAGAGCGCGCGCCTAGAGATGCAATGCCTCCTTGCATCATATTGCATCCCGGTGAGGCCATCGTCCCAGGATCGATGAACGTGGAATACGAACCACCTCGGCTCTGGCGCGAAGGCGTCGCTCTGGGGATGACTCACTCCCATGCCTCTGTGGGAATGCCGCACTTATCCGCTGAAAAGCTGGATGCTGCAGTTGTGCGCAGTTCGTATCTAACAAGGCACAACTGCACGCTTATTGCTGCATTCTTTAGGTCCTTTATAGGGCCTCTAGAAAAGCTCTGAAAATGCAAAAAAAAAAAAACTAGCGCATTATTCTCTCCTGGCGCTTCCCGTATTCACGTGACGTCATCAGAATATAAGCTGTCGCTCTACGAGGGATATCAGTTGTGAATGCTCTCCTACCCTGTTTTGCTATGCAGTCGCACGACCGCTCTACCTTACCTCGAGTGACTATCGTGCCCGATCAACTGATTTCACTTCCTTTTGCTCGTTTTCGACTGCGCAAGCGGAGTTAACGGCGTGTAACCGAAAAGCGTGAAATCCTGATGGGCTCAACGCTTGGCGCTGACATTGCGCACGTGTTTTATTTAGAAATAAGTGGCGAGGAGCAGCCAAGCGCTTGTGGGAAGGGTAGTGAAGCCAAGAAAAAAAAACACTATCTCGTCTTTGAACTCGGTGAGGTTTAGAGGCCCTTTAACTTATGTTCACTCGCCTAGCACCTCGGCGCTGTGCAATGCCAAAATGTCATAGCCAGAAATGTGTTCGCTTCTTCGGCCTACTAAGAGATCACCCAGATTAGAGGCTATTTGCTTACAAAGGCTACGTGATTTAAAAAGGCGAAAGCCTTAGGTGCTTCATTAGAGGGTGACCTTGAAAAACGTGGCTTGTGGTACAGAAAGCCGCGTTACCTCTCAAGTGACCTTACATAACAGGGTTCGACCAGGAAACGAAATCCGACATTCTGCATGACAGTCAGGTGTACTAACAGAGCCCCGCCAGTGATTGAAACTGGTTTGAAAAAAAGACGTCATACAGGCGTCATGTGACGTGAGAGGTCACGTGACCAGACGCAATATTGTGTGGCGGAAGCGTAGAATCACACTACGCGTCCCACCACGCGAATTGCGCAACGGATGAGTGTTGTAGAGCTTAGCACTCATTACACAGGGCTCAGCCATCGTCCATCATTATCGGTCGCGGCGGCCGCATTTTCGATGGAGGCGGAACTGCTAGAGGCCCGTGTACTTAGGTTTAGGTGCACGTTAAAGAACCCCGGCTGGTCGAAATTTCCGGAACCCTCCACTACGGCGTCTCTCATAATCATGTATCGTGGTTTTGGGACGTTAAACATCAACAATAAAAAAACAATCATCATCAGCGACAGCATCAACAGTGTGCAGCTACGTGGGACGCGCAGCGGCTACGTCAATAGTCTACAAACATTTCAAGAATGCATATAAAGATAAAAGCACCCGAATGAGATATTCAAAAGGTCGATTTAATGATATACATGTACAGGGGCAATGCAAGGAACCGCGAACAGCGTGGCGCGCTCTGACCTTGGTGACAATAAATATGTGCTAGAGTGTCTTTGATTGTATCATAGATGGCTGTAGTGGCTTTTAGGGGCGAATCACCTTGGAGTCTCGGAGTGTCGGCGTGCTCGTCGTCCGTTTGCTTGAGTGCAAGAGAGGGCGTCACCGCCTGAGCGCTCGCCGTGTGGCGAGAGAAAGCGAACGGTGAGCGTTGGCAATAGAAACGCTCTTTCTGCAATGAACACTACTACCAGGGCCCGTATTCTCAAACAGTCGCAAAAGGCGATAGTATCTGATGCGTTCAATAACTGAAAAAACACTTGCCTGTGACGTCACTGCTGCACTGGCCGTTGGTGTTACGACTGTCTCGCAACACCGGAGTGGGTGTACCGTACGAGCGCAGAGGGACCCGAGTGCGGCGTTTTCGAGCGTATGCTGGCTTCTACGCAGTGGCCAGGCTTGGCTGTGGCTACTTGAAATATAGGACGTGTGTAAAGTGCTTTCAACGTTTTTTTTTGTGCGATTGTTTAATGCAGAGTATAATATTTAAAGAATGCAACATTGCGTGAAACGTATTTTCGTTGAGAGTTTAACACGGCGTACTCGGAGAGTTCAGCTGTAGTGCGCCCCCGCAGCGATATCGTCTCAACATCTCAGCATGTTCCCGGCTTGCGATAAGCCACGCGAGCAACGCACGGTTCATGTTCCTGGGACGTTCAAACTACGAAAAAACAGGCGCTGGCAAAGAAGGAGTACTAATAACACCCAAAGGTAATGCTCCGCTGAAAGCTGCAGCGTAAAAAATGCTGCGTACATCCGCCTAGGATTGAATACTAGAAGCTACCGCCTACGTCACTGAAATGCTAGTCTTCACCACCAGCCGACGGTGATAGGGTGTGTTAGTTTATTCCAGGCATTGCAGGAGCACCGTAGAGCATCGTCACGTCGATGGAAATACTAAGTGGCGCTCTCACTTTTCCTGTTTTGGTCAATAGCCAATCAGCGCGCACCAAAGGTGATGCTTTTGCGATTGTCGCCTTTTTGAGAATACGGCCCCAGCTCGCGAGTAACGAGAACGCGCCCTTGCCTGCGAGAGACAACGCCGACGCAGGCAGCGTCTGCTAGCGACTTTCTTGATTGAAAAAAAAAAAAAAAAACAACTGCTCGCGCTGCACAACCGTTCACTGGCCACCGCGTATATATAGGCATTGGATCTTTCCCTGCAATGTTGTGCCGATGGCAGGTTTAAGTTGTGCGTAGTTAAAAAAATAAAGATTCGCAGCCTGCACGTTAACTAAAAGCGGACTGCGGGTTTTTGTGTCTAACTTCTCTTCTGTCTGTCATTGCCCATTAGCAGTGATCTTGCTGTGGGATACATCGGCGCACGCTGCATGATCCGCCCCTCTACAGGTTTCACGTTAGTGGAGCTGAAACACACTTGCCTACAGGCTTCGCCCCTCCCCAGATTTTTTTTATGCCATCCACGGTAGAGAGAGAGAGAATAAACATTTATTATTATTGAGTTTACAGAAGACCATCGTTGGGTGGGGCCCTCAGTCCAGGGCTCCATTGCCTTGCGCGACCCGGCGAGCCCGCTGGACCAGCTGCTGCTATAACCGCGCGAAAAGAAATGCGAACAGCAGTGCACGTTGGGGCCACACTGCTGGAGATACTTCTCATCGCGATAGTACTCGCTCGTTGCAGCTCAGACGCTTTACTTGATTGCACTAAGGCTTTCACCTTCGTGTGTTATAAGAGTCGAATTTTTTTTTCTTCTTTGCCATGGAGGTCCATTGTTGGAACGAGGCGCACGGATGCAAATTTGAGGGCGCCATAGAAGATATGTTGCGGCACTTCGAGAAGCAATGCACGTGGCATGCCATCGAATGTTCGGGATGTGGCAAGCAAGTCTTGCACAAGGCCCTGTCCAATCACTACGTAACCGAATGCAGTAACTCAAATTCTTCGGCTGGCAAAGGCATTGCTTCGGCGGAGTTCAGCGACCTCACTCTTGAAGATCATGGTGCTACTTCCGATGACCTTTATAACGGAGGTATGAATTGTTTTGTGCTCTTACACCAGAGATATATTAGGCTATCCTGTGCCGTAGTAGCATGGTACCTCTAATCGGCGTCCGCAAAAAAACGTGCCATTGGCTGAGCCGCAGGTCACGCGATCTCGCTTTACCCAATCAGGTGTAAGCGAGCTCATTTCGAAACTTGCGGCGGATTCAAGACATCACGTGATCTCGATAGCCAATCGTACAGACTCGCGCACTTTGTTGGACATTCTTTTTTCATTTCGGTAAGGGCACAGAATAGGCCCTATACTCCCATGTATTTTGAGTGCTTCTTTAAAACCCATTCTCTCTGAAACTCCTACATGTAAAGCATTCGCGTTTGTTTCATTTTATTTGCCAGCGTCTCCTCTTTCAGTGGCGCTAAGATTACAATTGCATTTTACGTGTTGAAATTTTAGCAATTTTTTAGCAAGGCATGTGATTTTTTCTTATTTTTTCAATCAAACTGCCAAAGAGTGAGCACTATTCTGCATACCTACACCATTCTAGCTTAGTAGGTTTGTATGTGTGCTTAGTTTATTCTGATAAAAAAATCAGCGTTCTGTATTTTCAACTTGTTCTGATAAAAGAGCAAATGTAACAAGATTGATTTGGTGTTAAAGGGACCCTGAAACGGTTTTGACGATTTTGTACGAACACATTGTGCCGGTAGAGCAAGTCCTAAGGATCATTTACAGACCGATTTAAGCTCTGTGCGAAAACTGTGTAATTTATTACAAGGCTTTAAAGCTGCGAATCGCCACCGATCACAGCGGCTCAGCCAAACGCGTTTTCAAACCGCCCACTTCCAGTGCGCGTCGTATTGGAAGCGCGACGTCACGCAGGCGGCTGATCTGATTGGATATGTCCAGTACACGTCACTGAACCTCCTGTGGGCAGCGAGCGTCGTCTGCCTGTGTTACAACGTACTCCGTGTTGATGTGAGCTGAGCGACAGTGTTTATCTCGAGGTTTCTTTTCTTGGACATAATTAATCGCCCTAGCCGTGTTGTGTACCACATATCTAACAAATTTCTAGCAATTGGTGACTTGTAAGGCTGTGACATCGTGCAATGTTCGTGAGGCATCTGGCGAGCGGAATCCCTTCAGCTCGTCGCTGCAATGAGCGTCGCGCTCTCGCTATCCGTTCAACGCCAAGATCCACGTTTTTGTGGCTGTAACTTCACCCCTGAAGACACAACCACATTGCCCGAGTTTACGCTTATCGGTGATCGTTCTCGAATTATTTTTGTTTGTCCGCATGCTTTTGCAGATTGTCGCCGTACAGAAGAATAAAATAAGATCTGCTGGTAGTGTGGCGGCACCTGTCGGAGCAGATATCAACCACTCCGCGAGCTTCATCTTTGTTGGGCCTCCGAGATTGCGCGCAACCCGTCGGCGCACAGAGACCATGACTGGGCGAAGCTCAAACCGTCGAGTGCGCTCATGAGAGCGCTGCGATCGCCGGTGATGTCAGGGTGTCTGTGAGTTGAGGGTGCAAGGCAGTGGTGAGGAGGAGGGTATAGATATAAATTCCGTAGCGGCCTTGGTACACAGTGCGTCGCTTAATTTCTGGTGCGAATGATTTGGAGATGCTCCTGCCTAAACGCTGACAAAACTTCAAAAAACCGTTTCAGGGTCCCTTTAATGACAGTTAAAGAGAAAAGAAAAGTTTATGTAGCTTTTGTTCAAAAAGATGTACTGAACAATTTATTTAGTAGCAGCATTTTTGTTCAAGATGTGCTGAACAATTCACTTAGTAGCAACCAGCCGTCTAACTCATTGCACAAATCAGGTTTTTTCGTCTTTTTTTTGTTTTCTTCGCTCCGTGGTATGTTTTGTCACATATTCTGTTTCTCCGTTGGCAAAATGTCGACGGCGATCGATCTTACCCAACTATATCGCAGTGTTCCGACTCGGTGGTATGCCAATTCTTGAGAACGTTCATTCGGGCCATGCAGGCCTTGTTGAAAGTTGGAAGGGTTTAAAAAGTGGCCGCTCTGAGGGTTTTCATTCCGAGGAACACGATCCATCGTGTTATCTTCGAGTGCCACTGTTCCTCCGCATTCTATGCCGACACAGCTACTCGTAATCACGCTTTGTAGAAGCTGCACACCAATCAAAACGTAGCCATTTTTACTATAGGTCACAATTTATTCTTGCGGCTACGTGGCATGAGGACAAAACTTATAGCTGAATCTCTAGCGCGAGTTCTACCGGTCTCTTTTTTAGATGCGAAGCATCTTATAGCGTAGTTCAAACCGGTGGTGGTGGTGTGCGGCGTGACCACCCTTACTGCGCATGCGCATACCCTCTCCACTTCCCCTCTCCCTTTCCCCCCTCCCCCCCCCCTCTCCAATCTTCCTCTGAAACGCAGGCTAGACATGCCGAAATTCTCTCCTGCGCAACGCCGCGATGAGCACCAGCGCATGCGTGTCCCCTCCCCCTCTCTCCTCTCCTACGCTGCCGCCCTCTCGCACGCCTGCCGACCGCGTTCCCCGCTCGCCCTGTGAGAATTAACGGCCAGGCTAGAGGGAAGACAAGACGCGCGTAGCGTTCCTCTTCGTGTTCCACCACGCGAGGTCGGTAGCATGCCCAACGAACGCCAACGGAACGCGATCGTGCAAGTGCTCCGGCTTCGCATCGCCTCATGGCCCCATTTAGCGGGAAATGGTGTAAATTTTATTAGCAGCCGAAGCGTGTCGATTAAGAATTGCACTGCTAAAGAGTTTCTTTGACTTTGTAAAGACTAGAATATCTTTTGGTGCCGCAACAAAATCAACAAAGGTGCAACTGAACTCAAAAGAAATGCGCGGAACCACATCCCCATGCGCGTCTCAAGCACACAAGGCAAATGGACTCAGTAAATGCCGCGCGCGTTAAAAGAACTGCCTTTAAGTAGCCAGACTACTTTTTCAAAACCTGCTAAGCTCGGAGAAAGTAACAGTTTAGGTCTAAAGAAAATTCGCGTTAGGCAGACAACTCAGGTTGTGCATGGCCTGAGGAAAGGGCACTTGGCTTGTCGTCAGTTGGTCTCGAGAACCTCGTCCTTTTGGCGCAATCAAAAAGCGGAAAAAATATGTGGCGCACTGGATATTGATAAGGGCGGGCTTATCATTCCAAACAAGCAAAAAAAAGCCAATATAATTTTTTTTACAATTTTACCTTACCTTGTGTCCTTTAACCACGTTGGCGTACGGCAACGTGGGATTATGTACTTCGATTTTCTAACGTATTCAGGTGTGTTGTGCTGCTGTCTATCAAATCTGCTGGTCAGTGGATGCTTTCAAGCTCATATTAAAGTACTTTTGTCCGCTGCCCACAACCATGTTTTCACCAGAGCAGCTGTTTAAGCTTTCCGTTCCGCCGTTTCGTGTGACCAGAAAACTAAGCTGTGCTTAGCGCGCGCAACGCAATAGCTCGGCCGGCGCGCGCGCTCTTCGTCCTTTCTTCATCTTTCGATTGACTATAAAGGAAGAGTTTTGACGATGTACACTAGAGGAATGAGGATAGTTATAACACATTTTTCTTTATCGCCTAGTAATTTGGCAGATAAGGCCTGTGGCCAACACATCCATTGGGGTTCACACGATGGATGTGAAATGTGGACGTTTCTTTAGTGCGTGTGCCTTCTGAAGAAAAGAAAAGCAAGGAATAGAGAAAGGAGAGAAAGAAACGGAGAAAGAGAAAGAAAATGAAAATAAAGAAATTGACGGAGAGAGAAAAACAGGAACAGAGAGAAAGAGAACCTTGATAATTAAGACATGGCTAATTAAGACATCGCTAATTAGGGCCATGGCAGTTATGACCATGCTAATTGAGACCTCGCTAATAATGTAGGTCGGCCACAAGCTCCACTGTTAGTCCAGCCTTGCACCACTTGTGCGAGCTGCACGCATTTTTTATGATGTTATAAATAATGATGTTATAAATAAAACTGATGTTATAAATAAAACTGAAAAAAAAGACTTGCAGGCGCTGTTCACCAACCCCAAGCACGACCAGCTCCTGTCTGCGATTCAGGGCGAGATCAACGAATTGACGCAACAGTTCGGCAAACATCAATCCAGCCTATCCGAAATCCTTGCATCCCAGGATATTCTAAAGGCACAGATGGCTCAAGTCGCTGCCCCAGCTTGCTCGACGACATCGGACCAGCCGCGGCATCTGGATGAGGAAACCACTACTACGTCGCCATCTGCGTCGTTGTCGTCGCTGCCGTTGCGATCTGAGAAGACGCTGATACTCCGAAAGCTGGAGGCCTTCGCCGACATGTCGCTCCGCACTCTGGAACACTTGCGACAATCTTCCACGTCGCACGGTCCGCGGGGCGTCCGTGTCTATTGCGAGCCCGTACGCCTCGGCTGCGAGGATTGGCATTTGACCAACGCCCGGTCGAATGTACGCAGGTGGAGCGAAGTGAGCGGGTTAGTCCAGTACCACGTGATCCTCGAAAACTGCGACGCGGATACTCTAACGTCGCTGCTCGGAGACGCTGCTCGGATCACGGTGTTGCACATGAGGGACGCGTACTTCACGCTTGAAGTCTTTAGAGACGATACCGACCTCGTTTTGTGGATCACGTTTCACGGAATCTTGGCAGGCTCTCCGTGTCCGGCACCTGTCATTTCCGTGAGGGCGTTGGGAACCTTCATAACGCACACAGTGGTATTGGCCCCGTCTATCCAGGCTCGCCCTTGTAATCAACACGGTGACTCGCTGGTGCATTTTCACCGCGAATTCAGGAAGGATTTCGAGTTCATGAAAAATAGCTTCATTGAGGGTGGAAAGATGCGTTTCCTTATCGAGTTCTCGCACAAAGAAATCGTTAGGGCGACACGCGCGAGCACCTAATTTGCATAAGCGAGCTCATATTTCAGCGCGATAATCATACTTTCGCTTGTTTACGTGCGCGTGTAATGCTAGGGTAGTGAAATTTCCGCAGAAGTTTCGTGTCCTATAGAAAGTAGGCGCTTCTAAATTTGCAGCTGCTCCTTGCAATCTGAACTGCTCAACCCTTACTGTAGCGGCGCATTTTCACTGGCATACCTATCATTCAAGGGTTACGGTGTCGACTTCACGTTTGTAAAACTTTAGCATCAATGTCCACGAGAACCTGTAACTCTTAGCAATACGCGTGTCATATATTTTTACAAGGTACATTTCAAAAATCTGATTTTGACCCTTCTCGTCGACGAATATTGCTATACCTACGGGGGCGAGAAAAATGTTTGTTGTATTATTCAGTGTATTAAAATTTAGTTTTATATGCCTTATTTTGTTTTCGATTTATTACACAGCTGCAAGAAGTCCTGCTCGCCGTTCTTGATACTTAGGTTTTTACGGCATCATTGCGCGGAACGTCTATGTTAGAAACATAAGCTTTAAACGCTCCTAGAATGTATGTCTACTTTAGGTACAGTTGCGAAGTGCCCACCACGCAGTAATTCATCTTTTTGCGAATTAGCGAAGTACCCACTACGCGTCCATAGGACTATACCTGCAGCAGCACGCTTCATTGAGGCTGTTGCTGTTGATGATAAAATAGTCCTGAGCGCTTTGTCATTGGCAGGTTTTAAACCACTCACTCGTTGCGCAATTCACATGGTGCGGCGCCTTGTGCACTTCTGCTCTCCTGCCACGCCATATTAACGAGTTGACGGGACTATTCGCATTACGTCACGCTTGTGCACGGTTTCTTTCCGAAGCAGTTTCGAGTACTGGTGCGGCTCTGCAGCAGAACACGCGACTGCCACGCAAAATGCATGGGTTCCATATCCGCTCGAACAGTACAGATCGTACATAAATGCGTTACATCAAAGGCTGTCCAACATTAGTTGGGGTGGCGGTGCTGGTCTAACGTCAGTTGTGGTCTCAGTGTTTATTTATTTATTTATTTTAAAATTCCTTTTGATGGCCTCAAGGGGAGTATTGAGGAGGAGCGTCGCTGGCTGTCATCTTTGTGACAAAGTAATTAACACACCGTATTTACTCCAATGACTCAGCAAGCTACTCATAGCAGCATAGTCTAGCGTCGCATGTCCCCGCAGGAATAAGCCAACCAATGCCGATCGCATTTCGTTTTGATAAAGTGACATCTGTGCTGCAACATCAGTGTTAATGTTACGTCGGACCATAAGGTACCATTTTTCCGCCTTTAGGGTCGACGTGCCTGGTATGGCTACAATCAGCACACTACTGGATTTACACAAGGACGTTTGTCTGCCTTGCAGTACTTTGCTCAAAGCCAGAAAATGAGGCATAGGCAGGTACCCCCCGACTGCGTCGCACTGCGTCGTAGATTACCACAACGCGTGGCATGTGCCTGAATTTTTATTTCTTTGTTCGCATCTGTCGCGATTTTTCACTCGCAACCAACGCCGCCGGTGCCGACACCGGAATTTCTGCGACACGGACTATTCAACGTTGTCTCGTTAATAGGCGTGGGCGGGATAACAGAGGCACATCTTGCGACCTCGCTGCAACGTCTAAACCTTAAAACAGTGGCTGATAATACTGGGACCTGCGTCAAGAGTCGGCCTTGATGACTACGTGCTACAGTGTAGTTGGGTAAGAGCTTCGGAGCGATTGACATTTGCGATTCCATTGGCGTGCCCGCGAAGGACACGTGACACTTGAAGTCAACTTTGCGATAAAGCCGGCAGCGACTGAGGACAAGAACAGAGTACAGTATTCAAAACTGCATAGAAGTTGCTTGTACGCAGTATGCAATAAGTATACTTCAAAATGAAAGAAAATCTGCTTCGAATAAAATAAAAGCAGAAAAAATGTCGTTTACTGGAACATTGCATTACACCCTACTAACAAAATTCATCATCCAAGAGTTCCCGGTGGATGAGGCAAGCCGACGCCACAATTATTGACAACAAGCAACAGCAGGTCAGGCGTATCGAGGTGGTAAACGAGACCGTCCTGTCCGAAGGTTCGGATCCAAAATTGCCGCTGTGCTGCCGAGCTTGTGCCTCAGCCCTTGCGCTTTTGGCATTACTCGGCACCACCTAATTACGTGGGAATGCCAATTGCTGCCCCCAAACGTCAATTCTCCCCTTTTGGGGAGGCAATCTCGATCAAGGCAGTGGGAGAGCTGGCTTGCTAGCAAGGATCGCGAGAGCCAGCTGGCTCTGGTCGACCAAGCCCAGCGAGCCGCTAAGGCCAGTGGAGCCCTGAACTGAGGACCCCACCCACTTGCCCAGAAACGTTATATAGGCAATAAATGTTTTTTTTTTACTACTACCTAATTGGCGCCACTGTAAACAGGGCGTTGCGCAGAACACCACCTGTCTATAAAAAAAATAAACATATTTCACAAACGGCCCCGAGACATAGTTTTTTATTTTACTTAGTGGTCAAGGGCACGCCGTCTACCCGCGCAAAAAAATAAAAGTTTTAACAAACAGCCGCCCTACTTAGTTTTCTTTTTTTGAAATAAGGTCCTAGGCAGAAAACGGTCATGCAAGCAACGCTGTCACCAAAGCCTGAAGGCACACGTTTCGCAGTACAGTTCTGGAGACCTGACACACAATTATATGCAATAAATATGTTTGATATGTTATAAGTACACATCGAATTGTGCGCATCATTAGCGCGCATTCAGAGCCCGGCTGCTCCGTCACGATGTTCGGCGTTCAATTAAGTGTAGGACGGTGCCGTCAAAGATAATGTACAAAACACGGTGGTCGATTTGGGCTGAGTGTAACGGCGAAATATTATCGACCGTTGAGAGGGGAAAACCACGTTGCGCAATGCTACTAATATTATTGGTACACAAAGAGGACCGATGAGATTCGCAGGGCATCACGAAATCAGCATTTCCAATTGCTACTCACTGCGACGCGACTCAGGGAAAACTCCAATGCCGCCATTTACTCCAACCCGAGCGAGATAACGGCCCTGTGCTTCACTTCCTTTGAAAGCAGAGTTTCCTACAATATTTACTTGAGTGAACTCTGGTGCTGCGATTGTTCAGCCATCGTGGGAATGATTTGTAGTACATGAATTTGCCTAGCCTTCGTGCTTGCGGCTTCGAACGCACTTGTGGCTTTGTTCATCGTTATATTTTGGCTTTTGGTTCCAATAAAAGAACGGCTCGTTGTAAACCTCGTGATGTGATTTGAATCGGTGAACCTAAAGGGGTCAAGGTGGTGAAGTGGGACTGCTGAATTTTTCCTGAACTTCGTCATCTGACAAATCATGCTATTATTCTTGCACATAGCAGACCCTGGTTGCTTTGAAGTTTGAAAGAGCTGATGCTTGGGCAAGTTGGTATGGACCCATTAGAAAGTATTAACAGGGCGTACAAGATTAGGAAACGTGACAGAACAAACACAGGCACAGAGAGCTCTTTGTCTCGGTTTGTTCTGTCGCGTTTCCTTATCTTGTATGCGTAGTTAATAATTTCTAATGCTTTGATATCGTAGTCGCCACTGCTATTCTCCGTGCGTGCAGTTTGTACACACATACGTGGGATGTGCCAGGCAGCGTGGCTGGATTGTTTCAACACTGATGAGGGGAGATTAAGATTAGTCTCCGTTTTCATAACTGCTCGTTCGCAACTACATCCGCACGGATTACCGAGTTGATTGCGAGAGGTAGCAAAGCGGCGAGCCACGCACCACCGGGCCTAACTGTCGGCAATTCATCGCACACCCGTAATAAACTGCGCCTGGGAACATACCCGGTTTTTGCCGTAATACATTCGTTTTTTTTTTTTTTTATCCAGCTGTCGGTGAGCTCGGCTAAGGGTTATGATGACATTATAACCAGGGACATAAAAGCTCCAGCGGTAAGTACACCCCAGCCTGCCGCCACGTTGGAATTCTGGCAAAACTAACGGCGGCTTATGATGTGAAATGTTTTACGAGCTGACTAGAAGAAAACATTAGACGATGTTGAACATAAATGCGAGACTGAATAAATGAGAACTGCTTGTTCAGGTGATTGCGCCATTACTGTTGTCTTTCTTACGTCAACGTGGACGCGCGCTACCTTCAAAATTATTGGCGTCCGAAATATTTTTTATAAGGATAATTCACGATATTATCCGCCCTGGTTTGCTAGTTAGCGGCTCCTGTAATGTGGCACGTGAAACGTGCCACATTACGCTGCTGAGAACGAATTCAATGTTAGACGCTTTCAATCAATCAATCAATCAATCAATCAATCAATCAATCAATCAATCAATCAATCAATCAATCAATCAATCAATCAATCAATCAATCAATCAATCAATCGTTTGCTGACTCAACAGAATGTGCAAACTTACAACAGTCTGCAACATGATCTCGGTCAATCGAATGTGTCATAATTTTTGGCTGTTTGTTAAATAGCAATGATTATCAATGTAACTGAAAGTAATTACTAGTCTTAAGTACTAGATAGCGCGGATTCAAAACCGGACCGAGAAAGAACACTGATGCATATGGCAAGCGCTACTCGCGACTAATTTATTGCGTGTAACATTGGTCATGTGAATCTGTGCATTTTCTCTATGCTGTGCTAATCCGTGCTGTGCAGTATTTAAGATTAGTAACCAACTAGCCCAGTAACAAAATTTGTTAAGTAACTACGAGTGGTGCTAAACACGTTTCTCTCACACTGATCATTATATCACCTGCTGAATTTTCGATTCGCTTGATTTATCACTTCACCGGGGCAATGCCACTCCAAGTCATCACTAATTCTTACGCTGTCGCCGTTCTACAACTTTCAACTTACTCGTCATCCCCAAGCCGCTTACACGCAGGTCCGGGTCTTTGGCCAATCCTCCTTCGATCGAAAACAGCGCTCGTCGTAAATCGGATAGCTGAGGTGAGTTGTTGAGCCGCGTAAGCGGCAGTGACGACGTCTTCGACCGATTCGGAAGGTTTCGTTCTTTCCACCGCGCTAATGAATCTAATCAGAGGATTTGCCTGTGGCCGCTGTTCGCTACTCGGCGTTACCGTGACGCACGGAACCGTGGGCGCGCCAAGTTCATGGGTTGTCACAACGTGCAGTCTTGTGTGCCTTGCCAAATCATTCGAATAAATGTTTGTCACGTGTGGCTGCTAATAAAATGCTGTCTCTCGTTACCGATATACATATCCACGCGCCCTAGTGTGTGCTGTCATATCCTTTCAAAATTAATGACTAGAGACCGGAAGTTCAGGCACGAAAAAACAAGGTTTTAGGCGCCTGTAATAGGCCCTAAATACTGTCATTTAGGCATATATAGGCGTTAAAAACTATCGTTTAGGCATATATAGGCAGAATTCATAATTACTTCAGCAGCGTGTTTCAGGACAAATCTTCCTTCTAACAAACAGAGCAGGCAAATCCCGTGCTTTGGGAAAGTTAATTTTATTTTTTTCATGAAAAGCATTAGGAGAATAATAACCATTTGAACAGATTTAGGTAAAAGCTACGGTGACTGGACACTGTGAGAAAGGCTATGAAAGCAGTGGCAAACCAGCACCATCTCAAGGTTTTCGGGCTTGAAATTGTGCCTTCTTTCAGTCAGTATTTGTTTGTATGCGGAAAAAGAACGCTCGACGTCCACTGAAGTTAGTGGAGCGTACTTGTAGTCCGGCACTTTCGATGCTCTAATTTCATCTGGAATCTTCGAATCGGCACCGCTCAGAACATTAGACACTTGTTTTAGAACATAAAATCCGGGATTCTTGTTCAAGACAGATTTAAGCTTCGAGGTGACCCTGTCAGCGACAGGTCCATTGGGGACGGTGGCGAACCTTTCCTGCACGTCCAAAATTAGCTCAACACTCTGAGCCAGAGCGGCGCCCGAACTTTCAAGTTTTTGCATGCTTTCTGCAAGGAAAGTAAAATGAGCACACAAATAGGCCAAGTCAGATTCAAGTGTATCGTGGTGTAGAACAGTCTGGGCTCTTCTCACGGTGATGCTCTCGTCCGCTGCAAAGCTGTTAATAACAGCCTTAACACCAGCGAAGTGTTTGTTGTAGTAGTCCACTGCCTTCAGCCAAGTTCCCCAGCGGGTAACAACGGGCTCCGGTGGAAGAGGCACATCCGGCAACTGCTCTTTAAAGGCACGAACACGCGAAGGCGCCTTAAGGAACACTGCCTTGCCTGCGGCTATTAGTTCGTTAACAGAACTGAACGACTTTCTCAGCTCTTCACAGACCCGATGAAGCCCATGGGCAAGACAAGTGACATGCAATAATTCTGGATAAAAGTCCTTGAGAAGTGCAGCAGCCTTGTGCATATAAGCTTCTGCATCTGTGTAGAGCATCAGTACTCTGTCGTCGTGGGATCCAGGGGGGGGGGTACAGTACCCTCAAGGACGAGTTCACAAAGTAGGCGGTGGTATCACCGCTCGTTTTTTCCAGTTGTTTCGAGCATACCAAGAAAGGTGTTGTTTTCTCTTTTGCATCCAGCTTTCCAACTGCAAAATGTCCAAGTAATCGTCCGGTCGCATCTGTTGTCTCGTCCACTGTAATCCATATGTATGATTCACCGAGCACTCGTCTGATTTTTGCTAACGTGTCCTCGTACATTGGCCTCAGGTACTGCTTGCGAAGAGTGGACTCTGATGGTATATTCTGGTTGCAGTACTTTAGCAAAAAATTCTTGAATGTCTTGTTTTCGATCTTCGCCCAAGGGATGTTAGCAGCGACCAATGCTTCGCATAAGTCTGCGCTGAATTCTCTTTCCTTCAGCAAAAGCTTCAGACAAGAACGACTGCCTCGACGTTGATGGTTGGTCGCGCAGAGCGTTGGCTTGATGCAACGTTGTTTTCTCGTGCTGCTGCAGATGACACTTTTTTCACATGGTACCTGCGAGAATAAAAGAGCGAATTGCACTAGGTAGGTGCGTTGGCTACGTGGAACTTCTTTAGTGCACTTGCGCTTGTACTTTTCCTTGCGGCTGTCGAAAAACTCTGTGGAAATGGCGTAGTTAGATAACACGAGCCCGAGCGTGCATTTTAAAATCGAAATGCTTGTACCTGTATCCGACCGAGAATGCTCCGCACATTTCCTGTTGTATGCGAGTTGACAGATGCGGATATAAAAAAACAAACAACGAATCTGAGTGCCGTGAAGTCACCAAAAAATGCATCTTATTTGCGCAGGTTCAGGGGTGATTCGAAGTGGCAGTTGCGTAAGCAATGTTGGGAGCTTTACGCCAATGCGTGTTTCAGAGTGGACGTTAAACGCAACATATTGATCTTTGCAATGTCTTCTCACCTGCTTTCCACATGGATGGCAAAATACCGTTTCTCGATCGACGGAGTAGCACTGCGATCCACTGGTCCATTGCCTGACAAGGACACTTTTCGGCGTCTTTTTCTTCGGCATTGCTCGGCTCATTTAAGCAAAACGTGTACTCGACGAACGCGAAAAGGCATTTTTAGGCGCTGAAAAGCTGATATAGGCACGAAGCTCGAAATAGGCACTTATAGGCACAATAAATGTTTGATTAAAACGTTTCCCTTCCCTTAGTTCGTGCTTATATGTTAAATAGGCTCGAAACGGACTCCAGGAAAAAATAGGCATTTTGCCTGAAGTTCCGGTCTCTATTAATGACCATTTCGTGAAACACAAACACGGAACATGGGAGAGCGAGCGGTTTCAAGATGGATGTGCATTCGCTGTGGTTTGCTTTGGCGTGAATTTCTTTTTTTATGAAGTGGAAGGATTGTTATTTCTTCTTAACGTCACAGTAACGGTACGAAGAGTAAAAGGCTTCGAAGCCTGAAAGAGCTCCTGCTCTGTTCACGGATTAGGCAGCAGCGAACAGATCATGTGCAGGATAAAATGATATAAAACATTGTCGTCTTACAGCATTATAAAGCGAAACAGCATTGTCAGCTAGCATGCAGCAATAAAAGATAAATTCAGGAGTTCAAAGCATTGTGCGAGATTCAGTTACTGTCTCACACTATAAATACAATCACATCAGTGCCAATTTCACAGAGAATATAGGTATATTAGCCAGGAATAAATGAAGCTTGAGATAATAAGATGCCGCATCAAAATTAAAACCGTCATTCGATTTCGGGTCATTAACATGCGAGAAAAATTTATGCAAATTTGTTTTAATAATATGTAACAAATATCAGTACAGCACACTGAGTAGATTAGTGGAAATGAAATACAGTCAGCTATATTCAATTTGCCTTAAAATTAACAGTGCCTTCTAGCTTACATGGGCTTTCAGTTAACAATTGCTTCTTTGTCATTAAAGCGTAATTAACTTATGGAAACTAACACGGGGTTCCTCTTTAATGATTTTGATATGGACTTAAAAGCGCCTTCCAAGAACAGCAAAAATAAAGAAGGGTGTTCCTCAATGACAATGGGCGAGCAAGACGAAAATAACGATTGCGCTTACACAGCCCAAATACCTTGGTGATAGCAACATTCCATCGCTCTTACGCAATCACCGGAGGAGGTACCTAGCTGCAGTGATCTCCGCATTCCAGATTCTCACTAAAGAGCACCTTCAGCGAAGAAAATAAAAATTTGTTTGCGCTTGTGAGTGCTCGGCGCGCCATTAACCCTTTGGGAATCGCTTCGGCGGATTCTCTCAAGGCGTTGTCTTTGATACGCCCGCTGCTAGACAGTGTGCAAGGAACACTTTGTCCTTTAGACTCAGTTTCCCTTAATCAACGTTGTGCGCGTGCACAAACAACTGCGGAATCGCGTCGTTACGTCTCTAGAGATGGCTTAACCTCTTTACTTCAGGATACAACCTTGTACCTAATTGGCCCCTACTTTCTCGTAAGCAAGGTTAGAGCGAATTAAAGAGCGCTTCCGCGCAGAACACATTAGTCGATTGCGACCTAAGAATAAATATAGGCTCCGCCCACGAGGTCTCACTGCGTTTTGTTACGGGCATCCACGCTGCAAAGCAAATACACGAAAAAATTGGCGAGTATGGCCATCCTCAGGCGATATGCATGGTGTCCGAGCGATGCAAGAAACAGCGTCACGTTGCAAATTGTCGCTGCCGAAACGATGGCACGCGATGACCACTCCGAGCGCCTGCCGTTTCAGTGTACTTCAAAAGCGGCGCAATCACAAGTTTCTACTGCATCGAATGACGACTGGCGAGGGTGACGCCGCGCACACGCCCACGCACGCACGTATCACACGGGCGCGCGGGCACGCGCCAGCACAAATTATGATACGTTCCTGTAGGATGAAGGAAAATATCTACAATAAGCCTAACTCTGACGTGCTCCTACTGCGATTCCGGTAATCTGGCGATTACTTGCGGTGTCACGATGCCTCGTCTCCCCCCGCCTGTTCATTCTCTCTTTATCGCTTTTCCGCGTCCTTTCAGTTCAATAGCCATTGCGCTAATGAGACTGAACTCCTTCTTTTGTTTCGGATGAAGGCAGCCGGGGGAGCTCAGCCGCCGAAAAAGGGGACGGGTTCTTGTTCCACGCTACAGTAAAACGCTCCAGCCTGTCCGGAATTCCGCTGTACGCAAAGCATTTTGCGTATAGCGAAATACCGGTGTTAACTGCCCATGCGCGCGCCTAACCGGAAACGCCCGATACGCCGAAAAAAACCCCGAAAATCATGGCCGCACCGACGAAAGCGGTTGCTGTCGACCTCGAATTTATCGACCGGCCGTCGTGTGCTCTCTAGCTCGTTAGCTTCGAATTGATGCTTGTATTTGCTTGAGATTCATGTCCTCAAGCTTCGACAGCAAAGTATTCGTGTCAATTCGACATCATTTCCGAGAGCCATACTCGAATAATCGATGCTGTAGCATTAGCGAGTGACGGTGGATGCTTCCGGAATCTCGAAGAAAATAGATTACGCGCTATTTCGTTTTTTTTTTGTTCCTCCATAGGTGGCGCCACTTGACGCCGGTAATTTGTATATCACCTAATTTAACACATAATGCAAGGCGAGTATAACAACAAAAATGTCGTTTTTGTGCACCGAAAAGTGTAGTTCTATATCGCGCGCTAAATTAAGCTCCACCAATGCGAAACATGATAAAATGCTTAGCACAGGCACCCAGTGATTCCCGTTCGTAGAGTTCCCCCTGTTCCGGTTACCAAACCGTCGGTGACGCAAATGTTTGAGGTAAGCATGTGGAGTTTCCCCAGGTCCGAGTACAATCTTGTTAGTTAGATTCGCAAACTCGGTGTGCGACATCTGCTCTACTTTTTGCTGCGCTTTATGGCAGTGGAGATACGTGACCTCTGCAGCCATCTCCGTCAGGTTGTTTCACCCTCAGATGTAGCGCCGGAGAAGTGCCGGTGAGAGTAGAATCGTGTGCTTAGCGAGGCGGTGGCGCCCTCTCTTGCTCGACGCGGGAGTCTGCCGCATGTTTCCGAAGCGCTTTTAGTTATTCTAAGTTAATTATTGCGATTAGTTCTTGGTTAATTCTGTTAATTATAGTATTTCGGACTTCGTTCATATATTTTAACCCGGTTTTGAACATTCGTAACCTTGTTTTAGGCTTGCATTGACCACTTGATTTCGAGCTTGATCACGCCACATGAGATCTATAGATGGATGACAAGCCGGGTCCCTAAAGTGCTACGCACTTATAACTTATTTTAGGCAAACAAACAAGCCTTCGCACTATCTGCAACGTTCCACTTTTTCGCGGGATGGCGAGCTTATTTTCTACATCGTGCATATGCGGAAGCGGTATCTAACAGCTACGCCGGCGTAGCTGGCGTATTTTGGGCGTACGCACGCCAAAGCCCGTTCGCGAGCGTTGCTACGCTGTCCGGCACCCGCTATCCGGTTTCGCGCTACGTCATTGCGTGTATCGGAACACCGGAGAGACTAAAACGTTCTAGTGCGTAGCGACACGGAACCCCCAGGACGTACTCAGCACCAGAACGTACTCAACTTCAGAACCTACTCAACTGAACGCGTCGATCGTGCAATCTGAGCAGAACGTTGGAGAAGATTTCGGTATATTGAGTCATGGCCTTTGCAGAGCGATAACTCGTGTAAAAGCCCCACACGGTGAAACCATTTCACCAGCAGAAAAACAAGAAAACAAGTACGCATGCCAATAGAAACGAAGCAAGCTCTTGCTTCTTAGACAGCGCCGAGCCATAACGCTATCCCTCTTACTAGTTGCACAGGTGTCGTTCAGCCTCGCTGCACGAACTCCTTATTTGTGCTTTGACAGCAATGCCGAATCGCGTAGGACCGGAGACCACATAATGCTCCGCTGCTCAGCGTATTGCTGAGGCGCAGGTGCACGCGCTCAGGAGGTGGCGGTGAATCCTGCCTGCTCTCCCCGCAATATTGCATCGGCTCGGACAGCAGCCGCTGATGTATCCTTTGGAAAGAGTGGACAAGGAAACTGTTGTGTCAGCGCTGTTCGAGGAAGCGTGGTTCCAGATGGCCTACATTGTCTTGACGAAAAAATGGCGTACGTTGGTTGAATGAGGTTTCAACTGCACTGCGTTCAGCAGCATTGTTTCCGCCTCGTTGGTACAGTGGTTACGATTCTCGGCTGCTGACCAGTTATTAATTTTTCATTCAGCTTCTCAAATAATGTATGCCGTTTGTAATTGTCTTGTAAAAAACTATGTATGCCTTTGCATTCTGTACTCCATCACTGCAGAGCAATGTACGCCTGACAAAGGCTCAGTCAGGAACACAATGTTCTACATTGCCATCCAGGAACCTCGCTCACTGAAACAAGCTAAAAATATATACTGAGAGCGCGAAAAATGAACGAAGGACAAATGAGGGGACACAGAAAAGCACTGTCTCCTCGCTTGACCTTCGTTCATTTTTTTGCGCTGTCAATATGTCGTGCAATGGAGTACCAAGTAGCCCAAACCTTAACGTCAAAAATAGTAATAAATAAATAAATAAAAAATAAATAAATAAATAAATAATAAATAAATAATAAATAAATAAATAAATAAATAAATAAATAAAGGTCGTGCTTTTGATACCGACCGAGGCGGTCGCATGTCGATGGAAGCGAAGTGCTAGACGCCCGTACAGGGCGCGACGTGAGCGCGCGTTAATGAACACGAAATGGTCGAAATTTCCGGAAGCCCCTCCGCTATGGCGTGCCTCATAATCATATCGTGGTTTCGGCATGTAAAACTCGTGATATCATTATATTATCAGCTGCACTGTGAAGACCGCTTCACTGTCCTTCAAATTCTAGCAAGCTACCCTACGCTGCGGTAGCGCGACTATAAATTTTAGTTGTTAGCATGGCGATAAGCCACCGAGTCGATGTGGCATTTAGTAGGCGTGCTGTTTCGAGCCCGGAAGAGCTGGGTTTGATTCCCTTCCCAATCCAAGTTTACCGACTTTTTGTGTAACTCAATTGCTTGACTTTCTTTGCAGGAGCTACCCTGAGAAATTCGACTCCAACGCGAGCATTAGTTGGGCTGAATCCTTGAATCTGCAAAGGTTGTTCACTCAAAAACAGCTTCGAAAATGACACCGGATTTTCTGCGACATGGGCTGCTGAACGCTATCGCATTACATTTGCGTAACTGGTTGCATTTACCACTTGCAGCTACCTCGTACTCCTGTGTTCCAGTGATGCCGGCAGATGTGTACTATTTTATACGGACATGTCAAGGCTTACAATAGGAACGCTCTCATCACCTCCTGCAAGCTGGCTCCGCTACATTGTCAAGACCACCCATTGTTTCGATAAACGGCCCCCATCAATACCAAACATTCTGGACTCATTGCCAAGATGAAACTTCAAACATCACCGCGCACGCAGCAGTGCATTTTTTGGAGGAATCAGAAATATCATAAAAGTACTGAATCTGACAAAAAATTTGTTCGCGTTATCATCAACCGGAATGCTTGGCAGCACAATTCTTATATTTATCGTTTTAGCAGAGAATTCTGTGCAAAAACATAAAGGTTGCAGTCAGAGTGCGGTACTGAAGACAATTCTCAAGGGATTTATGATCGGTTATCGCGACATATAACCGAACTGCTATGTCACGTGTGGACGTTTCAATTGCGTGAATACTTGTGTGTTGTCAACTTTTCTGCTGCGTCAACACATTTTTGTATTGGAGAACTTGGACGGATTGCGAGAGTGTTGACCTATGTGCGTTTGTATAGTTTTGTGTCTGTTCTCTCCTTTGCGATGAAAACTGTTACGCAACCTCTCCTTATATATATTTCATAAACAATTACGACTGGTTACATCATAGCAGATTCCACAAGACACTGATTCACTTCATGGACAACACCGGTCCTTCGGCACACATGTGATACCCGTATACACACAAAGTATTATTCCTTAAGGGCAAGTCTATGACGCCATAAAATAAAAATGCACATTTCTTTCACGAATGAGTCCTTAGCATTGGAAAAGCAGGCACTTTTAGGTTTTCCTATGTATGGTATCATTAACAAATATTGTGTCGGCTCTATTTCTCACAGAAATAGTAAGACTGTAGCATCGCCAAACAATGTATATTTTGGTTTCGGAATGTCCCGCCCCGTTTTAATAAAATTGCGCATTCGTGCACTTCTTTCATCAAGAATAAGTCTGTAGCAATGCAAAAGCCATCATAATTGGGCTTAGGAATGTCTGGTCCCATTTGAAAAAAAAGATTGCGAGCCCTTACCCTCTATCGGGGCATCAGGGGAAGCGAAACGCGGCGCGGATGTGCATGACCTGCTTTTCTTTCTTTCTTTCTTTCTTTCTTTCTTTCTTTCTTTCTTTCTTTCTTTCTTTCTTTCTTTCTTTCTTTTCTTTCTTTCTTTCTTTCTTTCTTTCTTTCTTTCTTTCTTTCTTTCTTTCTCTTTCTTTTTCTTTCCTTTTTCTTTCTTTTGTTTCTTTCTCTTTCTTCTTTCTCTTTCTCTTCTTTCTCTTTCTTCTTTCTTTCTTTCTTTCTTTCTTTCTTTTCTCATTGCGCAATGCTCCCCTAATGTAAGCGTTCAGTTTTATATTAGGTACCGACCATCTCCTGAACACTGTTTTTAGGATGAATCGGCATGGCGTCTTTCATGTTCTTTCCAGCGTTCGTCAGCTTCTAGAACGGCCCAACATAAGGACCATCACGCGATAACGAAAACGCGGGTTAGGAATTGAATTTTCTCGGAGTCTAAGTTTTCCTGAAATGTGCAATCCCTGATATCGACCTCGCGCGCTGTCCAGCACATGGGTTTCAGTCCTCCAACATGAAATATTTCAACGAAGCGCCCATAGCAAGTGTCCTACATTCCCAATTCTATTCTTTTTTTTTTCATCGTCAGTAGAACGCATTTGTATGCGTCCAGTTCAGTTCACGTTGGGCAAGCATACATTGACGACCTAGTGGTCAAGGCCCTCGCTATTGGGCCAGGGGTACACGGGTTCAAACCACAGCCCCGGAAAGAAAACTTATTTATACTCCACCTCACAACTACCTTGCAGCACTGCCGAAGCTACGAGGATTGACTCGGCGCGACTAAGTCCTCTTGTGACATAGACCTGATGGGGCGAATTCCATAAAGAGCGGAAATGGCGTTGTATTGTCTTTTGGTAGTGGCTGATTCACAGGAGTTTTGACTGTGTTGTTTTGGAAGTGCTTCGTTGGCTAGGGTATCTGCCCTTTCGTTGCCGCTAACACCAACATGTGAAGGTATATCCTCTAGAACGTGTGGGAACCACGCCCACCGGCTATCGATAGCGCCACGTGCTGCGCAGAGGCGGTGCGCATGGCCCAGCTGCGCGGCTTAAAAGGGGCAGCCTGCGCGCTGCCCAGGGAGAGGTGCTTTGGCTGCCAGGAAGGACGGATGCTGCCGCCGACCATGGTCGCCGCCTCGTCGTCTCGTGTCCCTGGACCGACCCCGCCGTATTGCAGCGTAGCGTTAAATAAATTGTTGTTGTTTGTTGTGAGTTGAAGCCTCCGTCTTCCTTGCTTATACTACGGACGGGACGCAGCGAGCCCAGTACCCACAAACGTTACCCTGATGCCTTTTCTGGTAGCGTCTTTCAGTGCTGTATAGAGTAATAACACGATCGGCCTACCCTCCTGCATGGTTGTTTACAGTAAAGGGCGCTCCTTCCCCATTGTGTACTGAGCGCAATGAAGTTGGGGATACAGAACACTCACAACATCTGGCCCTGCAAGCGCTTTTGCTCAAAAAGGGCGAGACTTGAAGAAAAGAGAATTTCCGCACGGATGCTGTGAATACACTGCGTTTCCGGCAGGTGTGCGGACGATTCGCAAGGAAGTGGCTACTGTACTTTTACGTTTTCTACGAGAGACCGGTCTACGTGTTGTATGGTGCGACATACTACATAGAAAGAGCCGCTCAGGCGGAGCAATTGCCGGCCAGAACTGCCAGGCTAACTCCTCCTGCGGCAGCATCATCAGCACTACCACCACCACTGAAGCTACGAGGAGTACACAGGCAGTATCCTTGCGCAGCATATAATATAGTTCCGGGTATAACTGTTTCATTATTAACGAGATACAGGGGTTTTAGCTGTGCTTCTTGCATGGCGCGTTACGGCGATACGTCGTACGTTAGGCTATCCACGGACACTTCGCCCTCTCTGAATTATTGCAGCAATTACCGGCTGGTAACCATAAAAGCCACCCTAACCGCGTTGACGTACGTCAACATGGCAACCCCCATCCAGCCCAGACCATCGGCTTCCATCCGAATTTGAACTTTTTACTGGCTGTCTACCCCAACAACAAGAAATAAGTGGCATAACCTGACATCGCTTAGTCTCGTCCAACGCTTAGGGCAAAATACCAGGTAGGTTTCGTCGCTATTATTTAGATAATTTATTTGATGCTGCTAGGACTACCAAGGCGGTGCCAAGCGCTAAAAGTGGTTTGATGTCAACTGAGCAGATGGCGCCACAACATTAGCGCCGGTGATGCGTTGACGATGCGAAACGCCCTGAATGCCTGTGATTGTTTACTGCATGCGCCAATACCTCACTGTTCCGCTCGAGAACGATACGTCATAGCCGCTGAAAGTGCGCCGACTGCATTTCACGAGTCAAAGAGCCAGTATTTTTCGAAAGAAGTAAGTTTAATAGCCCTGAATGTGTTTGATGCGATCCCGAAAGGACTCTGTCAAAGCGCCACTATGAACGCTGTTTAAAATAGAACCGCGTTCCTCCCAAACGCCAGCGAACTCTTCTTGTACAAGTTTCTTAACGTCAAAGAAAAAGCCAGGTGGCGTTCTCGAAGATCTTTTTGCGTGGCCGCCGACAGAGCAGGCGAGCTGACGCCAAAGAAACGACCAGCAGACGACGCGATGCGGATGAACACAGCTTGAGGGGCTTTCGTCTCTCCTATTGGCTAACAAGCACTGCAGCTTTCACAGTGCTGCAAAGTGCTACTGATCTGGAGCATGGAGGAAGGAATGCTAAGGAGAGGCCCTGACGTCAGATTCGTGAAGCGTCCGCATTGCAAACACCCGCATCGCCTCCTAGCGAAGGAGCAGGTAAACATTTCACGATTTCCGTCGCGTCGTTTGCAAGTACAAACGCCCATCGAGCGAATCGCGATACTTTTGCAGTCTTTTTTTTTCGTGGTGCAAGCGGCGCAGTTGATTCACGCGTGCTGCTCCTTCTGTGTGTTCTTTAGGTTCGCATGCACTGCGGAAAGTGCCGGGCGTCACTTTTCTTGTGTGCGTAAGTTCGCTTCACTGCTGACCACTAATGCATGGTATTTGCATGTAAGCTCACGGATGTGTGCTCTGTTGCTTTTAACTGATTGTGTCAACTTGGAACACCCGTGGACGTTTGGGTTTCGCATCTCACGCGCCGTACGTAACATGCGCCGAAGGCATCGTATCGCGTTTTTAGAGGCTGTGTCGTTCATACTGAAGGACAATAAACTTTTGTTGTTGTTGTCAGACTACGTGATGTATGTATTGTGCAGTGTGCGCTAGCAGCGTGCTAGTAGCTGTGTGCCCACTGGAATTACAAAATATACGTGCCAACCGCTTCAGCTTAGCTGGTTAACTATATGTACGGAGTGCTTGGGCTAGGAACACCAGCTTCACAGGTCAGTCAGTACACGCCTCTCATGAAAAATGATGGCTGACTCATCATTCACAGCGAACGGTAATACGCAAGTCCAACTTGTCTCCATTGAAGCAGTTGTCCCGTTGAAGAAGTTGCCATCCATACAGTTTCATAAAAATACACTGCAGGGAAATCTGGCGCTAGTCTCTGCAAGAGCTGCAACGCTTGACGCTTTATTCAGCATGGGAATGGTGTTTATTATATAGATTTGCCTAACCTTCGTTCCTTCGCCTTCCTGTGACTCAATATATCCTGTAGCCGCATAGTCGCGAGACGACATTCGCGAAGTTCAGCAAAAGTTCAGCAGTCCACCGAGGCCTTTTCAAGGGAAGCTTGTACTGGTTGACCTTTGTAGCTGAGGACGTTCCAAGAAACCCTCCCCGCCCACAGTTGGTGTCTTTGGAAATCTCGGATTTTTTTCATTCTTCGAAGTTTCGTCGAATTCGGGCAAAATTTCTTTTAGGCGCAATTCCGATTCGATTGGTATGCCCTTGAGAATCTCGGGTTGTTTCAATTTTCGAAGTTTCGTTGAATTCCGATAAAACTTATTTCGGAGGCAATTTCGTGTCAAATGGCAAGCCTATCATAGCATTAGGAAATATCGGGCTTTTTCATTTTTTGAAGTTTTGTCAAAGTTGGAGGAAAGTTATTTCAAGCCAAATGGTGAGCCCGGCTTTGGGAAATCTCGGCCTTTTTCATTTTTCTAAGTTTCGTCGAAGTTGGAGGAAAGCTCTTCGAAGGCAATTTCCAGTCCTATAGTAAACTTATAGCATTTGGAAACTTTAGGCTTTTCCGTTTTTCGAAGGTTTCTTGATTTCAGACGAAACTCATTTCGGACGCAATTTCGTGTCACATTTCGTGCCTACAGCATTTGAAAATCTCGGGCTTTTTCATTTTTCGAAGTTTTCTCGATTTGGAACGAAACTTATTTCGGAGGCAATTTCGTGTCAAATGGTAAGCCTATAGCATTAGGAAATCTCTGGTTTTTCCATTTTTAGAAGTTTACTTCTAATTTGGAGGAAACTTCGGGGACAATTTCGAATCAAATGGTAAGCCGGCACTGGGATTTGATCTAGGTTCGAATCCCAGTGCTTCGGTGAAGGTTTTTTTTTTTTGTCGGTACGATGCCTTCATATGGTTCAGGTGCATTCGGGCCAAGCAAGCGTTGGGGCTTAGCTCTTTGGCTAAGTCGCTCGCCTTCGGAGCTTGAAGGACTAGGTTCGAATGCCAGTGCTGCGATAAAAGCTTTTTCTCGTCAGTACGATGCATTCATCTGATTCAGGTACATTCAGGCCAACCAAGCGTTGGTGCTTAGCTCTGTGGTTACGTCGCTCGCCTTCAGAGCGTGAGGGACCAGGTTCGAATCCCAGTGCTGAGATAGAAGCTTTTCTTTTTTGTCAGTACGATGCGTTCATATGGATCAGGTGCATTCTTGCCGAGCAAGTGTTGGTGCTTAGTTGAGTGATTAAGTCGCTCGCTTTCGGAGCGTGAGGCACTAGGTTCAAATGCCACTACCGCGGTGAAAGTTTTTTTTTTTTGTCAGTACGATGCGTTCATATGGTTCAGGTGCATTCGGGCCAAGCAAGCGTTGGTGTTTAGCTCAGTGGTTAAGTCGCTCACCTTCGGAGCGTGAGGGACTAGGTTCGAGTCCCAGTGCTGCAACGGAAGCTTTTTTTTTTTTGTCAGTACGATGCGTTCATATGGTTCAGGTGCATTCGGGACAAGCAAGCGTTGCTGCTTAGCTCTGTGGTTAAGTCGCTCGCCTTCGGAGTGTGAAGGACGAGGTTCGAATCCGAGTGCTGCGATGAAAGTTTTTTTCTCGTTGAGCCTTATCAGGGGTGATAAGAGCCTCAATTTTTTTTACTGCTTTTGGCCATCTATTGCTGTGAAGCCAACGCATCAGGGGAACCGTTAGCTCGGACGGAACGAATAGTAGCGCCATCGCTGCAAGGCGTGACGTCAGACAAAAGTTGAGCCTTATCGGGGGTGATAAGGGCCTCAACTTTTTCGACTGCTTTTGGCCATCCATTGCGGTGAAGCCAACGCATCAGGGGAGCCTTTAGCTCGGACGGAACGCACAGTAGCGCCATCGCTGCAAGGCGTGACGTCAGACAAAAGTTGAGCCTTATCGGGGGTGATAAGGGCCTCAACTTTTTTGACTGCTTTCGCCCATCCATTGCGATGAAGCCAACGCATCAGGGGAGCCTTTAGCTCGGTCGGAACGCACAGTAGCGCGATCGCTGCAAGGCGTGACGTCAGACAAAAGTTGAGCCTTATCGGTGGTGATAAGGGCCTCACATTTTCGACTGCTTTTGGCCATTCTTTACGGTGAAGCCAACGCATCAGGGGAGCCTTTAGCTCGGACGGAACACACAGTAGCGCCATCGCTGCAAGGCTTGACGTCAGACAAAAGTTGAGCCTTATCGGGGGTGATAAGGGCCTCAACTTTTTTGACTGCTTTCGCCCATCCATTGCGATGAAGCCAACGCATCAGGGGAGCCTTTAGCTCGGTCGGAACGCACAGTAGCGCGATCGCTGCAAGGCGTGACGTCAGACAAAAGTTGAGCCTTATCGGTGGTGATAAGGGCCTCAACTTTTTCGACTGCTTTTGGCCATTCTTTACGGTGAAGCCAACGCATCAGGGGAGCCTTTAGCTCGGACGGAACACACAGTAGCGCCATCGCTGCAAGGCTTGACGTCAGACAAAAGTTGAGCCTTATTGGGTGTGATAAGGCTCAACTTTGATAAGGCTCAATAAGGCTCACACCGTAGTGGTTAGTAGAGAGTCTAAGAACGAGTATAAATAGAGAGAGAGAAAATAATTGGGAAGCAGAGACAGAAAGCAAAACACAAAAAAGAAGAACATCAAAATTCTTGGAAAGAATTCCTCATGAGGCGGGATTCGAACCCGCTTACCCTTGTTTTAAAGGTGTGTGTCCTAACCACTGGGCTATCCGGACACGAAATCAGAGCATAGAATAGCCCTGTATAGTATAGTGCCGCGAGGGGGTGGGAAGGGGAAGTGCGAGTGAGAAGGAGAGATGTGAAAAAAAGTGTTCTCGTGGCGGGATTCGAACCTGCGTACATTCGATTCAAGGCGAGCGCCTTACCCTCGCCTATGCAGACACGTAGCCGAGCCTGCCTTAGCCTTGTATAGTATAGTGCCGCGAGGGGGTGGGAAGGGGAAGTGCGAGTGAGAAGGAGAGATGTGAAAAAAAGTGTTCTCGTGGCGGGATTCGAACCTGCGTACATTCGATTCAAAGGCGAGCGCCTTAACCAGTAGCCTATGCAGACACTTTTTTTTTTCTTTATTGCCACATCTTCAAGCATACATAACATTCACCACACTATGAAGCCAACAGAACCATTAAAACCGTTTTAAGGTTACTAAAGTATCTAATACAGGTAGCCAATCTGGTGGTTGGGACTGCGACTTATACACATCTCTTATTTGGACAATACTTTCAATGAAGTATTCTCGGGGGGCCTTGGCGTCTACATCGACATTTCGTACAGCCATACACGTTTTCCATAAGCTGTGTAAGGTCAGAGCCATGATCATGTCATAAGGTACTCCGTTTTCATTTTCTACGGGAAGAAAACGGATGCCGTAGGGCGTTACAGGGAGTTCTTTTTTGAGGGTTCTCTGCAAGACATCCCACAGGAATACTGCATCCCAGCAATCTAGGAAAATATGTTCAATTGTTTCGGGCTTCCGGCAGATGAGGCAGTTTATTGACCATGGCACGAACAGTCCTTTGTCTTTCAACCACGGTTTTACCGGTAGAGTGTTCGTATGTAGTTGGAAGAAAAATGTTTTAACCGATGGGCGGACCATCATTCTTTTAACTCGCTTTAAAACGTTTCGCTCTGAGCCTACACAGTACATGGCTCGATACACAGGCACTGGTAACATAACGTCTATAATGTCTTTATATAGACGCTTTTTCGGAACATTACTTAGGTACTCCATTGAAAACCTCACTCTTAGCATTTGGAAGGACAAAACGACCTCGCGAAGGAAGCCGCGAACATTCCCTTGCTTCACAATACTAGATACAACAAATTCCGGGATGGCGTTAGCTAATCGCGTTTGTATTACTGTTCGGAGGAAGTCGATCTTCTGGTCACGCAAGAAAATAAATCTGGACACAATTTGTTTAAGAAATAAGTGGACTAAACCCAATCCACCACTGCGTAGTGACCTAAATAAATTTGTTCGGCTAGTTCTCTCCCATGTTGAGCGCCACACGAACACTGCAAAGACTCTGTGCAGTTTCTGCACGTTGACGCGAGACATACAAAGCACTTGAAGAACATACCAAACTTTGGCAACTAGAAAAACGTTGCAAACTGAAGCCCGAGTGAACACAGAAAAGTCCCGCCCGCCCCATTTATCAGTTTGTTCCTTGACGCGCTCGGTTTCATCGTTCCAGTATTGCGTCGTATCGCGATAGTGCTCCAACGGCACGCCTAGGTATCTGACTGGTGTGGTAGTCCATGTCATGCTTGCATAGTAATCTGGCGTATTTTCCCACGGTCCATGCCAGAAACCCATACACTTGCTCCAGTTTATAACACTTCCTGTAACTGTGCAAAATAATCGTGTTTCTTTCACGCTTTCTTTATGCTGTTCTTATCGGTACAGAAAACAGCTATATCGTCGGCGTAACACAGTACTTTGACTTCGTTTGTTAACAACCTAAAGCCATGAATTCTCTCATTATGAAGGATTTTCAAACAAAAGGGCTCAAGAAAAATTGCGAATAATAACGATGACAAGGGGCAGCCTTGTCTGATTCCACATCTAATCTTGAAACTTTGAGTAACATTTTTGTTAACAATGAGGCTCGCTGAACTGCAGCTGTAGCACATTTTCACTCCATCGGTTATCACTGACCCCAGATTGATATGTTCCAGTATGCTGAAAAGGATTTCATGGGAAACGCGATCAAACGCTTTCTCCAGATCCAGTTGTAACATTGCTAGCCGTTCTGAAAAATCGTCACAGTATTCCAGTGCACTCCTTGTCACATGAATGTTAGTAAAAATTGAGCGTCCCTTAATTCCACATGTTTGGTGGGGGCCCACCAAATCTGTGATAACAGTTTGCAATCTTTTTGCCAGCACTTTCATATATATTTTGTAATCAACATTTCCTAAACTTATTGGTCTGTAGGACGTGACTGACAGGAGCTTGACCGGATCGTCAGACTTTGGGATCAGTGTGATATGCGAAGATTTAAAAGATGGTGGCACTACATTTTCCTTGTACACTTCAGTTATCACGCGATGCAGGGCTTCTGCAAGCTGTGGTTTAAAGGTCTTATAAAATGCACTTGACAGGCCATCAGGGCCAGGAGATTTCCCTACTTTTAATTCATTGATTGCGTCTTCAATTTCACTTATAGTTATAGGTGCTTCTAGACGGGTCTTCACATCGTTTCCTAACGAAGGCATTAGGTGAAGGTACTCTTTTTCGAAGCCTGTTGTAGTACTAATTTGGTTCCCCAACAGATTTTTGAAGTATTGCACGAAGGCTAGTTCAATTTCTTGTTTGTCGTTTGTTATAGCACCCTCATGTTCTATCTCTCTTATTTCATTTTTGACAGCGTAAGTTTTTTCCTCTGCAAGGGCACGTTTGGTCGGCGTTTCTCCCAACAAGAATCTTTCACTACGAGCGCGAACAATGGCTCCTCTATACCTCTCAACATCTATTGCCTCTAGTTTACTTTTTACACTTTTAATTTCGTTACTTAATGCTTCCGATTGTGCATTTTCTGCATTCAGCAAATAATCTAATTGTCTTCGAAGAGCATTCTCCTCTTTTCTCTCGTTTCGGCGCATTGCGCATGCTCTTTCGATGGCACACATTTTAGTCTCTTGTTTGAAGACTTCCCATTCAGCGATAAAGCGGTCTGTTTTAGATAGTAGCGTTTCAATGTTTCTTTCTGCTTTGCTCACAAAACCATCGTCCTGTAGCAGTTTATCATTAAATTTCCAAAGTGTCCAATTAAACGATGGGTTTTTGTGTTTTGCTCCTAAGGAAAACATTACCAAGCTATGGTCACTAAAAGACACATGCTTTACGCAGTAATCTTGGCACAGCGGCACCACATTTGCAGACACATACACTCTATCTAGGCGTGCTTGACTTGCACGTTGGAAATGTGTGAACTTTGGTCGGCTTCCTTTAGCCAGAATGTCTCCAATATCTTCTAAGTTATAATCTTGAACTATCGCACTTAGTTTAGTGCTACTACGGTCTCGTACAGGTTCGTTTTGTATTCTATCAGCAGCGGCACACACACAGTTGAAGTCACCTAAAAGTAGAATGATTCGTTCACAATTTAAGTACGGTACAACGCTTTCGAAGAAAGCTAAGCGCTCTGCTTCTCTATTCGGCGCGTACAAGCAAATAGCTCTCCACTTCAAATCACAGTATGAAAAATCACACACAACTACCCGCCCCGTTTTACACACAATCACAGTTTCTACCACTATGCGAAGGGAGTTGCGGAGTAACAAGGCACACCCCCCAGAAGATCCTACCGCGTGACACACGCATACGTAATACCGTGCGATAAAGGGTTCCACCATGCGGTCCGTCTGAGCCTGGCTTTCCACTTTCGTTTCTTGAATCGCTAAGATATCAAGATTATTGTCCAACAACAATCTCTTTACTTGGTATTGTCTGCGTTTTGAAGATAAGCCACGCACGTTTAGTGTGCCGATACAAAGGGGCGTGTTAAGTGTTAGCGTCATTTATAGGGGATAAAGACCAGACCGCATGGCGCTCACCTTGCTCTGTAACGGACAGCGAACAGTACTATATCGATAGCTGGCCCTTGAGGCTGTCACGGGCGAACACACCACAGGCTCCTTGCGGACAAGGCATTGGGGTTCAAACCCTTCCGCTCGGCCTCGCTCAGTTCTTGCGTGTAGTTCGCCGGCCATAGTACTGGCAACTAGTTGGACCAGGAGGCTATGGGCCTCCCGAGGTGTGGCGATCCGGTGGTATGTTGGGCTTCGGCTTCAAGGACATGCGGCGGACTTGGGCCGTCTTTGTAGGCGGTTCGCCGGTATTGGTCTCAACCGGGGTCTTGTTCTCAGCTTCTGTTTCCTCACGTGCTCTCTTCCACGGGGTAGTCTTCGTGTCCATCATGTCGTCAAGTTGACGCTCGGGTTTTTCTACTGGTGTTTGCTGACAGTTCACAGTATTTTCCATCGGTTTGGTGGGCGTTGCCGTTGACTTCTCAGAGTGTGGAGTGCGTTGTTTAGCGGGCACGCTTACAGGTTCTTCCGGTTTGTCGCTACTGGCTGGTAGAAACGAAGGAAACGTGTCAACAGGCTGAAGTTCCCTCGTTTTACTAGCTGCAACTTCCTCGGCTTCTGATTCGTCCATCTGATGTTCTGTTTTATCATCCCATGCAGAGGGCCCCGCAACCTTCGCATAAGTTTTTACGCACTCTTCCTCAGCA
Organism: Rhipicephalus sanguineus; assembly: GCF_013339695.2. NCBI lineage: Eukaryota > Metazoa > Arthropoda > Arachnida > Ixodida > Ixodidae > Rhipicephalus > Rhipicephalus sanguineus. The sequence continues at coordinate 177,936 of NW_023615527.1, read as the reverse complement.
TGGCCAAAGCGCTTACACGATGTGCACCGCGGCACTCTACATTCACGTCTGATATGACCTGTTCGTTTACATCGTAAGCAGAGGGGAGCTCTTCCAGCAACAACTACTAAGGTCAGCTCACCTGCTACACGCAGCTGATGCGGGATGTCTTCTTTCGTGTAACCTGCTTTGAGCTGCAGACTTATAAGCCGCGTCGTTGAACCTTTCTCGGATAGACCTTCTGTGCGCCATCGCTCCCTTGACACTTCCGTGACTTTGCCGTACGGTGCAAACGCCGTCCGTACGTCTTCGTCGTCGACATGATGAAGGACCCAGTGTAGCTTTAGTCGTATATCCTGGTTGTTCGGATCCACCACGAGGCAACGCCGCTCCTTCACTGACACTTGAGATGCCGAAAGCAGTTTCTTCTTCGCCTCGTTGTTCTTCAGCGTCACCGCCCACACGTGGTTCATTTGGTATGCGCCTAACGCTTCAACGTCAGGCAACATGCCCAAATATTCAAGTGCGTCACGTATGTCTTCCACTCGGTATGGCCGTCCTCGAACATCAGCATGAAGGAAAACAGTATTCAAAACGATGCGACCGGTTGGAAGCGGAGGCAAAATAACTTCATATTCCTGGTTTCCGAAGGCAGCGTTCCGGTCACCGCGGCTAGGCATGGCCGCTGATACCGCCCCAGAGGAGCGTAGCATTCCCCAACCGTTCACGACAGTGTCCGGAAGTAGAATCATAGCCTATGCAGACACGGTAGCCGAGCATGCCTTAGCCTTGTATAGTATAGTGCAGCGAGAGGGTGGGAAGGGGAAGTGCGAGTGAGAAGGAGAGATGTGAAAAAAAGTGTTCTCGTGCGGGATTCGAACCTGCGTACATTCGATTCAAAGGCGAGCGCCTTAACCACTAGCCTATGCAGACACGGTAGCCGAGCATGCCTTAGCCTTGTATAGTATAGTGCAGCGAGAGGGTGGGAAGGGGAAGTGCGAGTGAGAAGGAGAGATGTGAAAAAAAGTGTTCTCGTGGCGGGATTCGAATCTGCGTACATTCGATTCAAAGGCGAGCGCCTTAACCACTAGCCTATGCAGACACGGTAGCCGAGCATGCCTTAGCCTTGTATAGTATAGTGCAGCGAGAGGGTGGGAAGGGGAAGTGCGAGTGAGAAGGAGAGATGTGAAAAAAAGTGTTCTCGTGGCGGGATTCGAACCTGCGTACATTCGATTCAAGGCGAGCGCCTTAACCACTCGCCTATGCAGACACGGTAGCCAACCATGCCTTAGCTTTGTCTAGTATACTGCAGCGAAAGAGTTGGAAGGGAAGTGAGAAAAAAATTCTTCTCGAGGCGGGATTCGAACCCACGTACACTCGATCCGAAGGCAAGTGTCCTAACCACTGGCCTATCCAGCACGCAAGTGGAGCATAGCTCAGCCTTGTATAGTATAGTGCAGCGAGAGGGTAGGAAGAGAAAGTGAGAGTGAGGAGGAGGGATGTGAAAAATGTCATTCACGAGGCGGGATTAGAACCCGCGTACACTAGATCCGAAGGCAAGCGTCCAAATCACTCGCCTATCCAGGCATGGTTGCCGAGCAAGCTTAGCCTTGCGTAGTATAGTGTAGCAAGGGGGAGAGAAGGGGAAGTGGGAGTGATGGGGAGAGATGTGAAAAAATTCTTCACGAGGCGGGATTCGAAGCATTGTACACTCCATCGAAAGGCGAGTGTCCTAACCCTTGCCTATGCAGGCACGCTAGACTAGCATAGCATAGCCTCGTATAGTATAGTGGAGCAAGGTGGTGGGAAAGGCCAGTGACGATAAGGAGGACAGATCTGAGGTCGAGAAGGAGGAAAAATAGAAGGAGGTGAGAGAGTAAAGCGTAGCAGAGAAATAATGAGAAAGAGAAATACAGACCGAGCAGGAAGCCACGCATCTCGAGGCTAGACATGTCGGTTGACGGGGGACGGGCAGTGAAGGGCCCATGCTTCACTGTTGCCAAGCTTTGCGCGACATTGGGCAAACTGCCCGCATTTGTTTTCGACTGCTTTTGGGCATCTATTCTGCCGTCTCAGCGAGAAAACTGCGAGTCCGCCCGCTCCTATGTGACTTAATAGGATCATTACTATAAGGAAATGTGTGAAACAATGAAGAGCTCGTTTCGCAGAAATTCCAGCGTCAGCGGCGTTGAGTGTAAGCGAAAAATCGAGAAAGATGCAAATAAATAAATAATAAAAACTTTCGTTTCGAGTAAGAATCGAACTAAGACCTTCCGTGTAGCAAACAGATATTCTACCACAGAGCGACGACATTGCTTAAAACTGATTTGGAAAAAGCACTATGTGAATGTCATGTAGTGGGAGGAGCCTCCTCAACGCATGTAATATTGCGTGGCAGAAGCGTAGAATCGGATCGCGCCAGGGGTCACAAAATGTGAGTGGTGCAATGAGTGGCAGTCGAAAATATCGCCGCATAAGCACTACGTGCTTAGGTGGCGGTTAAACAGCAAAGCTGAAACGTGCGGCCCCGATGTTTGTGACGAGGTGGGACCTATCGTAATGCCTTCTGTTGTAGCTTTTGATTTATCTATAACCACATTTACGAGATGCGTGCTTCAAACGTCGCGTTTGGTGACGTTAGCGTAAAGGATGTTATGAACACCTATAGGATTTTATGGGTAGTGACTCTAGCTGCTGTGGGTGTCATCCGGAGCTGTATAAGCTGACAAAAACTCAAGAGAGACTGGTGCGAGACTCACGGGCGCGCGTGCTTGAATATGACGTAGAGAACGCCGCAGCCAATCGGGAAGCTTCTGTCCAGACTGGGCAAACGTATTTTCGATTCGCCTAGCCGCGGCAAAAGCCCACCCATTACAAAGCGCTCACGCATAAATAATTATCATTATGAGCAACAGCATCAACAAAATGCGCAGGTGGGTGTGGCATCCTACGGATGCGTAGTGGGTACTTCGCCGATTCGCAGAAGGAATTATGCTCAATGGGCACTTCGCGACTGTATTAGCATTAGGCATTCTAGAATAGTTTGAAACGACCACTGCACAGACGTTCGTTCCCTTACGGCACGGTTGAGGCGTCCAGGCTAGCGAATGACAATACGATGCGAACGAGGCCAGATTACGATGTCGGGTTTTGCTCTTGAAGACGACGCTCAAGCGTCCTCCAAGTTTTTCTTTGCAGTTCTAAGTTTCGTACTTACGGCCCCACGTTCAAACAGCCTGTTTTACAACTGGGCTACGCAATTAAACACGCTTGCAGAAGGCAAACGTGTATGTAAATTCTGAGCGTGTTTTACCAGCGATACAAAAAGCCACAGCGTCGCCGCAGGAGCGTAGCAATGAATGCGATAGCAGCACATTTGAATGTTATACGAAGAAAGGTCAGCTGCTAACTACTTCGTCATGTCCGGTCTGGCGTAACTCAGCAAAATGCTGGCGTAAGGGAAGGCGGCCGCTGCAGCGATCGAAGCGACCATCGTGCCGCCTATTGCTTCAGTGCAAGCTAAGTGGTGAGAAAACGGCACGCTCAAAGGATTGAGCCGTCTGCTGACACCTGTCTTGACAGGTGTCAGCAGACGGCGCCGGACCAGTTGAAGTACGCAGTCACCGCCGGAGTTACGCAACTCTCCCTCGGGACCCCTCCCATTAATTTTTCCCGCGACGAAAGACGGCCGGTGATTTTGCTCTCCGCTTGAGCAGCAATCGTCGGCTGCCTTCGCATTCTTTCACTCGAACACATAATATAGGATGCGCTGGGTGATGTTATCGAAGCTCAAGGCGCCCAACAAAATGGCACTGGAGTGGGGGAAAAAATGTATAAAAAGTGAGGTACTTACCGAAATTCGATTTGAAAGGTACAACCACTTTTGACACACAGTGTTTATTTCACACATTTTTAAAGGATTGGCTCTATTTTGGAGTACTGTAGGCGGGCGGCGGCTGCCAGCGTGATTACGATGCGTGAAACGTCATGTGGTCCGGCGGTGGTAGCGGCAGCAGCAGAAACCACGGAAGAAGAAAACGCCAGTAGGGAGAGTCACGTGACAATCTTGACGCCTATAGTCATAAAAAATTTAAGGAAGAAATAGGCCCTGGTCGCGTCTGGTGCGGGCGCTGGGAATCCTACCCAGCAGCCACCGTCCACTTTTCGGAAGGGCCGCGTTGACAGAGTTGGTTGACTTGTCGAGGCCGGTGGAATCATGTGAATTACATTAAAGTGGAGTTGGGCGAAAAATAAATGAAATTTAAATTAGAAAAATATCTATGCCCTGCCTGCACCACCTAAGTATCGCAGGCCAAAATCGGTAAATTAGATAGAAGAACAAAATGTACTAAAATTCAGATTAAAAAAAAAAAATTTAAAAAAAGATTGAAAATTAGATCCCACCACCTAGCGAAACCACCTCCAAAGGAAATATTTTCTAGATTACATACTGCGGTTTCTCTTCGTCTTGACTTACAATTGTTTTGACACAATGGATCTCCGATGAGCTCGTCTTGACTAACAAGTATTTCATTTTTTTTCTTTTGCTCTTGTCTCTCTTGTGTAGGCTTTCCATTGCTTTGTTTGTTGGGTCCCACTTTTGGAGAGATGGGTCCGTGTTGGGCTTGTCCTCCAGTCTGTCCTTTTGAGGCTTAGTGTAAAACTCATCAAATTGATTAGTGACTGAACAGGATTTTATTGAATACAGGTTAGTTGTTGTATTTTTAAATTTTTTTCATGACTTTTATTTACTACCCCGGCTCCTCCGTAACTCCACCGGCTCTTACAAAGGTATTCAGGGAAATATATTAATATCATAACGATATAAAACTGCGACACTCCCTTCTAGTTGTTGTCCTTCCTTCATGGCAGCAACAGAGGCGGGCAGCCGGGAACACGGTTTCCGGCGAACACAAGTCACTGTCCACTGAGAGAAACGCATTAAATTCATTATTTTTCGCCTGTTTCTGTTTGAAAACGAGGTTGTGTCAACAAGTGCACCAAAACATTTATTTTGGCTAAAATCTCGGCGGCGGAGCTTTTTGAGTCGCTTGACTCGCTTTTTGTTCGCCAGTCACAAATGGTCCCGTCACCGAGGCTAGCAGCAGGTGTGAATGAGCCATTAGACGACCGCTATGTCAATGCAGACCTCTTACCGAACTATTGCGCCCAAAGTCCATTCGTGAACTACAGTGTTTTCTATAAGCATGCGGAGATCGCCAGACATTGATCTTCTTTTTAAATCATTTCTTGTTTGTTTTAGGATGGCGTTCATGGGATCCAGAGGTCGGCCGCGCCATCATGTCGAGGTGCGCCACACCGTACTTGAAGCGCCTCTCGCTGGAACTCGGAGACAAGTCGCCGCTCATCATATTCGCCGACTGCGACTTGGACTCCGCCGTGCGCCAGGGTCTGAACAGTGTGTTCTTCCACAAGGGCGAGAACGGCATCGCCGCCGGCCGCCTGTCCGTCGAGGACTCCCCTGCACGACCGCTTCGTGGAGCGCGTCGAGTCCGAGGCCCGCAAGATCGTCAAGGGTGATCCGTTGGACTGCAGCACCTGGCACGGTGCGCAGAACCCAAACAACAGCTGGAAGAGCTAGTCGACTACGTGCAGAGGGCCGTGTTCGAAGACGCCCGCCTTGTCCACGGAGGCCACAGGCTGCCGAGGCCCGGTCTCTTCCTCGAACCCACCATCAGGCCGGGTCGTGCTTCATCAACTGCTACAACAAAATTGACGTGGCGGCACCTTTCGGCGGCTTTAAGCAGTCTGGATACGGCAAGGACTTGGGTCAGGCGACGCTTAAGGACTATCTGCAACTGAAGTGTGTCACCGTCGAATGCTAGATCTTGCCTCGCGCATGCGCGTACCGGCGTTTGGCTTGTAATGAATGTCCGGCTACACGGCAGTTGGCAAATATGTGACACTTCAATGGGAAAGATTACTTCCGTTTTGAATCAAATAATTATTTCCGACATATTAACTTTTTTTCTATTGGGTACTCCTCTAAAAGAACGAAGTGTATTCGAACATTCGCTTATAAACGAAATTCCGGGATCTGCTGTGGTTGCCACGAGAAAAATGTGCCGCACGTGTTCCACTGGTCGCTTCAGGCAAGTCGACTGTCTATCGTGAGCCGGCCATCCCGACCTTTCCCACCGTTCGTAATTCAGGGATGCCTATGGACGGGCAATAGTGCCTTGCGTGTATGAAGGCAATAAACAAACCTTTACTACATGTACAGCCTCAAGTATTTTTATCTATATCGCGGGAGCGTCGACCGCACGCAGTATGAGCGCCTTAATTACAACGGCGTGGCAGATGAGTACAAGGCAAGGTAAATGTAACTGGCAGCGAAGCTTCCATATAAGCCCATACGTTCAGAAATTGGCGGCTGATCAGCTGTTCATGGGCCTTAGCGCCCCCTGTGTGAGGAGGGAACACTTCCGGCGGAACAAAAAATAAAGCGGATGTGACGCAATATGCGATAAAAAAGTTACGTCATTTTTGTTGGCCCTAGCGCGAAATTTTACAACGATATAGTTTTATTCGGCCCCTGATCGCTAAGGACTCGCGCTACGGTGAGCCGGCAAGTCCTTGGCGAGTGCACTTGAAGCCAACGCTAGCTAAACTAATATCGACTCACGACTAAAAAGCGGTGTTTAAGTGTACCACCCTTCAATTCGCCTTGGTTTTACCAGGAAACCTTATTCTTGGAGCTTTTATTCTGCGCACGTGTCATCTTCCACAGCGGGATAGTAAGTAAGCAGCAGCGTACCTCTCATGTTTGCAGCGTTGCTTATTTGCTTCGCACAGGCGCAGGGGCCTTGAAGAGCGCATTGCTTGCATGCTTCATTCTCAACGAGAAGAAATGACGCTTGGTCACGCCAAAATGATGACATTTCAATTTTATTCAATGGCCACAATAACGCAACCTTACCCCGCCCTACACAATGAGCAACAAGTACCGTAATAAGCACGAAAAGTGTGTAGTCTAGGTGCGCTATGTTTTGCCTTATGTTCCGATAAATTAACCTTACGTACAACATATACATGCCTGCGCCGAACGTATAAACGCCATGTTTTGCCTCATGTTCCGATAAATTAACCTTACTTACAACGTGTACATGCCTGCGCCGAATGTATAAATGCCATGCCTGCGTCGAACGTGCAGCACAGTCACAGCGCGAGTCCACTGTAAACCCTCCAAGGGCGCCTAATGCAAGTACAGTTAAAAGGTACCCACTGCAGCACAAACCATTCTATTTTACGAAGCTAATCACCCACAGCTTGTTTCTACGGTAATATCTGCAGCCGTATGGATGAACACATTGTTGTTGCTGTGGTGGACTATGATGAGGGTGATGAATTATTGCCGAGCCCTTTGTAGCGGGTAGCAAGCTTTACGCCGCGCACTCGCTCCGCAGTACCACCTGGTGCGACGCTTGGCGAGATTCCGCTCCTTTTCCACGCAATAATAAACATGTTAGCGCTTTGCTCGGCATACATGTCGCTTTTATAGGGTCCTTTTTGGAAAAAGATTTCAACACTGGCGTGGCTCTGTCGCACCTGCTTGCACGCTGAAGATCTTTGGTCCAATCCGCCTCGAACCATTTTTTTTTTAATGTGCGCGATTGCTGCGACGTACACCAATTTCGGCGGCGGACAACTACGTCCCGAAAATCGGCTGTTGTGAGCTCGCAACAGCTTACGCTGTAAAAAGCAAAAAAGCACTTCTATTAAAAGTTGAGAGAATGCCTTAGGAAAACGAAGGTCAGCGAAATCATGAGCAACATGTAATCACAAACGCGATACGAAACGAATTAAAATAATTGGTTAACGTGTGTAACCACACGAGCTCTCTCAATAAATGGAATACGATCCCGGTGAGCGGTAATCTATCTAAAAGTCTCCAATGGCCTCGCCGAATTCCGTGGGCACCGCGTTGTGGTCGTCTATGGCGAAACGTTCTACGCCGTCGACAACGACAGTCACGTTCTCTTCTTCTTCGGTGTAGGCCGGAGTGCGACGCTGGGTGACGATGCCGGTGCCATATTTCTTCTTGTCGTGCTGTCGCCACACGTGAAAGAGGTAGGCGACGCAGGCCGTCATCAGTATGATCAGTATGCACTTGCCGATGTCCCGTATGCAGTCCCGGCTGCGAAGAACCGAATGAAGTTCATAAAAAAATATGCTAACAGGCGGAACACAGACCAGTGCCCGTATTTAAAACACTACGCTATAATTATTAAATGCGAAGCATTTCTCAGCGAACCTCTGGCACTTTGAGCGTTTCTATCTACGTATGTATCTATCTATCTACCTATCTATCTAGCCGCCTACGTCTGGGTGCTCTCGTGATCGCCTCCTTAACTTGGTGTAGACCAAAATTAGCATGGGAGGGTAAGAGGACTTGGCGAATATGACTGTGTGGTCATGACATCAATAACGTGAAAATCCTGTTGCGTGCGTCGTCAAACCTTCCTCCAGACACGTGTGGCACATACCCGTTTACCACCGGCCGGGGTGTACGGGTATGCGCCACTGGTGATTGACAGTTTATATCTACCCTGCAACGGCGAGAACAGATATTAGTAATTTAAATGCGAGAGCGTTAAGAAAAACCGACATCGGCAGCGGTGACCCGACGAATGGAAAGAATAAAAATCAGGATCCAAGCAGGAATCGAACCCAAGCATTGTTCGTGGCAATCGGGTACTCTACCACAAAGCCACGCCAGGTCTACAAACTGGTTTGGAAAAACAGCCTATGCAGGCGTAATGCTGGTGCAACGTCAGTTGTGGTTGTGGTGCTGGGTATCTAATTTTACAAGAAAGCACTAAACATTACATATGTAGTCCTACAACACAGGCGTCATATCAGATTAACGTCCGTGATTCCAGTGTCGGCTACGCTTTTATAGCAGTCTAATAAGCATTACATTTGTATTCCTATGATTCAGCAAGCTATATTGAAGCATTGCTCGACACCGGAGGAATACATTAACGAAAGTTACGTATGCACATCATCGCAACGTAAAGTGCACTTAGTCCACCAGAACGACGCAGTATCCTCTTCATTTTTTACGAGGCTGGGCGATGGCCTCATGCTGACCGAGGATGATGACAGATTGATTGACAGCCGCTTTGTAGACTAGGCTACGTAGGTCACATACGCCCAGGTAGACTACGAATACGAGAAGCGCCATCCTGTGATGTTGGTCTACGTAGCCCTATCCAGGCCTACCAGCATCAACGACCTAAACCTCACCAACGCGATGGGTGACTCCAGATTCCGACATGTCGCCGGCTCTCCATACAGACAATTTGTCGACGAAATGACCGAGGCATCCACGATTTCTAACAGCTGTACTATAACTCATACTTCGCTACACATGGACCCCTCGCCACCGATATTGCGACCGGATCCGATAACAAGTCATGACCATCGTCTAGTGCTCACTAATCACGGTGATGATGACCTTGTTCAAGAACTGTTAGGAACCCCTTCCACACATGCACACGGGTTCGTGAAACGTGCGTGCTTTCTCCACGATAACGGACAAGTATAAGCACTACATATCAGCTTACCGCTTGTGGTGTTGGTAATACCCACGTTGCCGTTGGGGCAGCGTTACTCAACTTTAAACAACTGATCATATTAACACATATGCAGCTCTTCAGCGTAAATGTGTGCGCATAAAAGTTATACAAATCTTTAGCATCATTTCGTAACGTTTCGCTCAGTAAAAAAATTACGCCACAGTCACTTTCCCGCCCCATGCTTCGCATATTATCGACTTCCACGGTACGTGGGATCTGCCGAATTTTTTTTGTAAGAGAAATTCCAGCTAATCCATGGGGCTGCGCATAATCACTATATTCGGTTAAGCTTAAGAATAAGTACAAGCTGTGCCCCCAGTATTGCGGCGCGCGTGTCATTTTCCCGTGCAAGAGAGTGGTGCTTGGCAGTCTCCGTAATAACCACAAGTACTTTCTCGCTGCTAATGTAAATGAGTTGTACTTCGCAGCTAAGGGGTTTTACTACACAGATTATGAATTAAAAGCTTGTCGTCCCTTGTTGAAATGTTACGTTTGGCTGAGCAGTGTAATCGAACCTTTGCTGAAATTTGCCAGGCAGACTATACAACTCATGTGGCGCATACACTCAAACTGAATATAGCTCAAACAATATACACATATTGAGCCCACGTTGTAATACCACATAGCACAAACCCTAAGTGAACAGCAGCACCCTGTTTCGTGCTCACCGAGCTATGTAGGCCTCGAACTCCGTCGTGCTCATGTATATGCCCTCATCCTCTTCCTCTTCCTCCTCTTCCTCTTCGCCCTTCTTGCCCTCTTCGTCTTCTTCCTTCTCATCGCCGGAACCTTTCCTCTTCTTCTTCGACGCCTTCTCTTCCTCACTGCTCTCCTCACCGTCGTCTTCGTCCTTCTTCGCCTTTTTCTTTTGCTGTGGCTTCTCGGGAGACGACTCCTCTTCCTCTCCTTCCTCGCCGCTGCCCGACTCGTGGGAGCGCGACTCCGAGACCGGCGAGGATTTTTTCGCTGCAGTCTTGGGAGCCGGCTTCGAAGTCGTCTTCGAGTCCGGCTTGGCCTTCCCGGCCGCCTTGGAAACTGCCTTGGGGGCTTGTTCTTGGGAGCCCTCGTCTGAACCGCTTTTCTTCGACTTGCCTGCATGATTAGAGAGAGAGAAAAAATACAATTTTGCCTCAAGGGTGAATCAATGAATTTGATAGCAACAAAGAGTAATGTTACACGAGTAAGGCTAAAGTCTTTTGGATCCAATATCGCGTAACTCTACAAAACGCAGGTGTAAGAGAGTACGGCCACTCCAGGGAGATAAGTGGTTTTCGGCCGTTTGTCGTCAACACAAAGCGATGAAAGCACACCACGCATACGAGTCGGCCAGCAATCTCTACCGAGATGGGGCGCGCGCCACCACTCACGACCGCGCCCTTATGATCAACCCAGTTGTTGCTCGAGCAGCGCAGCGCCCTTTCCCCGTCCCTGCCCTCAAACGTCCCGCCCGAAAGACGGGCGGGGCGTTTCCTCTCTGCTTGACGAGCCATCGACGCACGGCGTCGCAAGCTAGACTAAGTTATCGCATGTACACTTCGTGCGACGGAGATGGCCGGCTCTTTTCATTGAAGCTTCAGCCGCGGTCACCCCGAGTGCGAGCGCCCTTTTACTAGCACGTAGAACATACGATGCGTGAGGCGATGTTATTTATTTGGACTTTATACAGAGCATGACGGTGACAGCAAAAACCCGCCGATAATATCATGTAATTGCTATCGCAATAAAAGCGGGTTACCATCAGCCACATTTGATGGACTCGTTGGTTGATCAGTCGCGACGAGTAATTGTCTGCCTCGTTATTATTCTTCAAGGCATGTTACAACGAAAATTTGTTGTCGCGTCTTTTACAGTGTCTTTGCGGACCCTGTGCCAGGGTCACCGGCGTTCGCTCAAAGAGGTCGCGCGACCAGGGGAAAGGAGGAGCCTCATGAGAGGAAAAAAAGCAGGAAGTCATGGAATCGACCACGGAGAGGAGATGTAAATGAAGGCCGCAGAAAATAAGGAAAACAACAAAGCTTCCTTGGAGAGGCGAAGTTTGAATCCGGGCACTCAAGGTCGAAGGCGTCTCATATCTACTGGGCTATACACCGCTCTTGCGAACATGAATTGATGGGAACAAATCAATGCAAGAAGGTAGTGGCCGCGTGGGCCAATCGCCCCCTCCTCTCTCGCGGCGAATCACTTGCGCGCCTGCGGTGGTCATTCTCGCTCCGAAGTTGTCATATTCGTTGAGAGGCAGTGGTGCGCGCGAGACGCCGAGCGCTAGCGACGAGGCGACGGCGACGAAGCTGCTGGTCGTTTCGCCGGTGCCAGCGCGAGCTTACCAGGAGAGGCACATATCAACGAACCAGCTTGTGGGTATATAAAATACTTCGTGAAAACTTTACCGAAATATCTCACGAAAGGGGCGACAGCATCGCCGTCGGAAGGTTTTCACGGCGTGGGACTAGCTCATTTTTTTAATGCGAAGCATTTCTCAGCGAACTGCAGGCAATTTGATCGTTTCTATATACGTAATAATCTAGCCGCTTACGTCTGGGCGCTCTCGTAGTCGTCGCCTTAGCTTGACACATACGAAAATTGAATGGGAGGGAATTAGTGTATGACGAGCACGATGAACAGGTCATTACATCAATGGCGTGAGATACTTGTCGCGTACGTCATGAAACCCTTTCCTTCAGTCACCTGTGGCACATACCCGTATACCGCGGCCCATGGAATGCGGGTATGAGTCACAGGTGTTTCGCAGTTCGTATGATCCCATGAACCCAGGAAGCACGCCAATTGGTTTGCGTGAACATCAAGAAACAACAGGGCGTCGGCACACGGCGCTACAACCTCCGCCACAGACAAGTCGATTACCAACCGGGTGACCAGGTGTTTGTATGGACTCCCGTGCGCCGCAAAGGTGTTTCTGAAAAGCTTCTCAGTCGATACTTCGGCCCTTACAAAGCGCTACGATGAGTGATCGACGTCGACTACGAAGTCCTTCCGGACGGAAGCCAATAACCACGACGCCAACAGCCACGACCCGAGATTGTGCACGTGGTGCGGTTAAAACCATACCACAAATTGGACATTCATGCTTTTCGGGACATTAGGTTTTCGATTATGTTTATCGTGAACGCTTCGTTTAGCATTGAGGCGATGCTCTTCGGGAGGAGGGGAAATGCCACGCGCCTAATATGCTAGCGAGAAAGAGGCAGACGAAGACACAGCAACTCTCGCGCCAGTGCCTTTGTTTTTGGTTGTGCTGTGCCGACCCCGTTTGGGACTTGGGGCATTGTATCGCCGCCTTGTGAACGTCGCCTTTGTCTTGAACGTGACAATATCATGGTTTTGCGACGTAAAACCGCATCAGTTATTAGACTTCTCTGGGAGCCTACACAAACCTGATGACTTAGATGCGCTGGACGCCTTCGAGAAGGTTGACTTGCTGGCGAAGAAGTGTTTGAGCGGCTGCTTGGCCCCCCTGTCGCGACTACCTGCTGCGGACGGCGCCATTGAGGCCATCCTTGAGGCCATCCTGGAGGGAGCCTTGGTGACCTTGCTGCCCGGCTTGCCAGAAGACTTGCGGCCCCCTTCTTTCATTGGACTCCTTGAAAGACCAAACGAAGGTGCATTTGTAACTACACTCACGCTCGCATATCGGTGGCCTACGTTCACGCTACAGGACTGAATGACAACGTGATAGCCGCCTATCTATCTATCTATCTATCTATCTATCTATCTATCTATCTATCTATCTATCTATCTATCTATCTATCTATCTATCTATCTATCTATCTATATCTATCATCTATCTATCTATCTATCTCTATCTATCTATCTATATCTATCTATCTATCTATCTATCTATCTATCTATCTATCTATCTATCTATCTATCTATCTATCTATCACTATCTATCTATCTATCTATCTATCTATCATCTATCTATCTATCTATCTATCTATCTATCTATCTATCTATCTATCTATCTATCTATCTATCTATCTATCTATCTATCTATCTATCTAGCCTACAATGGCTTTTTGTTTCCATACGCCTACTGTGACGTAAGGGTGGACGTCATAAAAATACGTTCCCAATATATTAGATATGCGGTATTGTTCATGCATACTCGCACGTAATTCAAAGGTGACGATGTGTGACAAGTCCTCAGAAACACAGATGCCTTTGCACAACGAACAGCAGTATTCATTGTGCGTTTCAATCACCGAGCACTGCACAGTATTCGGCGACAGAAACGCGATACTTGCAGCATGTAGCTGACGGCTGCCAGGTTGAGAGTTTTCGTGACACATGGTGACAACATCCGGTAGACGACCGCTCTGTCTGTGGTTCTTGGTGGTGCCTACGGAGCACCGCCTGCCATGGCTTCAAAATACTGCGCTCACGTGACGTGCCGCGCACAGCGGCTGGTGTTGGCGGGCATGCTTTACGAAGGATTGCAGCGCTCCGCTCACCCACCGACAACCACAGACTGAACGAATATGCACCGAATGCTGCCACCATACGTTGGGAACGTTCTCGACCTCGCTGTCAGTCTCACCGCCAGAAGCTAAATGCTGCGAGTATCCAGTTTCAATCGCCGAGCGCTCTACATTACTGTTTACCTAACTGTAGTAGGTCACTGCACTATTTACTTTTATATGCTACCTCGTTGCACTATGCCGCAAAAGTCGCTACTACCAGAACTGTACGTTGCTGCCCTACACCTTGCCCGTGAACGATTACCAAAAATTTTTGCGGAGTATTGGGGACTAAGCAGTGCACAAACCATTAACATGCATGCGAGCAACTGCAAATACCAAGGAAGCAGTGAAAGCGTACTTGTGCGCGATCTTGCTCTGTGCCTTGGTCATCGCCTTGCTGACGGTCTTGCTGCCAGTCTTACTGCCAGTCTTACTGCCAGCCTTACTCGGAGCCTTGGAAGGCGACTTCTCGGAAGCACTCTTGCTCGGAACAGCGCTGGCGGCCTTACTAGACGCTTTGCTCGGGGACTTGCTGGCCGCTTGACTGGCCGCCTTTCCGTGTGCCTTACGGGGTGACTTGCTGGGTGACTTGCTGGGTGACTTTCTGAGTGCCTTGCTGGAAGCCTTGCTAGCAACCTTGCTGGGTGCCTTGCTTGGTGCCTTGCTGGGCGTCTTGCTGGACGTCTTGCTGGACGTCTTGCTGGAAGCCTTGCTGGAAGCCTTGCTGGGAGACTTGCTGGAAGCCTTGATGGGAGACTTGCTGGATGCTTTGCTATGTGCCTTGCTGGGTGACGACCTGATGGGTGCAGCTTTACTGACTGCCTTGCGCGGGGCATGACTAGATGCCTTGCTGGCGGAGCCCTTCTTGGGACTCTTGTTTTCACCCTTGCTAGTACTTTTGCTCTCACCCTTGCTGGTACTTTTGCTCTCGCCCTTGCTAGTACTTCTGCTTTCGCCCTTGCTCGAACTCTTGCTCTCCGTCGAGCTGGAAGACTTTTTTGACGGTGACTTGTTCTTGCCCTTCGCCATAGTTCGGAGGGGTTCTCACAGTGCTTCGAGCAGCCAGCCACTGCGGTCTAGTGTGCCTCGATGTGTGCGAAACGCGCAACAAAACGCGCATCAAGGCACCCTACTGCGGTCAATCTTCGTCTTCTTCTGTCTCGAGGACAGGTGCTCGCGCGTGTCCGTACGTTACTGCTGCTGCTGAAGATTATGATGGACAGAATTTGGGCGTACCCACAACAGAGGATAGGCGGAATAGCGAGCCGTCACAGTTAAAGGCGCCCGGAACCGATTTTACAAGTAATCACAGAATAACCTCAGCAACAGAGTTTATTGCCTCAAGAACCGATTGCCGCAGAACTTTCGCGAATCATCCAAGAACGGCCGGAGTTACCGGGATTTGTCGCACTTTATCTTCAGTCACGTTGGAATTCCTGTTTGCGAGTTGTGGTTTACAGTATATTGTTAGCAGACTATTGTGCGCTGCGCCGGCACGTGGCAGCACCCCGCGCAACACCTACCGAGCAAAATGCTAAGCGCCACTAATCAGGACTACCTGCTTCTAGCCAAGCCCTTGGGGTGTTTCATGACCCCTTTAAAATGAAATGACAGCTGGATCATTCGGTAAGACGCTGTTGCGGAATTAAACAAAAGGAAACAGGAGGAGAACGGGGCTACATTGCTTCGACACGTTTTACTTCAAATGTATCAGCATGAAGTTCAGGCAAATGGGCAGGATGCGAAATATAATGTATCAAACGAAAAAAAAGTGCTTATATGACGAGAAGAAGAAGAACTAATCCTTGTTGCGAACAATATACCGGCTTTAAATATTTCGTTTTTGATCGATTGCAATTCAGTTTATTATGATACTTATCTTCAGCTGTATCGTCGATATGCCCTACAGAACCTAATGGAAATGTCCACCCAGTACTTGGCCAATCTCCTGTTTTGGATATGAGTCACACTTAAAGTAGGGAAACAAGAACAAGGTCGTTGCCATGTCACGTGAAAGAGAGAGCTAGATTAAGGAGGAAAATGATGTTAGATCTATTTTCTGCACTGTCAATAACGACCACATTAAAATTTCAACGCTTGAATCATCATTCGAATAGGGAAATATGTCAAACACGAGCAATTGAAGTAACAATCATTATACAACGTTGTCAGACTCTATATATAAATTTTTATTTACACAGAGCGGGTCTGGCACCTTCCCCTAAATGTTTTTTCGGAGTCCATGAGACAACACAACATTATCTCATTTCCTGCAACAGATACTCTACCCTGCACAACATTACTTTAGGAGCCGTCTTCAGACTCTTTAGAATAGATTTAAATGAACGAAATGTACTTTATTTCGGGTCGTTGTCACTGGTATACAGTGGTAGGAAGGTTGTGATGCCTTGCAAGAGTTACATAAAGGTTCAAAAAGATTGACGCTATAAAACCAATGGTTACTCTTGTTTTTCTACTTTTCTCAATTGCTTTATATTTTTTTGAAATTCGCCGCTTCATTACTTATAGTCATGCTATTCTATTCATCAATTCTAAAATTTTTAATTTTAGTTTCATTTTACTTCTTTATCTTAAATGGACATAATTTAACCTGGAATTCAAGTATTTTCTTTTAGGTAAAACTACTCGGTTCTTGCCAATCCTCCAGCGTGGTTGTAGGCCATGGTTTCAAGGTTTACTCTACTACTCCCCTGTTGCTTCAACTGTGCTGTTGTCATTTGGGGCTTCAAAGCTGGGGCACTCGGCGGGAACATATGCGGTGCTATAGCTAAATTTATATGCGAATCAAATCGACGTATTCGACACATCAACCGCTAGTAATTTTCAAATTATGCATCCTGACTTAATAATTTTGGTCGCTTGGCAGGTTATGCAACATGATCTAGGCTAAAACTGGAATACAATAAAAATAACTTCATTCTAATTGACATTGTAACCTCTATTAGCACTTAAATATTTCAGACTACATGACCCGCCCGACTCTTGGTCGATCCCCCTGAGTGGGTAAGTGCCAGTAATCAAAGGAGACTAATCATCATCATCATTACTCCCTATTTTGATTACGAGCCATAGTGAGGTCAAGAAGAAGAAGACAAGAAGGTCGGCGCGGTGTCACGTGAACGAAGACCACCCTTCTGCGAAGGCCTAGACCACCGCTTAAGGTCCACGTCAAGAGAAGATGGACATCGCGGACCACTTCACCACCAAGCCCGCGGTCAAGCGCCTCTCCTGTTGCTCCATCGGGGTTCCGGCTCTCGTTTTTTCCTTAACGACCACTGACCGGTTGCTCTTCGATACGAAGTGCAAAGACTGCACGGTGAGGGCAACAGCATGGGTTCCAATCGATGCTGTTTTCAAGGCGATTTCTTCCTAGGTTTTTAAATGCGAAGCATTTCTTAGCGAACCTTTGGCACTTTGATTGTTTCTGTCTATCTATCTATCTATCTATCTATCTATCTATCTATCTATCTATCTATCTATCTATCTATCTATCTAACGTCTGGGTGCTCTTGTCATCGCCTCCTTAACTTGGTGTAGACCAAAATTGAAATGGGAGGGTAAGATGACTTGAAGAATATGACTGTCGGGTCACGACATGAATAACGTGAAAATCCTGCCGCGTACGTCGTCAAATTCTTTCCTCCAGACACGTGTGGCACACACCCTTTACCACGGGCCGCGGTGTACGGGTATGCGCCACAGGTAATTGACAGTTTATATCTACCCAGGGAAGGCGAGAACAGAGATTGGTAATTTAAATCGAGGGCGCTTAGAAAAACCAAGATCGGCAGCGTTGACCCGACAAATGGAAAGAATGGAAATTAGGATCCGCGCAGGAATCGAACCCAAGCATTCTGTGTGGCAATCAGGTATTTTACCACAGAGCCACGGCAGGTCTATAAACTGGTTTGGAAAAACAGCCTATGCAAGCGTAATGGCGCTGCAACGTCAGTTGTGGTGCTGGCTATCTAATTTCTCAAGAAAGCAATAAGCACTACATATGTGCTCCTACGATGCAGGCGTCATATCAGATTAACGTCCGCGGTTCTAGTGTTGGCTCTGCTTTAATAGCAGTCTAATAAACATTACATTTGTATTTCTGTGATTCAGCACGCTATATTGAAGCATTGCTCGACCCAAGAGGAATACATTAATGAAAGTTACATATGATATTCACATGATTGCACCATAATGTGCACTTAGTTTTGATATTAGTGACGTATGCAGTCTAACGTGAGGGCTGACGTTACGTCGCACTATAGCTACCCTTTAAACGCCAGTGTTTTCGACGAGGCTGGTTAGGCCACGATGTTCACACAGCTGCTACACTTACAAAAACACGTCGATCCACCTCGTAATGCTTGGCTCAAAGCCACGAAATACAGCACAGAAGTACTCGCTGACTGCTTCGCGTGAAACCGATTCCCAAACGCGTGGGATCTGCCGAATATTTTTATACCCATATTAATAATATCTGGGGTTTAACGTCCCAAAACCACCATATGATTATGAGAGACGCCGTAGTGGAGGGCTCCGGAAATTTCGACCACCTGGGGTTCTTTAACGTGCACCTAAATCTAAGTACACGGGCCTCAAACATTTTCGCCTCCACCGAAAATGCAGCCGCCGCGGGATACCCATATTCTGCAACGCGTTTTATATGCCATGTCTGACTCATGACCGAAATGAGAGCAAGAAAGGTTAGATAACTAGGCAAATTGAAGCAAGAAAAGTGAGCGTTAGGGATTTGGGGCCTTTCGGTAAATTCCAGTTTTCAAGCAAAGTAAAGGTACTTCCGCCCTTTGTATGACTTGTAGGTACTTCGGTACTTGTAGGTATGACTTACTTGTAGGTATGACTTGTAGGTACCTTTGTATGACTTGTAGGTACTTCCGGCTTTTTGGTAACTTTCGGTTTCCCACTTCCGAGCTTTCAATTCACTTTCCTTTCGCACTTACGGACTCTTAATTCGCTTTCACCTTCCACTTGCGGTTTCTTAATCACAATTCTACGTAACTTCGACAGAATAACAAATGCAACACCGTATTCGTTCTATTACAACGAAATCACGTAGTTGTCTGAGGAATTCCGCGATTAAATCTTTTTTAAAGAGGAATGTTAGCTGCACTGAATAGGTTATAGTTCTAAAGCCTGGTATTTCACTCGCACGTTTGTCAGCGAGTGCTGTCTAGTGTTAGCTGAATGATGGCAGACATCGGCTACAGTTGACTTATTCTTGGCTAGTGTGTTGGCGAATATTGTGCTAGCAAACGTTGGCAAGCGTTGCCATATATCGGTTAAATAATAAAATTCCGTTCGCCTCGGTGGTACACTGGTTATAGTGCTCGGCTGCTGACCCGAAGGTCGCGGATTCAATCCCGGCCACGGCCGTCGCATCTCGATGGAGGTGTGATGCTAGAGGCCCGTGTACTGTCAGTGTACGCGTTAAAAGCACCAGGTCGTCAAAATTTCCGGAGCCCTCCACTACAGCGTCCCTCATAATCATTTCGTGGGTTTTTTACGTAAAACCCTAGATATCGTTAAAAAATATAAACAATTATTATGCTCTATCTTACAATGTCTCCATTAAAGTAGAAGTTCCAGGCAAGATGGAAGCTTGAAGCGACGAAAAATCCTTGGAGAGCGAGGTGTCGTTGGAGGCGACCTTTCGACTAGTGGTGCTGTCTTTTGAAGAAGGCAAGACCATTTGTAAAGCGTTGGCTGAGTGACATCCCATTCTCCACCATACTTCGATATCTCAGTAGGGAGTTTCTGACGCAATTCATTAATGCTTTGTTTTATGCCATAGTGAAGTACTAGAAACTCGTTCCAAGGCAGTTCACTTGAATTCTACGCGTTTACATTTTCTTTTTGCCAATTAGCCACAGGGTTCCGTGACACACTGGCTATCACTGCACGGACGGCGGCCACCTCCGTACATCGACCCCTCTGGCAGCGACTTCGTGCTGTGCTTGCTCGCTCTGCACGCGGTACCACGGGCGATCCTGGCCGGTGTAGTCACCCGGTGTCTCCACAACATGTTTCAAGTGGGGCCCCCGTGGAGATGGCTGTACCTCATTCTGGTGTTCGTCAACCTGGTTGTCGACACGCAGGTTACCGTCAGCCTAAGCGGCATCACGCAGCTCCTGAATCCCGAAGTGCCGTACTACCACTCCTACATCGAATTCGTCGGCTTCTCGCTCTTCAGCATGGTGGTCACCTGCGTAATGCTGAAAATGAGCGGCCAAGTAAGAGAGAGTGTAAACGTTTGCTAGCACTTCCTTGAAACTAAAATGGGTGGGTCCCTTCGTCCAGTGCTCTACATTGGTTATAGCGGCTCACCGGAACTAGTCCAGGGTTGCCTGCTGTCTTTCCAAGGCCTGTTCTGAGAGTCGAGCCTGCCGCGACCATTGTGTTAATGTGTGTGTTTCTATGAGCGCGGAGTTTGCCGCAGACGGACGCAGCCTGGGTGTAACGTGTGTCAGTGTCGGTATTTCCTGGCACCGGGGGCACTCAACACGATATTCTGAGGGGTGTATCTTCGAAAGTAAAGCAATTGCTATCACGTGCACCTGAGAGATACTGGTAGTTTACTAGCATCCCTCAAGAGAAAGGCATGAAACCGCAGGATCTTACCGGTACTTACATACGGGGCAGAAGCGGGGAGGCTTAAGGGTTCAACATAAATTGAGGCCGACGGAGCCGGGGAAACACAGGGTCCCTCACGCATTCGCCTAAGACGACAGTCATGTTTTTCTTCTCAGTCAATGTATTTATCCGTCCCCGCCTCCTCCGAAATATTCTGCCCCTAACGTTGCTTTGCACTGCCTCCAGAATCGGAGGTGTTTCAAGCTTTCTGCACCCCGCTTTATTTTACACAGCTTCCAGCATCAGAGGCACTGAAATCTTTCTGCACTTCACCTGCTATTGCATTGCCTTCATGATTCTACCCACGTTTGACTAAGCGAGTGATGACGTGTAGCGACGCCACAGTAGCGTCATAATGACATAGTGATGATGTCATATATGACGTAATGACGTCACATAGTGACGTGATCACGTGATGCTAATTTTTGCATGACTAGCGTTGACGCAGCCGATGCTGATGGGTCAGTTTTCGCGTTTGGTGAGCCGTCTATGGCTTTCGCCTGAAAAATAATGGGTGTAACCTTAAGGGTCAAAGTGGGTCAGGGTACAAACGGGTGTTATGGACATCTTAGTCGAAATTAAGAAGAAATGGGCATGGGCGGCGCAGGTAGCGAGAAGGTAAGATAACCGCTGGTCATTAAGGTGAATTTCAAGAGAAGGCAAGCAGGCGAGGGGGAGAGAAATAGATATGTGGGCAGATGAGATTAAGAATTTTGGGGGTAACACGACCGGGAGAATTGGAGAAACGTGGAAGATGTCTTCGCCCTGCAGTGGGTGCAGTCAGGCTGATTATGATGATGATGATGATGATGATGATGATGATGATGATGATGATGATAGATATATCACACGTATTCTTCGACGTGTTTAAAACTACCATGCCAAACATCTGAAACAACGTACTTGTTCTTATTTAAAAGGACGCTGAGTAATAAAGAAACGTGCGATTTCACTCGTAGTGGTAAATCTTTCCTAAGCCATAGTTTCGTGCTCTGTTCAAACAATACGTTACCCCTTCGCAATCTGGAAAGCGCCACTTTGGCCAGGAGAAGGTGGCCGGTGAGACAGGAAACGCGAAAAAAATACAGGTATCGACGCTACTACCTTTCAAGTTGCGTCACCGATTTGACGTGACGCCACAAATTTCGACTAAGTTTTTCAGGGTCTACATCATTCTTTGTTGGTGACAAACGAGTTGCTGTAGTGTTTCAACGCAGTCAGAGAAAATTAATATTGCAAGTTTCAGTCAATGTTATCGAGCCAAAGTGACGGTAGTGAAAGAAAATTACACCATAATTTCCCGCTAAAGGGGAACATGAGGCGATGCACAGCCGGAGCACTTGCGCGATCGCGTTCCGTTGGCGTTCGTTGGGCATGCTATCGACCTCGCGTCGTGGAACGCGAAGAGGAACGCTACGCGCGTCTTGTCTTCCCTTTAGCCTGGCCGTTAATTCTCACAGGGCGAGCGGGGAACGCGGTCGACAGGCGTGCGAGAGGGGGGCAGCGTAGGAGAGGAGAGAGAGGGGGAGGGGACGCGCATGCGCTGGTGCTCATCGCGGCGTTGCGCAGGAGAGAATTTAGGCATGTCTAGCCCGTGTTTCAGAGGAAGAGTGGAAAGGGGGAGGGGAGAGGGGTAGCGGAGAGGGGTATGGGAGAGGGGGAGGGGAGAGGGCGAGTGGAGAGGGGGAAAAGGGGAGAAGGGAGGAGGACAGGAGGAATGGTGAGGGGAGTGGAGAGGAGGTGTGTGGAGAGGGTATGCGCATGCACAGTAAGGGTGGCCACGCCGCACACCACCACCACCGGATTGAACTCTGCCATAAGATACTTCGCATCTATAAAGGAATACTTTCAAGTCCGTGAGGTCATAGAGACCCGCTGTGGTAGCTTACTACGTAGGGTGTCGTGCTGCTAATTTCGAGGGCGCGGGGTCGATCCCCGGCCACGACGGCCGCATTTCGATGGGGGCGTAACGCACAGCACATCCGAATGATTTATGCGCACCTTATGAGAACTCTAGGTGGTCGAATATTCCGGAGCCCCACTCACTACAGCGTCTCTCATGATCATATCGTGGTTTTGGGACGTAACGCCCCAACAATTGTTCTAATTAGTGACGTTACAGAGACATTCACGCGCAAGTTGTCCGGTCGGAACATAAAAAAATTACACCATCTCCCGCAGAAGGGGACCATGAGGCGATGCGAAGTCGGAGCACTTGCACGACCGCGTTCCGTTGGCGTTCTTTGGGCATGCTACCGACCTCGCGCCGTGGAACGCGAAGAGGAACGCTACGCGCGTTTTGTCTTCCCTCTGGCCTGGCCGTTAATTCTCACAGGGCGAGCGGGGGACGCAGTCGGCAGGCATACGAGAGGTGGGCAACGTACGAGAGGAGAGAAAGGGGGAGGGGACGCGTATGCGCTGGTGCTCATCGCGGCGTTGCGCAGGAGAGAATTTCGGCATGTGTAGCCCGCGTTTCAGAGGAAGAGTGAAGAGGAGGAGGGGAGAGGGGGGAGAGGGTAATTGTAGAGGGAGAGAGGGAGAGGGGAAGTGGAGAGAAAATGGGAGAGGGTGAGTGGAGAGGGTATGCGCATGCGCAGTAAGGGTGGTCACGCCGCACACCACCACCACCACCGGATTGAACTCCGCCATAAGATACTTCGCACCTAAAAATCCCAACGAGGAGTCGCTTACACCTCATACCCTTACATGATTCCCTGCTCATATGGGATCCATGGGAGAAGTGGTTATCAACCTCATTGAGTTGGTAATCCGTTGGTAAGGCCGCGAAGCTTAGCTGTCCGCGACCATGGAGGACATCTGCGTCAACCTGGAGGATTTGTAAATAGGGATCAACCAACTATTTACAAAGAAATAACTCAAAATTTCGCTGTGGGTAGGAGAGTTTTTCCTCCTCCAGATAGGAAGTTAAACAGGGCGCAGGCGCTGACACTGAGATTGCTTCAAAGGGAACCAATCCTAACCCTGCCTTTTTCCACAAGCTTTATCATGATGTTTACTTAACTAACTTATGTAACGAATGGGTGGTTGAACCACCTTATACCACATTCTCTGGGAGTATAGCCTTCGGTACGCGTCACTGATAGGGCATCGCCCGGCAAGTGGGGCTGCGTTATGGGGAGTCCTGACATACAGTCACAACATTGGGCCGTCCAGAGGGCCCACGATGCGGCGGCAGGTCTCGGCCTGACTGTCCCGTAGAGCATACGCCTCCGGACATCTGTTAAGTTTTTCCAAGCTAAACCAAACCAAACTTATTGGTTCACAAACCAACTTACGATCGCAACACTCTAGACAATGGGGTTCTATGAGAATAATTTACTGTCAGTCTAAATTTATCTAGCGTAACAATTTAGTGAACCTTTAAGCACTGTCGAATAGCCAGTTGCACAATGGGTATATGAACTATTGGTAGAGAAAAAAAAGGGTGGTAAAATAAATAGGACGAAGAAAGAAAACAGACCACAGCGCTGATCTGTGTCCGTGGTTTGTGTCCTTTTTTCGTCCTCTTTTCCAGCACTGTTTTTCTCCTCGTAATCATGAACCAACCTGCCCAAATGCGTACCCTACTGCGCGTGGATGTATGCCAGTGATACGATTCCAGTTAGCTTGTAAATGTGAAAACAGCGCGAAACTAAACCTAGCACAAGAGAAGGAACACACAGGCTTGTGCTGCGTCTCCTTTCGCGCTGTTTCCCCATTTACAGATGTGTCACCAACTAGCCCAACGAACCACACTTCTGGAATGTTAGTCATTCGATGTCATCCGTACGTTTGCCTTATGCTTGAAGAAAAACATTCAGCCGTTCCTTGTATGAATGAATTTGATTTAAGGAGGGAGCCTCAGATGCCTCATCAAACGCGAAAACTGATCGCAGATGTCAACCTGAGCGACGCAATAGTCATCACGGTGTGATGATGTCGTCATGACATCAGCAGTCGCCGAAATTGGTGACATCGTCATGAAGTCACTGTAGTGTTACATGACCTCACGTCAGATGATCAGGCAATCGCATGACGTCGTCGCTTTTTCTAAGGTGAACCGATCCCGGAGGCGCAGAAAAACCAAGTGAGGCGCAGGAAGCAATTCCAATGCCTCTAATGCCGGAGGCAGGGCAAAACCGCGTTGGGTGCAGAAAATCTTTCTGGAATGGATGGGGGTTCAGTACAATCGACATAAAAAATCGTCTGAGGCAAACGCACAAGGGACCACGTGACATTTTCTCCAGTGAAAATCTCCCACATTGTCTTTAGTTACTACCCCTGACCAGCGTTATAAGCTAAACACCTTACTTCGTGCCCACAGGATGTTAAAGGGACAGTGAAGTGAAGTAAGATATTTTTTAAACTGATCAATTGTACTCTGAAAGAACTAGTGTGGTTAATTTAACGACCATAGGTTTATTAATGGATCAGAAATGCAATATGAAAAGCCTCACTTTTAAATTTTCCGCAGAAATCTCCGCTGGTAACGTCACTGGTTTCAATGTGTTTTTTTAGTAATTTGGCCGCGTTGGCTCAGCGCGGCTTCCTGAGGCTTCGTATGTTAAGTCACTGACTGCCTCAAAACACAATGTATTTCATTGTTACCGATTAGCCAGTGTACTTACATTTAGGTGCACGTTAAAGAACCCCAGGTGGTAGAAATATCCGGAGCACTCCACTAAGGCGTCTCTCATAATGATATGGTATTTTAGGGACGTTAAACCCCAAGAATTATGATTACTGTTGCCGATTAGGAATACGTAGGCCCTAGAAGACACCACCAAAAGGTATGACGTCACGGCGACTAGTGCAGGAACTTCGAGGTGGCGTCGCCACCCGAGTTGCCTTTTCGCTCGTTTTCTCGCTTACCAAGCGTCTTCCCGCAGTAAGTGTGGTGTTTTTGGCATTGTGAAATAATATTTTACTAATGCGAGAAATATAGTTTTTCTCTTCAGTGTCCCTTTAATAAGCTCTCCTCTTAGCAATGTTTCATCTCCTGCGCATTTTTGATCTCTGGCACACGAATCCATGCCCTCATTCATTGGCACTGCAGGGGCACGAGAGCTTCTACACCAGACTAGGCCTGCTGCTTGTGGCAGTCATGGTGGCTGCTGGAATTCACCTCTCTCGCGCCGTGCACGCAGCGCATTGCCAGCGGGAGGGTAAGGGCGACCTTTACGTAGTCCGGCACGGTGGTATAGTGGTTACGGTGCTCGGCTGCTGACCCGAAAGTCGTGGGTTCGATCCCGGCTGCGGCGGTCGTGTTTCGATGGAGGAGAAATGCTAGAGGCCCGTGCACTGTGCGATGTCAGTGCACGTTAAAAGAACACCCGATGAACGAAATTTCTGGGCGTAATGATATAGTTGTTTTGTCACGTAGATGTTATCATTATCAAATCGGTAATCCACGAGCGGTAAGAAGTTTCGGGAGCATGCTGAATGGCGCCAATATGATAGTGCGTGCGCAGTACGGTCAAGGCTAATGTAAGAAAAAGAAGAGGCGCATAAGGAAGCGGCACCTGAAATGGTCGCGATGTTCGTTGTGGCCTTTGAAATGCGGTGCCATCTTGTCTTGCGCTGAGTCACACTACGCCTCTGCCCTGCTGATATCACAGAGAGGCACTTTTCCTATGCTTTTCTTTTTCCAGCAGAGCTGCTATACTTCAGGTTTGGCGGTGTGTCGTAGATAGAAAATTATCATCATCATGGACCGGCACGCACGCACTCCCCTAGTCCTCCTCTTCATTGTCTGCCCTTTCTTCCTGTGCTGCCTCGCTCCCAGAACACGTGCGCCTATTTGTCCGGCGTGGGATGCAATAACTATGATGGGCGAGAGTACGAGTAGAGACAGAAAGAAAGACATAGAAAGAAATTATTGTGGGAAAAAGATTTCTTGGCGAGATTTGAATGCGCGTCCCCACGATCCGAAGGCGAGCGCCGTAACCACTCGGCTATTCTCAAGCCATTTGTGATCCGCGTACATTAACGTATTGGATACGTGGTGTTTAGAAAGACTGACAACAGTGAACGTCCTGCACAATCCGCAGCGCACATCCTCTGCTTGCTCAGCCAGTACGGGTTCCTGCTCTGCAAGCTGCGATTCGATGTGGCCTTCTTCCGTATAATTATGGACCTTCTGGAGTGAAGAAGTGGCTACTACTCTCGGCAGACACCGGAAGTGACGTAGTCTTCACCCGGAAACTGCAACCTCCTGGAGGTGATAGGTGCCTAGCTGAACGCAACGCCAGTCGAACCGCTCAAGATGTTCAATATTTCCTTTAATAAAGGAAAACTATGTAACACATTTGCTCGTAAATCTTCTTGTATAATTGAATGTGACATATAGTTTATGTGCTTCTAATATTTACTTCAGTTGACAAAAAATTCTTGATTAGTACATTCCTTCACAATGATTATCATTGCATTCCCTCTCCTCGTTTGTTTACTAATAATAATCAAACCTTAGTGCATGCAAATGTATTCTTGTCGTATCCTGATAAACATAGTTTGTAGACATATGGCTTTTCCATGGTTTGTTGCAGTTATCACAAAAGTTGGCAAGCACTCCTGCAATGCTCTTCAGTTATTGCAATCGCATGGTTTCTGTTGTGTTGTCGTGTTGCTCGTAGTTAAATTTCGCAGTGCTCCCTTCACAATGTTTTATTTAAGAACAACACTCTACGTACGTATGTTACGCTTTCATGTGGGACACAAAGACATAGTCGCCCCTTTCCTAAAAAGCTTTTGCCTTCAATTCTACAGAGTAACTTGGATATCAAGTGCATTTCACTGGTGGGATGATTTTGCTTTGACTTTCTTATGCGTTTTACATGGCACATCATTTCAGTCGATGCGGTGACTTCATAGCATTGTATAATTGACAAAATGCATAACATTACCACATTTTATAACATAATACAGGCTGCATAACATTGCATAATGTTGCATAACATTGTGTAACACTTGTGTGAATTTTGTTGCAACTGCATGTGCATAAAATACTGAAGGAAGTAGGGCCTTTATCATGTGTACTGAGACGCCTTTAGCGTCCGTAATCCAACGTCTCTATTGTGCGTAAAAATGGTGAAGTCACCCAATTTCACGTCACGGGTATTTCGCTTCGTTAGATAGTTCTAATGCATCTCCACGAATCAGACCAAATCGTGACGTTTTCATTCTTTTTTTTATTCTTTGCTGTCACTGTCAGAGCTGTCGGGTTACCCTGTGCCTCGGGGTGAGTCAGTGTTTGATTTCTGGCTAAAGCTAAGGTTTTCTCGAACACTTTCTCCACTGCAAATGCTCTAAGCTCCTTCGAGATGCCCTTTGTAAGTGAGTAAGCGTGCTTTACACACTATAAATAAAACAGTATGTGTTTGTTCTTTCCAGTGAGGCCCGACTTGCCACGAACGTTACGCTCGTTAAAGAGGCACGTTCTCTCTTTTGGGTCCCACTACTCTGCGATGAGAGTATAACGATCTCGAAAGATAGTCTGCGTGTGTCTATAGTCTGCATGTGTCTTTAAAGAGAGTCATTAAAAGGCAAGTCAGGACTCACAAATAAGAGTCAAACGACTCTTTTTTCTTGGAGTGTATAGCTTGTTCATACCTGCTTTCACTGTGTCTAAAGGAAGAAATTACGCTCCCGTGTCTCTCGTCTGTCCCATGTTCGCGGATTTTCTTGAATACTTTTTTAAAGAGTGTTACTTGCTACACTCGAAAACGCAACATCCGTATTAGTAGAATATAGTTCGTACTATAAATGCACATATGGTAACACAGTTCAGCTCTCTGTATCTGATACGCTCCACCACAGAGGTGGAATTAAAACACGTGGCTTTGACCAACGTGTGAGAATGTGCGCATGACAAGCAGCGAGAACTGAAATTTAAAAAATAATTAGTGCTGCCTTAAAAGGAAGTTATCTCGAAAAGGAATAAGATCTTAGCCACCGCTGCTGAACAAATGTACACAGCAATTATTGTGAAAGAAGCGAAACGTTTATCTCGTTGTGATGCGCAGCGAATGAGACGCACTGCAAAACAACAAAGTAATGCTAGAGATTGAGAGGCTGTTCTATGATAAGTGTATCGCAGGATTGCCAAATGCCATCTCTCCATATCCTTCTCTCGCGCTCTCTTTCCTCTCTCTATCTGTGTCACACACACACACACACACACACACACACACACACACACACACACACACACACACACACACACACACACACACACACACACACACACACACACACACACACACACACACACACACACACACACACACACACACACACACACACACAAGCGACGATCGTTTGAACTTCGAAATTCGAACAAACAAGCGAGAAGCGAACATACTACGGCCACCATATACATAAGGAGAAGACGAAAAATATACAAAATATGAAAAAATAACTTACATTTCAGCTCATAGGGAACAAGAGTCACCGCTACCTTTAGATTCCAGCGGACGCTTGTCTCGGTCGCAGTTTTCCATTGAAGCAAAGGAAAACTGACAAGGCAAAATGGAAACATTGGGTACATATCCGAGAGGCTTTTCCGAGGACGTCGACGCGTGAATGAGTACATTGCGGCCCATAGGAAGCGTAACGATAATAGTGGTTCCGAAACGCAGTTCACAAGGCGAAGCGGCAGCGCACGCGCCTTTGCACGCTAGTTGGAAACGTCACTTTCGCTTTCGCGTCCCGTTGATATACGACGCAGGGTCTAGGTACGAGACGCGACTTGGTTCGCGGTGGCTCAAATTCGAGGTACGCTTCAAAATCTGAGCCTCTGCAGTGCTTTTTTGTGAGTGTGTGCGGTTTCTTTGCACTAAGTTACCATTTTAAAGTTTGGAAACAGGTGATGCGATATGCGTTCAGCGTCGTGATAAAGGCTGGGCGAACCCAGTTCTCGCAGGGTCTGAGGATACAGGTACTCTTGAACATACGTGTCCTACTCCAATACTTTCTTTCTTATTCTGTGTCGCCGGCAAAGTGCAGAAAGAAAGCCCCCGTAGCAGACGGTCTACACAAAAAAGAGAGCACAGAAGGCAAATGGGTAGCAGACAGCAGAAAGGAAGGCAACGATTCAAACAAAGAAATGCTGTCATGCTCAGTTCCCAAACGTTAATATGGGAAAAAAAAGCGGATGTGCCCTAAACTTTATGGCAACAACGCTTACGATCACTTTCTTCCCAAAAATGCTTCTCGAATGTGCGAAGTGCTCATGTTCTGAAGAACTACAAGGCAGCAAGACACTGCGCTCTCTCAAAAGTTTCGAGAGCTCCTGGATTTAAAAAATAGAAACCCTGGTTAGGTAGTAACGATTATATCTATATTCAACGATGCTGTAAAGTTTGACTGAACCGCAACAGATTTACATGTTCCAGCCGCTTGATAGTGACAGTATAGTGCTGTGCAAGCAATACCATGAGACGCCTGTAGAGCGTGCTTCGTTGCAAGCACACTCTTAGTGCGGCAAAGCATACTTTACACAATTTTTGTTTGTGTTAATTGATCTGGACTCGGGGAAACTTGTTAGGTGAGATTGTCATTTTTCCTAGATTTGCTTAGCAGGGCTACTTATTCTGTCGAGTATATTCAGTTTAGGGAAGCTTGTCGTTGCAGAGCACAGCGTCCCTTTACAAAACCGCATGAAAAGATTGAAGGGGGAACTCCTACAGAACGCAAATGACCGAGATCAATCCTCGTTGGTCGGAATGCTTTGGTTCGTCGTCGCGTGGACACGCAAAAAAAAAAGATATAAGTCATTCCACTGTGTGAAAGTGAATGATCAGTAAATCTGTGTAGAAGACGAATTAATTTGTGTCATTTACTGATATATTTATTTACAGATTTATTTATAATTTTCCTATTTAGCGCAGCCTGCTCTAAAGCAATTGCACCTCGATTTGCGTGGGCCAGAAGACTGGCCCACGGGTTAATATTGTATTTATTTATTCATATAAACATTTATTTTTTCATTTACTTTATTTGTAAATTCATTAATCAATTTCTGTTTCCAGTTTATCTCTAGGGAGTGGTGAGTAGGGGGGATTGTCCTATTTCTGCGGTATATACCTGCAGGGGGTTTTCTGCTGAGTAAGGTGTTGACTAGGCAACTGTTGGTAGAATTACAATAGATTCATATTTTAACGCGATAGCGTTAAAGAGCTCGTATCGCAGAAATTCCGCCGTCGGCGTCGGCGCCGTTGGTTGTGAGAGAAAAATCATCATCTTGTCCGTGACCGAAAAATCGAAAAAGCTGCAAATAAAATAAATAATAAAAATGTTAGGTCCAAGTGAGAATCGAACCCAGGCCGTCTGCGTGGCAAGCAGGTGTTCTACCACACAGCCACGCCCCTGCTTGGAGCTGCACTGAAAGTAACTTTCATGCTTCCCAAAAATACGCGTCCTGTATACAGGTGTCACAGTACGAGATGTAATATCGCAGTAATATTGCGTGGTACAAGCGTACATTGCCATCGGGCGTCACACCATGTCAATATCATAACGACTTCGTGGTTTAAAGACAGCCACCCATTACAAAAGGCACACACATTACTGCGCGTATTCCCTTGAGACCACGTAGTGGGTGCATCGCAACTTTGAAAAAGTTTCTCGCGCATATTTGCTCCTGGTTAAAAGCATATAAGGCACACACCTTAGTGCGCGCATTCTGTTAAACACTCGTAGTGTTCGAAGTGCGCACTAGGGGCAGGTGATCGCTATCGCGTTCAACTCTTAACGGCGAAGCTTAAGCGTACCCCAATTTTTTTATCAATTTCAGGGTGGCAGTCAGGTTGACGGATTCGCTCAGTTCGTCAGCTGCTGTTTGAGCTCAATCTGGGTGGCCACAATTTGAAAGCAACGGGTGTTCATCATTATGATAATTTCCAGTTGAGTAGCTAAGTAACCGTTCCCGGAGTAACAAAGGACCTGGTTATACACAGCCTCTCTGTAAAGGGTTGTCAGATAAATGTTCGGCCCTAACCAGAAACGCCAATCTGCTTTTCTAAAGCTCTTTCTTCGTATTTTCAACGACGTCAAATAAGTAGTTACTTATAGAGCTTGCTTTTGTGGGTTTTCTCGACAACAAAGACATTTATTCGACGTTTCGACCGGAGTTCGGCCTTATTCAAGAGAAATAGCGATCTCCGGTCAAAACGTCCAATAACTTTTGTTTTTCTTTTTGTACGTGCTCCTGCACCTATATGCATGTATGTAATAAGACGTACATACGGCACTCAGGTTCGTACATCGCTACATAGAAACGCGGGCAATATGCATAAATCATGTCTGCTGTGCTAATAATGTCGTGCGCAAAAAACAAGCCCAGGTCCTGTTTTCAGTGCGTCTGGACATGAAAACAGCACCCCGTCATTTGCACTGCGAATGGTTTACGCGCACACACACGCGCGCTAGTCGATATGTATTACCATTCGAATACCTATTATAGTTCGAGAACTTTCGCTATCGACGCAAATAAGTGAGATTGACGGCCACGAAAAGCACGTGTATTGATAGATAAAACTAGTAGGGAGCGTCTGGTGTACTGAGTGGCGGTTTTGATGGCAGTGAAACTTTAGACAATTGCCGGAACACTGTTGCGGCTCGTTAAAAAGCACTTGGGAAAATTGCTTATTGATTCCCTTGCGAAAAAGAAGCGACAAAGGCAGAAAGATCAAGCGCAACATCTAATGGGAAGTGCCTTCCCAGAAACCTAAATTTACACCTCATGATTGCTCCTTGGTCGTGGTTGAAAAAAAACTGCATAAATGAAGCGTACGCACGGAACGCTTTATTGACGCCACGTGGCTAACTTCGAGCCGGCCCCGTATACGTGCAAATAAGCATACTCCTCTAAAACATAAACTAATACGTGAATTAAGTGTTTTGCAATGAAACAGTGAGAATAGGTACAGCTCCTCTGGTTCGGGAACGTTGGTAAACGTTCAAGGACAGTATTTCAACGAGAAAATACAAGGACAGGATTAAGACATTCCTTCGTCTTTCTTCGTATGCACGTTGCTTTACGGGAGTCTTAACTATATGTGGCCGTACCACAGAAACATCAGAACACAATGGAAGTGTAGTATTCGGCAGCAGCTTCTTTCGTTTATATTATTGCGCTCCAACGTATACACTACTGCCACCTCGGGTAGCCGCGGTAAGCTAGCTACGCACGTGATCGGAGGACGTCCTTGTTGACGGACAGGAAAAATACATGGAAGCCTATGCAGCTGCCCTCTAAGAATCTGTGGAGGCAGCCTAACACAGAATATTGTGGAAGACTACGAACATGCCAGCCCACCGTACTGCGTTAAAAATTTGTGTTCAAGTTTCACTTTCGTTCTATCATAAGAGTTCAGTTTAGTTCATAAGTTCTGCATACATGCATATACATGTACACAGAACGGGGTGCCAGACCACACAGCTGAAAGGGGACCTCCTCTCACAAGATAAACATTGTGCAAACATACCCAGGATGATACAGCAGTGTTGTAATAGTCACTAAGTGGAATGTCACACGAAGTAAATAGTATAATAATTGTTAGGGTTCTACGTCTGAAAGCTACGATATGATTGTGAGAAACGCAGTAGTTAAGGGTTCCGGAAAGTTCGACCACCTTGGGTTCATTAACGTGCATCTAAATTTAAGCACACGGACCACCAGCATTGGATCTCCATAGAAATGCAATCGCCGCGTCCGGGATTCAATCCCGCAACATTCGAGTCCGCAGTCGAGCACTATAACCACTAGACCATCGTAGCTACGGTGGTCTAGTGGTCATGGTGTACGCGAAGCAAATGTAGTACAATTTGCGAATAATACAATGTAAATTACAGGTAGTGCGACAAAAATATGTAGTTGAGGCACCTATAATGAACAAATCCTGGTTTTGCAATAAAGACGTGTGGCGACGAGTAATCGGTCCAGATACTTAGAGATCAATATCCAAACACGACGCTAAAGAAATAGAAGTAATTTTGCTAATGATTCACATAGTCAGCAAAAAGAACCCACATAAGAAGCGAATATGAATCGTCGTTTTTCCCGACATTACAGACCCTCGAGGGGTTACGGTGTAGCTTCCCGAACAAGGTCTAGCCGCTTCATCGTTTTCAGAGTCACCTAATCCGATGCGAAAATAATCCGTATCGGTGCACGCGATATTGAACGCAATACCGGAAACGTCGACCGAGCGGTCCGCGTCGTCGAAAGCAATACCGTGTGCAACCGAGCACCGCTCGGCCAAAGTGCGTCGCTATCACTTCTTTGCAACGCGACTCCAGTTTCATGCAGTTGGAACGGCATACGACGTCACCAACTCGACATGGGAGAAGTGGTTGCTGCTTCAGCGTTTGCTGAGCGCGCAGCGCAGCGTTCGCTTTTGTGCGTGCCTCTCATAAACAAAACAACCTCTAGTGACGTATATGAAACCAGCTTTCCTTGCACATAAAGAGAAGGATGTGTATTTGGTAGAAATACTAGCTCTAAGTGGCTTCTTTATACGGAAGCACTTGAAAATATTCCTGCGTGCGCCTGACTTACGCTCAGAGCCAAATAATCGATGGACGTTATAGAGGCATTCTAAAGGTATTTTCCTGAGGCACGCAGCGGCTTCGTTTGAAAGGAACCTTGAGGAGAGGATATACGTTTGACGATAAGGTCGAAGAGACACGAAACTGCGAAACACACGAAACACACGAAAATGCGCAGCTGAGTTTAAGAAAAGTGTGCTATGGAGATAGGATGCAGCGCAGCTTTCAAAGGCAATATTATGGGAGGGTTCGTTCGTTCATTCTTCAGCAATGTCGCTTTTGTGACATCCACGTCACTACAGCTACGACGCAAAAACATCTATTACCACAGTGAAGTCATTCCACGTAGCTGATGACAGAGTGACCGATATCCTCCATAGTGTTAAAGATAACGAAGAAGATATAAAGGAGAAGATTCTTATATTATATTCTATTATTCGATTCTTAATATTTTTTGTTTCATTTTTACTTCTTTCATCTTAAATAGAAAATATTTAAGCTTTAACTTAAGAATTATGTTATAAAACTATTCGGTTCTTGGCCAATCCCCCAGCGTGGGTGTGTGCCAGAGTTTCTAGGTTCTACTCTACTCTGCTCTACTCATCGTGGTTTATATTCGGTTAACAACATTGTTTCAACGTACTTTGCTTAAAATTGTTGTAATGTATCTGATTTTGCAAGCCAAGCCACAACCACAATATTATTATGAGGCAGGCCGCTGGCGATTCCTGAACACTTTTCACCGCTTTGGTTATTTAACCCGCACCCAAATATAAGTACATGGGTGTTATTGTTTTTCTTTTTTAGCCCCATCGATATGCGACGGCATGGAATCGAACCTGAGTCCCCGAGCTTAGTAGTGTGGCACCTTCCTCGCCTGCTAAGCTAGCACAGCGCGTAGCTTAAGGTACGAACTTACACATACATTTACATAATGTACGACAGGTATCACCGCACCAAGCTTTCTTTCGACACAGCCTAGTTAGAGGCAACGAGTCTGCACACTTCTGAAATATGTATTTGAAACTTCTCCTCACATATCTGTCTGCGTATTTCGCGGATCTTATATTGCAGCTATGCAGCAGCGCAACCATTGCCTTATGTTTTAATATCTTAGTTGTTCACGAACCAGGCTAGTGAGTTGCATATATTGCCAGAACTTTCGTCAGTGTCGCTTTTTTTATTATTGTTCGGCTTCGCCAAAACAATGTTTTCTGTATTGCTTGAGAAAATAATAGTACCGCAGGTGCATGCTGTTTTGGACTGATATAATAAGGATAATTTTCTCCTATTCCTCGGCGTAAGGCTGCGTAAGCCTTGATAATAAATAAAGCATAAATTAATAGGTAAGCAGACATGCCCTGTTAGTAATTATAATTCTGAGTGTTTGGATCATTGTCTTATGCCATAACATTTTTTTATGGAAAGAGCCCGAATGATTTCTTAGTATTTATGTGACGAGACGTGCAAACGTAGCGCTTTTGTAGGAAGCACGTGTAAGCTTTTTGAAAAAAGTCACAGTTTCGCCGCAAAGCCGAAGCAATGACTGCGATAGCAAAAAATTACAATACCGCAAGAAGAACACCAAGAAGCTCTATACTTGCGGCACGCCCATCATCCGCAAACGACTCACAGAAAGAACACGCACAGGATGACCACGAACTAACAACAGTAACAGCTCGACGCTTGCAGTTCGCTGCACTGCTCAAACAGAACGAAGGACGCTCGAAAAGAACGCACAGGCATACACAGGACGAGCGCGAACTGACAACTGTCCCAGTTACTTATTCGTGTTTGAGCGGCGCACTACAGCCCAACACTTTTTTTTTCTTTTGTTAAAACTGCGGCGCGTGGAGTGGCCGCTCCGCGTCTCCTGCCGCGCGGTGGCGTTCGACGCATTGTTTACCCGGTGTTCTACATCGCGTGTATGTACAGAAATTGGCCGCTTTTTAGTGCGCGTGTCCAGAGCAGTTTTCAAACAGAAGGAAAATCTGTCATTGCTTTAAAGCGCACCCTGCGGGCAATCTCGCGAGTGATATCGCACAACCGGAAGCACCTCAGAGATCTGCACACCGCCAGCGTTAAATGGTGTATATAAATAGCTCGCGGTTAGTACTGTACACAACCGGTGGTGCTGAGGAGCAAGCGGCGCGCCGAGGAGCAAGGGGTCGAGGGTTCGAATCCCAGTAGCGCACTTCGAATTTTTTTCTTCTGATTTATTTGTCTTTTTTGGTTTTTTTATATATATACATATATATACACATCCGGGGCATGACGGCGACAAAAAAATCAGGCGAGAGTGCCAATGTAACTGCTATCGCAACAAAAATTCACCACCCAAGCACTCCCTACAGATGTTTAACCAGCGGCACCGGTGAAACATGCGGCACCGGTGTTTGTCAGGAGCTGTGATCTGTCGAAACGTATTCTGTTGTAGCTTCTAACTTCTCGAACAGCACAATTACCAGATGCGAGCTTTTAATTTTGCGTTTGGTGACGTTAGATTAAGTGATATTAAGAAGAGACGTGAGGAATTTTATGGGTAGAGATTCATGCTGCGGCTGGTATCATTCCTAGGCTATATATGCTGACAAAACCTGAAGAGAAACAATTTCAAGCGCGAAGACCCTTCGAGGTAGCTTATGCTAACATTGCTTCTTCATTATATCTTCTGCGCACTCACGGACTCACCGACCGCCATATTTTTTTTCGACCTGCTC
Organism: Rhipicephalus sanguineus; assembly: GCF_013339695.2. Lineage (NCBI taxonomy): Eukaryota > Metazoa > Arthropoda > Arachnida > Ixodida > Ixodidae > Rhipicephalus > Rhipicephalus sanguineus. The sequence goes on along the minus strand of NW_023615527.1, from coordinate 140,940 downwards.
GTCATATACAGCCCCACTCTCAAAACTAAAGAAAGCCACTAAACCATACTACAAGCATGGCTGTGCGTATATAAGAAAGCTGAAGCTTTGGGGGCTGTTTTCTGTCGGGATCAATTTAGGAGGCATTCCGGTCTGTTTTGAGTTATTCAGGAAGACGCTTCAACGCAAGGTGCGATACTCGAAAATAGGAAGCAAGAACAATTTATTACACCGACCGCGATACTTGAACAGGGCACTTTGTTGAAGAACGAGCAACTCGAACACGCCTGGGATAAAACTTTCTCGAGCCAATCGCCTTGAGCTGCAGTCCGTCGGCTAAGATGGAGCGGTTCCACGGATCGACGCATCTTACGCAGGTAGAGGAGCCAAGAGAAAAAAATTAAATAAAGTGAAGAAGTGTTCGTAAGGACGGCCTGGCAATAGTGCGTGAAAAGGTAAACGGTCATTTATCCAAAATGATGAATGCGCACTGAGCGCCCCGACTCGTGGAAAGGAGTTCAATCATATTAGGGCCGAAGTGTGTCCGACAAAAGATGAAAAGCAGAGTACGCCTAGTAAAAAAAATTAATGAAAAGATTACTTTTACGTTAGGTTGTTGGCTGAATAAGGTCACTCACAGCCAAAGCGAGTGTGCATTTATTTATTTATTTATTTATTTATTTATTTATTTATTTATTTATTTATTTATTTATTTATTTATTTATTTATTTATTTATTTATTTATTTATTTATTTATTTATTTTCACACCTGATATCAGAACTCAAAGAGCCAACACAAAAGGAAAGCTTTCCTTCGAGTCCATCTCATGGTTGTTTTGTTACCTAAGGTCCTTGCCTGTCACGAGGCTGAACCGCCACGGCGGTCTAGTGGTTATGGCGCTCGTCTGCGGACCCGAAGGTCACGGGATCGAATCCCAACCGCGGCGGCCGCATTTTCGATGGAGGCGAAATGCTAGAGGCTCGTGTGCTGAGACTTAACGACATGTTAAAGAGCCCCAGGTAGTCGAAATTTCCGGAGCCCTCCACTACGGCCTCCCTCATAATTATGTTGTGGTTCTTGCTCGTAAAACCCCAGAGATTATTATCATGTTATTTTCTCAAAGCACAAGAGTAAAGTCGTGCGTCATCTTACATAATCATAATCTTACATAATAACGTCTAATTATTTTACCGAACGCACATATAATTGGTTTTAAAGATGTATTTCATAGAACGTCACATATTAGTTTAAACCAAAAGCCTGAAGTTCAATCCACCCCACCTCTTAGGCACGCACGCACATCTACCGAAATGTTTGCGTATCTAAGTATTCATATAAATGCCAATCCGCAATAAAGCCAGCTACCATAAACACAATACTAGGCTTGTTTCTAGTCATTTTTTTAGGAAATATCAAACCAAGAGGCCATTCTCTAATAGAATAGGCTACCTAATGTTGCCACTACAAACAGGCTATTCCTTAATGCTAACAAAATGCCGTCCAAGTGATTGCATCACAGAACTCAACGGTACTTGCGTTCAGAAAGTTGGGCTTCTGCAGGCTCGCTCATGGTGCGGAACCCAAATGATTCCCACGAGAGAACAAGAAATGAGGAACAGAGAACCTCTGCGGGCGGATTGAAAGATAGGCATTGCCTGCGAAAAAAAAGACAGCTGTTCGTTTTAGGAAGACGGTAAGGTCAAAAGTTGGGCGAGTTGGTGTTGGTTCATGATACACGGAAGAAGATGGACACGGGACGACGCGCGTCGTCCCGTGTCCATCTTCTTCATTGTGTACCGTATTATCGCGCCCTTCCGTGTATTAGGAAGACGGACACGAATCTCAAGTCATGTATAATCCCTTAGGGTTAAGGTTAAGCCGTACAACCGTCTTTACTCCCTAAGTATCCGTGATCGCATTCAGGCTATTTCGTATTCACTATTTCGAATTCAGGCTATTTCTTATTCACTATTTCGTATTCAACGAAATAGCCTGTCTACATAAAAATACAGCTACCTATACTACCCGTTACGGTGAACTATGGTTTGTACCAATATGAGAACAAATTATGGCTTGCAAATTATAAAAAATTAGATTACCGAGATTGCTGAATTCACTTGAAAATGCTGGCTTTCTAACCTCAAACATAACATGGTCTCAACTGGCTTCGCTTATTCGATCATTTACATAATTTTTGTTGTTGGATATTGTCCGTTGAGCATTTGTTGAACATGTTTGTTCTTCTGTTGAAATGCCGGACATTTTTTGTCGAACACTTTTTCTGTTGTTAGAACTTACCGCAACCTGTAAGAAGTGTATACTGTAAGAAGTGTGCGATCATGTCGTCAAATCACAATGTCCGATAATCGATTCCTTTCTTACCTGTACTTATAACTATGTACTTTACATTATTTTGTAATTTTTTGTTTGTATTGAGTAATTCATGTCGCTCACGGTAGATGAAATCTTGATTCTTAAAACTCAATCATGACACCTATGCCATCTCCGCCACCTGCTGCCGCCATATATCACCGGGGGCTAAGAACTTCTCAAGCTTCCTGTAGCAGCTTTTATCTTAGCCCCTGCCATTGTGTAACGATGTTTTCAAAGGGAAACAAATAAAGAACGAAAGAAAGGATAACACAATTTGGGCAATCCTTCCTTTGATACTGGACATATGAAAGCTTAATCTACTTTTAAATCATTTAGGCGTGTAACCTTGCGTCGTAAGTTAACTGTACACGCTAACTAACAGGAACACTAAATATAGGTCCCCAAGAACGACGAGGTTTTCAACACATGTACGGTTGTGAACGAGAAATTGGAGGCGGCCCTAATCTCTCACATTGTTGTCCGGTAGTGGCGCTCCCACACGTCAGCCTTCGTGTGCCCTGGTGTATCCGTAGAATTAAGATTGCGTTTGGTCGCGCGGCCGAAACGGATCTCAGGGGCCACGTAGAAAAAAAAAAAGGGTGCACCCGATGAGTGTGCGATTAATTAATGAAGAGAGACGAGAGTGTGCACGTAGAGGCGTAATGCTCGAGTTGCATTCTGTTACACTTCGTCCTAGTGGTATCGTTGCCGCGAGAGATTCGACTTCACCGACTTCCATCGCTATCAAGACACCAAAGCGCGCGCTCCCTGCATGATATATATAGGTCCGAGCGCGGACAGGAGGAGCGCCCGAGCTCTCTCTCCGCCGAGCGAGCTCCGCGATGCGAGCGCCCTCACCGGGTACACTTTTCCTATCCCTTACCCTCCGCTGCTCCGCGATGCGAGCGCCATCCCACGCCCGCGCGCTCCTCCTCTCCCTTACCTTCCGCCACTCACCACCTGCTCCGGTTGCTAGGCGCGGCGCAGCTGTTGCTAGGGGCGAGGAGGAGCGCGCGCGGAGAGATAACACCGGTGCGCACGCCGGCCAGGGACGCAGGACAACCCCCGACTAAGAAATGCATTCGCATTTAAAAACGCGTGGTTGAGATCAGCTCCTCAGGCGCCCCAACGATCCAAGCTGCTAACAAGAAAAACCGTTTGTTTTGTCAATGAACTCATTCAATTAATTTTCAGCAATTACCCTGAAAGTTAATCGGCCCTTATGTTAAATGAAGTTAGGCTGCGATATCATATCTATCCAATGTAGGTCTTAATTTGAACCGGAAACATCGATTTGGCACCAGTTTTATCGTTTAGAAGACTTAGTTCTCAATATTCGGAAAATCCGAAGTGACTGCTCGAGCTCGAGTGCTTGGAAAAGAAACCCGAGCGTCACGATGTTCGTGCCACTAAAACATTACCCACATGAGAATAAACTTCACTAATATCCGCCTCGGTGATAGAGCGGTCACGGCGCTCGCCAGCTGACTCGAAGGTCGTGGGTTCGATCCCTGCCGCGGAGGTGGCATTTCGATGGAGGAGAAATGCTAGAGGCTCGTGTAATGTGCGATGTCAGAGAACGTTAAAGAACCCCAGATGGTCGAAATTTGCAGGGCCCTCCATTATGGCGTGCTTCATAATCATATCGTGGTTTTGGCGCATACAACCCCAGATAATATGATCATTATCATTAAGGGGAGAGCCTTAGATGCCTTATCAAGCCCGAAACTTGATCGTCGGCGTCGGCGGCGTCAACACGAGTGACGCAACAAATTATCATCGCGTGATAACGTCACCATATGGCGTCATCACAACATCACAGGCCTCAAAAACTTGTGACGTCATCACGAAGTCACTTAACGTGACGACACATGATGACGTCATCGCATAACATAATCACTTTGTCAAAGGTGGCCCGATCACGGAGGCAGTGCAAAACCAGGCGAGGTGCAGAAAGCTTGCCGGGTTGTCGGGGGAGGATCAATACACTGACTGAGAAGCAAAATAAGAAGAAGGTGGCTTTCATCTTCGAGTCGCCTTAGGGGAATGCACAAGGGACCTTGTGAGTTTTTTTATTATTAAATTTCACAAACGTTAGAGGTTACCTGTACCTTTTCACTGTGATCGCAAGTCCGCATTGATATATGCGCGGCAACGTGAGACCGTTCAAACGCATCGTAACAGAACTGCGAGCGCTGTAGCGATAGCCAGAAGCAAACATCGGATCGATATTGCGGGACGAAGAGCCTTTCGTTCAATGAATATTGAATCTCGAGGCCTTGGGATCGAGGGAGCGCGAAACCTTGGAACATTTTTTTTTTCTTTTTTGCTCTAGTCAAGACGTTGTTTTTCAAAACATCGTCTTAGCTCTCGAACTTTCGTTTAGTTATATCAAATCACTCAGAAAGCGTGGCGAACAATAAAAACCTGATGTTTTGTTTCCTTTTTATCGGCTACGATGGGGAATATGCTTAGAGGTCGTGGCATCAAATAAATAAATAAATAAATAAATAAATAAATAAATAAATAAATAAATAAATAAATAAATAAATAAATAAATAAATGTACTCACAGGGTTCCTTATGCATTCCACTCAGACGACTCGAAGACGAAAGCCATCTTCTTTATCTTCTCAGTCGATGTATTGATCTTCCCCCTCCCCCTCCGAAAGCATTCTGCGCCTCACGTGCTTGTGCATTGCCTCCAGGATTGGAGGCATTGCAAGCCTTCTGCATTTCATCTGGTTGTACACTGCCTCCGTGATCGGCCGAGCTTTGACCAAGCGACGGTGTCATGCAATGACGTCATCACGTGATCATGATTTTTTTACCAGTCGTGTTGTCGCCGACGCCGCGGGACGCCCACGCCGATGGTAAATTTTCGCATTTGATGAGGCATCTAATGCTTTCGCCTTAGTACATAAACTAAGCTCTATACGAACACTCGAAAAACTGAATAATACATAATAGTTGGACCAATGACCTATGGTGCTCCTGTACGTGGTTCAATGAAAGAAAATGTACAATTCGTGGTCACAACAACCAGGAAGCAATCGTTAAAGAAATATTCATTGCGAAAGGTTAGTCTGCGATGAATCACCGATTTGCTGAACAGCAAGTTCCCTTGTTGCGAAAGATCGATAGGATGCAATTCTGCAGCCCGGATTCCCGAGAGAGAGGTAATTACCGGCTGTGCGCTCAGACTTGTAAACAATCCACGTTTCTAGCAGATGTTCTCGCGAGGAGTCGCTTGTGCCGGAAGCGATGTTCGCCTCTTCGAGCCGGCTTGGAACGTTCCCGCCGGGGACGTAATAATTTCATCTGCAGTGTGTGTATTCAGGTGAGTAGATTGAAGGTGGATGTACGCTAGAGGCACCCTACATATACTCACGGATTGAAACACGAAAGTTTAGTGCTAAGTTATGCACGTACTTTCGTTTCCAGCCTGTGCAATTGGTGTCATAGGGTCGTAATTTTGACCCGAACACTTAAACACGAGCCAACATGCTCTTTAGCGGCCATATTTGCAGCAGTTATTGCTCACGATAACTGCGTCTTGCAGCTAACACACACACACACACACACACACACACACACACACACACACACACACACACACACACACACACACACACACACACACACACACCACACACACACACACACACACACACACACACACACGTACCCTTTAGCTTCTTTCCACGCGTGCCTCTCGACTTATCTGATTCTCTCGCCATCGCGCATTGCGAGAAACCGCGAGATCCGTTCAGTTTCCTAGAGACCTGTTCCGATGCTGTGAGTGACTACCGTCGGTGGAACTACCTTTACTTACCCCCTGGGTTGTAGTGTATAAACAATACAAACAAGACAAAGTACGACTGCTTGCTTTGCGGAAATCCACACCCACGATTACCTGCGAACGGCTCGCTCGCTCCATTGCCACTGTTTCGCTCAGAATCGGGGAAGGAGACTTGAAACGAAGATACTTACTTCCGCGGCCCACGAATGCTCTCTCGCGGAGCGATGCCGTCGGCGAAGCACCAGGAGTCTCGCTGATTGCACAAAGGCTGCAGTTTGAGCTTACGTGGCGTTCGAATACGCAGCTGTATGTGTGCGTGCCGGAGTCGAAATTACTTGTGTGTTGTTGTTGTTGTGTTCGTCGTTTACGAGAAGCAAAGCTTAATTTACCATCTCGGATTCACTCCGAGGACTGCCGTTCCGAGGCTGCTGGTTGTTGCTTTCACTTAGTTCGAAGGAGTGATCGCGAGCTTCGACTCATGCCCAAACCTCGCCAGTTCCTGAGAACTCCCGTTTTTTGCAACTCAGTGCTTGTTTATACATACGAAGCTGCGTAACGAGCTGATCTTGTTACACGCCAATGCATTTCCAAGTGCTTTGATCGAATTTCGGGAGCGGTGATATTTGGCAGCACGCGAATAGGTGGAGTATTGTTATCACGCAGATTAAAAACATTTTTTAGTGAAGTTCGGTTTGAATGGCTGCCATAAATCAAGCTCATTACAGGGCAACGTATTCTGTTGGAGCGAATACAGCAACTTCGCGAACTTCATACAGAGGTGTTTTTTGCCCTCTCGCGTATGATACGTATTTTAAGTTAAAAAAAAAATAGAAAACTCAAAGGGTCCCTCGCCTATACGCCTTAGACGACTCGAAGATGAAAGTCATCAACTTTCACTTCCTCTCGGTTGATTGTACTGATCCTCAGTCGTATGTGTGTGAGGGGTGGGGGTGGAGAAGAGCGCAACCGATAAAGTTTGACTGCCGGAGGTTTCTTTTTAATGAGCAACTGTATCTAATTACGTAGATGTTTAGGCAGCAGTTGCGATGGCCCCGACGTTTCGAAACCGGTACGATCTCTTCCTGAAAAGTTGCTTGCTCGAAAACGGCCTCAAAATCGATCTCCAAGCCAGTCCCGAAACGCCGCTACCGTTTTAAACTGTGAACCGCGCCAGCTCAGCATCGAGAATGTTTTTCACGCAGTCATGCGTACTTTTAAGCTATACCTATGAGCGCGAGTGTTCTGGCGATCAGCGTTCATCACCGAAATGCCGAGTCGGGCTTCGAGCCCGGGACCATAAATATAAAGAAACTTTACGGTGCAAATAGAACAGGGATGAGAGCACACAAAACAACAGAAGAACGTGCCCACACTGCGAGCGCTGTGATAATCCGGATGCGTGAGTGCAGCATGTCGTTACAGAATGCCCGCAATACGCAGAAAGCACGCAGAGCTGAGTGGTCTGTTGAACAACCTCGATAGACGACCACTCACAAGTAGAAAAGTGCTTTGACCGTGGCCAAATCCTGACAAATAAAGACGCGCAGTGAGCACTCTGCGTGGTTTTTAATGGACAATAGCTCAATAAGCCGTTTATGATTTTCATCATTGCTTCCTTGCATAGCATTGTTTTATTGGTGAACATATGTCAGAGTCATGTTATATTTAATTACATAGAGAACTATCTGTACGGACTGTATCCGAGGTAATCCATGTGCCCGACCTCCCTGTATGTATTGGACTCTACGGAACTGAGCAGGTTGACCACCTAATTTACCTATACTTTTCTCAGTCACCATCCGCAAGTTGTAATTAACGTGAAAGAACGCATGGCAGTTTTCTCTTTTGGACTTGTTAAATAATATTTGTTGTCCTGTCTAACTGCATAGTAAAAGCGTAACCTCAAATGCCATGTGCACTACGATGTTTGTATAAAAAAACGAACTTGATTGAAATGTTTTTTTTTTTGTTTGTGAGTTGCGAACTGTCGCTAGTAGTGCTGTGCCAAGTTTTTTACCCGGTCAGTGTATCCGCTTTTTATTGTAAAATTTTTAAGTGGTGATCACGCAACTGTTGAATAGTTGTTGGGCAGTAGGGCCATTGTGAGGCAGTTAATTAACCTTTAGCCATACCTTCCCTTGACATATATAATCTTGAAAACTATAAAAATGAAATGAAATCAAATGTCCGTAGACTCTGCTAATTGTTTATACGCCGTATATCGTGTATGTATGTAGTGCTTCTCACTATTTTTCTCTTTTCTTACACGTTTAGTCGTCCTAGTCTTTCTTGTTTTTGTGTGGTGCTTCAATACTGCTATCATGTTGGGAGGGCCAGCTCTAACCTAACCTACATCGCCACGGTTTTTGTTTTCATATATAAATAAAGAATTTGGCGCAGCTTGCACTAGTAGTGCGAGGCTGGAGAACCAACGGTGGAACTAGTATTCGGACTCCCGAGGAAGAAGCCACCCTCCCAAGCCCGTGTCCCTGACACGTGTTCCCGCTAAAACCGTGTCGTGGGTTTGGCGGGGGTCACGTGACTAGCGTTACGTGATGTTGGCGGAAACATCTCACGCGACGAGTGTTACGTGATTTTTCTGGCGGGAACAAGTCACGTGACTAACGGTACGTAATTTAATGTCATGTGACTAGTGGTGCGTGATTTTACGTCACATGACTAGTGTTACGTGCCTTTACTTCACGTTCCCCTCCTCTTCCTTTTTCATCATTTCTCTCTATTTCTCGCTTCCGCTTTCTATTTCTTTTTCTCTTTCTTTCTCTTTCCATCTTGATCTATTTTTATATCTTTTCTTGTCTGTTTCCATCTCTCTCTCTTTCTCTCCGTATATTTCTTTCTCTGTCTTTCTGTCTTCTTTTTTTCTTTCTCTCTATTTCTTTATTTCTCTGTCTCTCTCTCTCTCTCTCTGTGCGCATTCTCTTGGAGTTATTGCATTGCACGCCGGAGAAATCGGAGCACGTGTTCTGGGAGTAAAGCAGAAGTTGAAGAAGAGAACGAAGAGGAAGAAGAGAGCGCACGCCGATTCATGATGATGATAACTTCCGCTCGCACTACCCGGCGTAACGAAAAGCTTAAACAGATTCGCCGTTAAAAATAATGCAACAGGATGGCACCCGTCATTTTGTTTTGCGTGTACATCGGCCTTGTTCAACTTGCACCGCAGAGCTTTTTTTCAGTTATGAGAAAACGCCAACTAGCTCAAACCGAGATTCTTCCCAAACCCGGGTACGCGACCTCATAAGCGAAACGCCACATTCACTAAAATACAGCGACGGCTTTGGCGAATCCACTGCTGGCAGGGCTCCAGCTCTTTTCGTACATTGACACTGCAAGAATATTGTCAAGTCGCTGTGACGGTGAAGAAAAACAATCGCAGGCGTTAAAGATCAAACTTTTTATTGAGTGAGCTGGTGCCCAAAAATATATAATAATAATATCTGGGGTTTAGCGTCCCAAAACCACCATTGTTATGAAGACCCGTAGTGGAGGCTTCGGAAATTTCGACCACCCGGTGGTTTCTTTCTGCACCTAAATCTAAGAACACGGCCTCAAACATTTTCGCCTCCACCGAAAAATGCAACCGCCGCGGGCGGGATTGGATCCCGTGACCTTCGGGTCAGCAGTCGAGCGCCATAACTGCTACACCACCGTGGCGGTGCCTGGTGCCCAGAAAATGAATGACACCCAAAGTGCAGCGATGTCGGCGCATGCAGTCGTCGGTCGTCGAATAATCTGCTGGTCGGTGAAATTCACCGCGTTTTATTCATCCTTTATCGAACCTTCCAGCGTTATCGATGGCGCTCGGGTTAGCTCTAGAGGAAACTGTATTGTTCGCGTTGTGCGCGCAATCTTGTCGGAAGATTTGAAAATAATCGGGAACGTTCCGAGACGTTTCGGGGCAACCTGTGCAAAGCAGTGGTTGTATGCGTGACGGGCTGGTCACATAAAAATAGAAATATAGGCGCGTGTGACAATGTCACCTAGATCTACGAGGCAGCCTGTGAGCTTCCTCAACAACAAAAAAAAAATTCTGCAGCGTGATTTTCTTCCTAATTTCAAAACTGTGGACTCGAAAGCTCGGAACTGCGCTACACGCTGCTATGGTTAAGACGTATTAGACACCCGCGCGCTCGAGGTTGCCACGAAGCCTTTGGAATTTGCATGCGAACCTCATTATCAGAGTTGTTCGGAGAGACCTCCGTCGCCTTGCGTGGCTGCTTCGCCGTCTTCATTCGCGTGTTATGTAAATGAGGAGCTCCTTCAATGACGGATTAAGTTCGAGTGGCTGGTTTGCATAAGCTGACGCTCTCTTATTTCGTCCCAACCTTCCGTAACTGCTCGAATGGACCGGCTGCGGATTCCCGTGCAAGGAACCGTTCACATTCTGATAGAATAACATTGTCACGCACAATTAGCGAGTGGCTTCTTTGCATGCCTTTAAGCTGTCTTTAGGTTGCCACCGGTACGAATAACATTATTGCATCGCTCAGGGCAGACACCTTTAATGTACAGTCGGCGTGAAATGTTTAGGGGTCACGAGACACAAGAAAAAGAGGAATATTCCCGCTGCTTTGGCAGGCAGTTTTGAATTTAGATTTCAGGCCTGTTCCAAAACGCGCTAACATGTACTGTACAGTTAGACCGAATACAGCCACAAATTTTTGGGAAATTCAAATTTTGCTGAGACCTAGTGGTCTCTAAATTTTTGATGCCAACCGTACGTTCGTGCGTTTTTATGTATGCTTGTATACCTAAACATGCAAAATTAAAATCTTCGGGGGAGGCGTTTAATTTACCCCCCCCCCCTCCCGCCCTCTTTCGGTTACAGCAACGGTCTCTGGCAAACGGATGCGCAAGTAATCGTTCACGTCGTCATTGAAGTTTGTTGACAACGCGTTCGGTGACTTCACTCTTATTTGCCACGTTTCCTAACAATTTCCTAACATCACATAGTGCTTCTGTGACGGCAGAGACTGTTCGCGAGAGTTGAACCTTGTCGTAATAAATATTCCGAGAGGAAAGTGTCACTAGAAACAAGAAATAAGACAGTATTTTCGAGTCATTTGTTTGCAAAATAAGAGACTAGATTCAGTTTCAAGGAGTGGCGGCCACGTTCTGCGAGCAGGGTGGCGCTTAATTACCGCTAAGCACATCGCTCATGAGTGGCGGAGCACCTAAGTTGAGGTCGTTCATTTATAAAGCGCGTAATTAAAGGCTTCTGAAGAAGGAAATATGACTCGTTCCCCCTTAGCCAGGTAAAAAAATAATGTCCCCCCTCTCCTCCATATCCATCGGTAGCAGTATCTCATGGCTTCGGTTTTTCGCTGAATAATATACAACGCCAGTCTCATCAAGAGAAGCTGTTTTCCCCAGGAGGTTCACGCTGCGAGAAACCTCGAAGGTTGCGTTCGTCGCTCGCGCGAGTCATTAAGAAATGGGCACTGTGCAGTTCGTTAGGAGGCGCGTAAGAGTTACGCTATTTCGAGGGAAAGACTAAGCTCTGGGGTGGCTATATGTTAAGTGAGTCAGAAGTGGAAAAAAAAAAACGTTCTATCTCGACAGACACTGAGCCGTATTTTGTGAGGCTTTGTTGCGTTTGAAAGACAATCTTAATGTCTAGTGAGTGTAGGAAGGACATTGCTTGCAGGTCTGCAGTGTTTTTGGTAACACTTGGAAAATCTTAATTAAAAAAAAATGGCGAAAGCACCGAGCTTACAGCTTTGCACTAAAGGAATATAAATATCACAAATCTGTAAACTGCGCTTAATACTTCGCGTAAATCGCGTAAAAAAAGGATACGGTACACACAGTTCTGCAAGAAACGTCGCAAAAAACGTTAGTGCCAATTTCGTGAAACCCTTAGGACGCCGTAATAAAATAACGTAAATTGTAAATTCTTATATCAAACTTCTGCGCTTGGCATTCCGAAATACACGACCTCTTTCGAAGCTTACATATGTTTTTTTTTTTCCGTGTGGAACTACTGTTCCTAAACATTGTGCTTCATCAATATCGCGCGCTAAATCAAATCCCCGCTTGCTACTGTCACTACAATTGCACCGTCTCATGTAGAGCGAATATCATTCGAATCGATGCCGTAGTTGTCTACTAAAATCACTGCGTGTTGCACGTATCTCAATAGGAGCTTCCTCTTACATCCGACGGTCCAGAAATGGTTGAGATCAGATTGAGTTTTGTGAATTTTGACAGTATTTAGAACATAACAAAATATTGCCCGAACAAAACAGAGGCAAGTACAAATATGTATGCATACAAAGTACCGATATTAAAGTGACGTAGTCTCTTAAGCAGCACGGCTAGAATGTTATTTCATCATCCTTTGAAGAAAACAAAGTAAATCTTTACTGGCCATATCTAAATCACCTTGCCTATGCGCACGCCTAAAGCTTTTTCAATATGTAAGAATTTGTAGACTGACCAGGGGAGTGAAAACTTGACAGCGCAGAAGAAAACAATCAAAGAAAAGGAATAGCAATGAAAAAAGAAAATGGACAGAGCGGGCAGTTACTTACGATATTAAAAGTATACAATGTTTTAGCGATAATGACACGGGTACTTTCTGGAAGGCTCGACACGACTTAGCTTTGTTCAATTTTTAACTAGCCTGATAAAACGCGGGCTACATAATAAGGTTCGCAACGTAGGGCAATCTGCTCAAGAGCCTTAAATGCAGCAAAAAAAAATTAAGCCGGACAATAAGTACAACAAAAAAAGAAGTTCTTCATGCGAGATTTGGTGCTTCAACTTAAGAGACGTGGGGAAATATCTTAGGTCAAAAAAAAAAAGATAATAATAGTAATGAATGGTGAAGATGTTTTGCATTGTTATATTTTCAGAGTATTGATGTGCGCAGAAGAGAAGGGGCCACGTTATTCTTCTTGCGGCATTGATTTTTTTTACATTTACGTTGTTTTTAATAGTTATGTGCACTGTTCCATTATAGGCGAGAAACGAGCTTAGGCTTCACGCCCGTGACCTATGTTTCAGACTTAATCTTGAGTGCTAGGCTTACTCTTTCGAAACCACGCCCACCTACTTTCTGGCGATGCATTGGAAAGCAACTAAAAACGTAATTACATTTTATGTATGCTGAGGGACGAGTATCTCACATCCACCTGGCCATCCCCTTTTTGCTTTTGGGAAAAGGGGCTCCATTATATGCTCCGATATCTGTGTTTAAAAACACGTAGGTGAATTTATTGTAGGCCCTATGCATGGTTCTCGTAGCGTAGTAGCGCAGCTTTTTTGTGTACTGCTACCTCGTGCGTGTGTGTGTGTGATGCAGCGAGGATTCTTCTCAATTACTTAGTACGAGATTGTTGACTGGATGAAATGTAATTCACACGCCGGGGCAAACTAATACGGTGTCTGCGAGCACGTGCCAATCCAAACTTTTTTAGCCCGCTGACGAAGCCAGCAACTCGTGACGAGGGAAGACTTCGCGCATGCGCATTCCGTAGTTCTCGTTGACGTACGAATACGGCATCATTTTTTTGTCAGCAACCCACCGCGGCGGTCGAGTGGTTATGGTGTTCGACTGGTGACCCGAATGCTGCGGGCTGGAATCGCGTTGCAAAGAAGTGATCGAATTTAGATGTATGCGAAATGCTAGAGGCCCTCGTACTTAGATTAAGGTGCACGTTAAAAAAACCCCGCATGCTCGAAATTTTCGGAGCCCTCCACTACGCTGTCTCTCATAATCACGTCACAGTTTTGCTGCGTTAAATCCCCGCAATTATTTTTGTCAGCATGTTGTCGGAATTGCATTTAATGCGGAAGGTTACGCCAGGAGATCTGGATCTGTTTTAGGCCTTTGCGGGACATGCGAAAGAGTATATAGCGCGCCTGGCGCGGTAGCAGTACGAATATCATATTTTCTAAACGCGTCTTTCGTCAGCGAACACAGTGGTTTCTGACATGTCGGGACGCTCGCTTGAAGGCACTAGCCATTCGAGCAAGTGAACCCTCATTAGTTATTCAATGTTATGCACGATACGCGAGTTGACGTGCAAAAGCGGTGGCACTACTCAAAAACCTCAGATTCTTTTTGGTTCGCTAGCTAATTTTATGACTCACTACACTACCAGCCATAAAAACGAGAGTATCAACGCGCCTATGTAATCTGAACGCCTTCTTCAGGGAAAAAATGGAGTGATTGACTCACCAGTTGATACGTGAAACTCGCCTTTAGGACATCGTCTTGAGGCTCGGCATTTTGGTACGTTGATGTAGCCGACCGGGGTAACTGCTTCTTCCAACGTTGAATATGAGTGGTGTACGCTGTCGTATGCGTTCTGTTCCATGTGAACCATCCGTTTGATCCAGATCAAATCACACCAGTCAGTTCCTTATCGACGCTCCGACTGCGTGCGCGAAAGCTCCTGCGCATGCGTATAGTACTAAATAACGGTAATTTGTGCCACGTTTTGTTCAGGTGCGCAATGCGCTCTTGAAGGGCCCCTAAACTAATCCGAGTTCAAAGATGAGAGAGTTGTTTCTTTCTCGCCCTCACTGCCATTTCTGTGTGGGCTATCTGCTCCTCGCCACTTATTTCTTCATAAAACACGTGAAAAACGTCAGCACTAAGCGTCGAGGCTATCAGAATTCCGCACTTTTCGGCCACACGCTGTTATCTGCGCGTGAGCAGCCGAAAACACACAAAACGAAATGAAATCGGTCATCGCGCACGATAGTCATGAGACACAAGGCAGAACGGTGTGCGACTGCATGTCAAAGCAGGGTAGGAGATAATTCCCAACAGATATCGCTTATGCATGGACCAACGCTGTCTTTGTACTGTTCAAATTCGCGCCATCCAGTATTCAAAATCATGAACCAACCAGACCAGCAACGAATTTTGTTATGCTGACCTTATGAATTGTGCCGAAAAGACGGGAAGCGCTCGATTCTTTGTATTTCCAAAGGTTATTTAGGGGTCCTTTAAGCGCGGCACGTTTATAACATAATCAATAGACCAGATCATTTTACTGTCACACCAGCGTTTAGGGCAAGCATACATAACCTTGCTCACAGTTATCACCTTTTCGCACCGCCAGCACAGGGGCGGCAGGTTTGGTGACGTCACAGCTAACGGCGAGCAAACACTGGTGGTAGATGCGTGATAAGGACATGCCGGACGCTATCGCGATCCTTCGCTCTACCTAACCAGCAGCTTCCAGTCAAAGGTGGCTGCCCACTAGAAGCGAAGAAAACTCAGGTGTATAGCAGAGTGTTCAATAGGATCGGGTGAATCTTTTTTATGATGAAGCTACTTATGACTTGGGTCTGGTGAATTGCGTAAGCGCACAAAATGATGCTTAGAAGAACTCTTTTCGGTGTACCTCGCCAACGCCGATGCCACTCTCACAAGTGGCGCGATACTGGCCGGCGGCACTTCCCACCAGTCTCGTGACGTAGAGATGACGCTAGAGGTGTTATGAGCAGTTGCCCCTTTTGTCTCGCCATGGGACGGACGCGTGTCGCTCGCTCGAAGGAAGTACAGCGGTAATTGAAGGAGCGTCGACGCGTCAAGAAGCGCGAATGGGCTCGAAAACGACGTGAAGCCGCTGCCGCATAACGTGTAGCCGCAGCCGTTGGCTTTCCTGGTTTCCATCTTCACAGCCTTGAGAAGGATATAAATTTTTCTCTGAATAGTTCAGCCAAGTCACTACTACACGACAAATGACTGCACGGACTATCTAAAGTCAAACTGTGAGGTTTTACGTGCCACTACGCGACCACGATACTATTACGCGACAAGCTGTAGTGAAAGAATCGTTGAAAGCTGAGCGAGTTGGTAAGGGATCATTTTCTAGGCATTACGCAGCAGACGGGACACAAAGAAAGAACGTCTTTAATAAGGCCGCCAGTCCTGCGCCGAACACGCAGCACAGTCACAGCGAAAGCTGGAAGCGCGGCCGTTCTAGAGCTTGTTGTAAACTCCCTTGGGGAAACTAATATTAGTACACTTGCAAGGCACCCACTACGCCATGAATCATAATTTTTGTGAAGTAGAGAAGCACCCACAATGCCATTATTCGTCATTCTGCAGAGAAGCGTGGCACCCGCTACACATCTGTAAGGCATCATGTGCAATTTGTGCTGGGGCTGATGACGATGAATTATGGCTAAGCCCTTTCAACGACTCATCCGTTGCGCGATTCGCATTGTTTGACGGCTGGTTGTTATTTTACTCTTCTACCACACTATATTAAATATGTTAACGTGATTCCTTGCCCGACATGACGCCTGTATAGGGTCTTTTTGCGAAGATGTTTCAAGCGCCGGTGTGGTCCTGTAGTAGAATACTCGACTGCGACGCAGAGGGCCCGGGATCAAACCCCATTGATTCCGGGTATTTTCTTCCTCATTTAATTTTTGCTTATTTCGCGCGATAGCACTTACGGACACCGGCGGCTACGGCGGCGAACAACTAGGGCGCCAAAATCGGCTGCTGTTGTGATCTCATAACAGCTTTCGCTGTAATATACTAAGTATGTGCAGCGCAAAGTAACGAAGACAAGCGAACACACACACACGATATAGACTTGCCCTGTGTATTCTCTAGTTTTCGTTTCTTTGCGTTGCACATACTTAGTATTATCAAGACATGTACCAACTAGCCCACCAACGGATTCTTCTAAAGTAAGGTATGTATGTCTCTTTTCGTTCTTACTTTGTTTCGCGTCTGCTGCGTAGTTTGCTTGATTAAGAAGCTGTGGTGCGGAACCCAGGATTAACATTAGAGCCTGGATTTCTTTCACTTGCAATGAAATCGAGGCATGGCGGTGTTTTTATATTAATCTCCCATCAAAATGCGGCCGCCGTGGCTGGGAATCGAACCCGCGTCTCAGTTTCGCAGCGGGACAAGGGCGTAGCGAGGAATTTTTTTTTTTAGCGGGAGGGGAGCGTGTGTGTGTTTCAACCATCCGTTGTGTATGTTCATGGGTGCGTTTGCATGTGTATGTGCATATACAGATCTGCGAAATTTTAAGATTTTTGGAAGAACTATGAAATCCCTCCTCTGTTATATCAATGCTAAGCTACCATGGCGACCTTCATGTATATGTACGAAGCCGACACGTTAGATCACCAGATCAAGTTTTCGATGACCGATGACTGCGCTTGCCGCTATTATTGTACTATGAGTGTTACTTGCTTTGCTGGACGCAAGTTCTCCCGATAAGTAGTTCAAAACTTTATTGAAGGCTTTATTGAACGCTTCACCGCCACAAACAACGTGGCTATGTGGAGAAGACCGTTGATTATGAATGGTCCCGTTGTCTGTTATAGTCTATTTTAAGAAAGGGCTTCGGTGCCGCAATATTGTCCTTGCCGTTTTGTATCTTTAACTAAACGAGCAGTACTACTGTACGCGCATACGCATGGAAACGGCTGGGTCGGTGCAGTGGACGTTTCGTGACCTTATGAATTACCGTCGCGATACACAAAAATAAGAAAACTTTCGCTTAACAAGCCAAGATGGCGGCGCCCATGCGTCTTAAGTAAGATCGTCTATTCATGGACCATCACATGAGTCTCAGATCACCATTTTTAACGCAAGTGGCCCACAAAACACGCGCTCCATTATCTGGTCGTCACGTCACCAAACGGCATTCCACATCGCAAGATCTCTGTGTCACTGTTATCGATGACTGCCCGTCCAGTTCTCGCATACCACCCATGCCGTCTGCGCTGTCAGCAGCCATCCGTCGCCGCGAGGTACTCCTTGTGGTCCCGAATGTGCACGGAGTCGACGTCTTCCCGACTCGTTGAACTGGTGTCGCTCTTGCACTCCTTGTCGGGCGGCTTTCGTCGCTTCTTCATCCTCTTCTTGCGGACGTGTGCGCAGTATATGGCAACCAGTGCCGTCAGAGTCACGGCGAGGCTGCACGCCAACACGACGACGCTTAGGGCAAGTGTCCAGCGTCCCCCACGTGTGTTCCTCTGGAGATCTGCGTGTCAGTGAAGTGATGCGTTCATAATCATAGGTCGGCCAAAAAAGCAGAGCTCACTCGGACTGAATAAATATATTTTGCGGTTAGGCCTATAGCTCGGACTCAGGCTCACCGATATTTTCCTCAACCGGACTCACTAATACTCAGTCTCACGAAAATGTTTCTTAACTGGACTCACTCAGACTCAGACTCACTAAAATATTGCTTGACCTGACTCACTCAGACTCAAACTCACCAAGGTATTCCTCACTCGGACTCATTCTGACTCACGGCCTCATCTGAGTCTGAGTGAGTTGATTCGTGAGTGAGTTTGTCAAACTATGCTCATAATTCAACAGAAACAATGAGTTGAATCCTGCTTACTCTGTTTGTACAGGGGAGGATGGAGGAAATTAAGATTATAGCGTTTAGTGAGAGCGATTACAGCTTTTTGAGAACATTTTGGAGCTATGCTCCGTTTCATACGTCCGGTGCAGCGCTGTGTAATCGGTGCAGCGCTGTGCAGCGCGCGTCTCGCGCTTGGATTTCGTCGTCGCAAACGTGGCCTCCGCGATTGGCTCTGGCTGCGCGCTACCGGAACAAATTGCGGAGGCCACGATGCGAAAACAAAGAGACGCTAAGCGTTCCAGAACAACCTATTTACAACCGCATAATTGATATAAATAACGGGGTTTGTTTCTTTCTATGGCACAAAGCATATTAATTTCTTTCTCAGTCTAAAAACAAAAAAACAAACACATTACGGGTGGTAAAATTTTCGAGGGTTCCTCGGTGGGTTATTTCGTTCATGAACATTGTAGCAGAACAGCGCAGAAAATGGGACAAAGAACGCAGAGGAGTTGATAAATAAGCGCTGCATCCTGTGTGTTCTTGCTCCCTTTTTTTTTTTTCGCTGTTCTGCCACAAGGTGAAATGACTCAACTATTTCTTGGCGTGAACACATCTACTGCAAACAGTCTCGCAAGCTTCCGTAGCTTTGCGCCCGATGTATGAAACGTACTATTGTGCCGTGCCGTTTGTCTGGGCCATTTGTGCTGGGCCGACAACGCTGTGCCGTTTGTTGAAGACGAACGCCACAGCATTGTCGAAACGTTGGCTTCAGCGACACCCCGTGTTCAAGAATTTGTCATCTCCGTTTAAATCAACACGTTCACCTTTGGCTTACCTGTGCACCGCGAAAATATGTTTTATGGCAGTTAACCCTACCGTCCTTTCCAGAGGCTTTATCGTCCACTAGATACAGTTACACGAAACATATCACAAAGCAAATAATGCCGGCAGTTTCTGTTCCCATTTATCCAGATTGAGTGGTACATTGTGACACAGAACTTTCTCGAATTATTTTTTTTTTCATTGTTTAAGGAGATTCAGTGACAAAGATAGCGTAGCTAGAGCATTATGATCAAGGCTTTCACGGCTCTCACCTCCTTGGCCAATAAGAGTTTGTGCCGGACCCAGGGTGCGTGCGTAAGTCTTGAAGCTCGCCTCGGGGGCATTTGAACAACGACCAAGTATTCGGTGGCCGAGCGGAGTCTGTTGACGAGAACCGGACCCAGGTCCGTGCTCCAGAAGCTGCGTTCCGATCGGTTGCCCCTCCTGGTGTCGAACACCTGTACTCGCAGTCTTCGTTCCGGCCTTAGTTTGGTTGACGACGTCGTGGTGACGTTGGCGAGAGGTGTGAAGCAGGTCAGGGAGAAAGAGTTGTCGGTGAAGTTGCCCACACTGCATGTCAAGGCCGGTGTGTTCACGCCTGCACATATGGCAGATAAGCAATGTTTTTTTTTTCTTGCTTTTCGTCGCGACATGTGCTCCGTCTTGTATGTCTACGGATTTTTTTTTTTCACCAGACAGCCGATACATCAAGGTCTGTTTTTTCACCGATACATCAAGGTCCGTTGCGGAGTTAGAGATAAGAAAGTTGGTTTCAAATTAAGTACCCGGACCAAGTGCTTGTAAGGCAAATAACGTTCAGGTGAATCTACTCAATGATTCTTGAGCAGCTGTTCTCTAAAAAATGCGCTAGGCCAGGTAGCTAAGTTATAGTGCCATGCTGCAAAGCTCCCGAAACGCAGCAAATCACCAGAATAAATGAAAATAGGAGAAGGAACAGTTGGAGTCCAAACAGCGTTTGCACGTCTTCTCAAACTTCAATTTCATCCTTCCATCATAGGAGCTAGCATTGCAAGGGTGGAGTCTTGGGTTGTAGTTAAGTGCCGCAATTCCACAATGACTAGATAGGCTTTCGTTTCAAATGTTCAATAGATGTTGCGGAAGGGTGAGAGAATGCCCGAAGTAATTATTAAAGGCAAACGTATTTCCATATACTTACACTTTGCAAAAAAAAAAAACTGTTATAAAAGAAAGACTTGGCTAGCTCCACGCCGTCAAAGCAGTCGGACAGCGAAGCTGCAAGCGTGCGATTGGTTGTGATTGGCTAGCGACATTACGTGGTGTGGTTAAACAGCCGCTAGATTGGAAATACACGCGCTTCGTTTTACAGCGAAAGCTGTTATGAGATCATTCACGGCCGTTTTTGGTGCCGTAGTTGTCCGCCGCCGCCGCCGCCGCCGGTGTCCGTAACCGGTATCGCTCGAAATAAGAAAAAAAAAACTAAACAAGAAAAAAATTCAGGATGGAACGAGGTTCGAACCTGGGCCCTCTACGTGGGAGCCCAGTATTCAACCCCTGAGCCATGCCGGTGCTGAAACTGCTTTGCAAAAAGGTCATACAGGCTCATGTCGGGAACGACCACACTAGCATATGCCAATATAGCTGGGTGAAAGAGTAGAATAAGCACCAAGCGTCGCACAACGCGAATTCTGTAACCAGGCGTCACCACAATGCGAATTGCGCAACGAGTAGGTGTTGATGCTTCCAACCCATTACAAAGAGCTCTGCCATAATTCTTCGTCGTCATCACGCACGCATTCGAACACAAGTGCGCATAAGCCTTACATGCGTTAGCAGGTACCAGGCGGTCTGTAGAATGGACGAAAAATGGCACAGTGCCTATGCCCTACTTCTCAAAAATTACAATGTTTATAGCGTAGTGGGTTCCTCGCAAGTGCACTTCTGTTGGTTGCCAAGGAAGCCCATAAGGCTCCCATGATCCATTCCTCAGGGTCTCACAATAAAGTCAATTTCTCCTCCTCTCTCTCACGCTTAGCTGTCTCGGTTAACGTGATGATAAAGCGTGGTGGGACAGTTAAATAACGACCGGGGTCCAACAAAATAGCACTTACGTAACTAAGTGGGTCGTTAGAGCTTCCAACCCATTAAACAAGGGCGCCAACCATAATATCATCGTCATCAACCGCCGCCATCAACAAACTGCACATAATCGCTACATATGGTACCTGCTTCTCGCAGAACAACGAATAATGTCGTGTGGGTGCTTCCCACCCACTTCCCAAAATACGCCTTCGTGGCGTAGTGGGTACGTTGCTAATGTACCTGTATTAGTAGCCACAGGAGAGTTTATAACGGGGACGAACATGCCGCTCTTTCCAGCTTTCGCTGTGACTGCTGCGCGCTTCCGCGCAGGCTGGCGTTTTTTTAGCGCTTCTTCATCATCTATACTCTGCCTCCACGTGAAATGCATGACTCTTCCTCCTCTTCTGTTACTATACACGAGGACGACAGACATCTTAGTCGCATTTCAGTCATCATCATCATCATAATTTGGTTTCATTTATTTCTTCATTCACTCCACCTCTGGTAACGTGACTTGTGCGGCAACTACTACTACCATTACTACAACAACGACTACTACTACTACTACTACTACTACTACTACTACTACTACTATTACTACTACTAATACTACTGCTATATACTACTACTACTACTAGTAGTACTACTGCTACTACTACTAGTGCTGCTACTGCTACTATTACTAGTAGTAGTATTACTACTAAAGACAGCTTCGCTATAATAAAGTAATTGTGACTTATACAGGTGCTTTCGAACGAATACGCAGCTACATACCCTTACCTATAAATTTGAACCGACACCGTCTCTCCTGAGTTCCCACGGCGTTCTCCGCCCAGCATGCGAGCGCCGCATCGAATATCGAAGCGTTGGGGACGATCTCCAGGCGGTTGGATTCCGTCACGACTGGCAAGAGCAGTTGCTGGCGGCGCCTGTTAGGATGGCTTTCCCGCGCGGCTTCCGTGCCACGCGTGCCGTTCACCACGAGCCAGAAATAGCGCAGGCCTTCGCTGGGATCAGCTCGCACGAAGCAGGTCAGGTTCACGGCTGCGTCTTTCTCGACGCTCAGGACGAGCTCTTCTTCAGAAACGCACCTGGGAG
Organism: Rhipicephalus sanguineus; assembly: GCF_013339695.2. Classification (NCBI taxonomy): domain Eukaryota; kingdom Metazoa; phylum Arthropoda; class Arachnida; order Ixodida; family Ixodidae; genus Rhipicephalus; species Rhipicephalus sanguineus. The sequence continues at coordinate 118,476 of NW_023615527.1, read as the reverse complement.
AGTCTGTACGGAACGCGGAAACAGCAGGTGGTCAGAATGTATGATTAGCTACTTCGGCGAGTCGGCGCAAATGCATAAATACTGCGTTACTTAAAACATATACACAAATCAGAGGCTTTTTATCATCTGAAAACAACAAAAACAAGTTTCTTGAATGTGCATATTCTCTGATCTGCTCTCTTGGGGTTTGTTTGTTTGTTTTTATGTTTGTTTGCAGGTCGAAGGTGTTGGCGGTTTGTTATATTGCTTTGCGCGTGCTTATTTTTTCCCCTATTTAGAAGTTTTATAGCGTAAACTTCAAGGCCCAATTGACAAAGTACAATTAACTTCAATATTGCCTATGCAGAAATGCGCGAGGTACAGGTAGATAATTTAAAGACGATGCGCATATGTACCTATCCGTGCGGTCTCCCTGTTAAATATATCAGCTCTCGTTAGCTTAACAGTTTTGTAGATGAGAAATATTTCTCGAAAGGGTGATTCAGGTATTACCCAGAATTGTTTTAACCCTGGCCGCACGACACTATTCAATCAAAGGGTGATGTTATAAAACCTTGAAGGTTGACACGTCTACTCACATCTGACACGGATGAGAAGCGGCGTGCTCTCGACGGTGTCACCCCGGGTGTTGGTCACTCGGCACGTGTAGCTTCCGCCGTGACCGGGAGTCACCCGGCGGATCACCAAGTACCGGGAAGTGATCACCATTCCCCGGGCCAGGTCGGCGTCCAGCTCTCGACCGTCGCGACTCCACGTGACGTGGGGGATTCTCGAAGCGACCAGGACTGAGCATTCCATGTAAACGTCCGCTCCCTCCATGATGTGGCTCGCGTTGAGACCCGTGCCTAGCTTAATGCTTACTTCCGGCTTGTCTGAGCAGAAGAAGAGCGAAACATATGGTTTGTGTATGTGAAGTAAAGCCCGTTGACTTTCGTCTGACGTCGAGGCCTAGTTCATGCAGCCATAATATGTCCTATATTTTAAGTAACCCCTTATTTCCCAATTACTACCTCCGTACTGTCTCATTAATATTCCATTTATATCGCGTTACCGTACCATTACCGCTCAGGCATTACTGAATAGATACCACATCGTTGTGTTTCCGTTACAACGATGTTACCATTCAATACAGATACTGTTCCGTTACACCACTTTACGATGCTTTTTTAAAATATTGTCTCCTTCCCAGTACCATCGCGACACCGGTTTACGTCAGGGAAGAGCTCTTTCTCGACAATTTTTCCTTAACACAGAGACTGCGGTAATGTCAGATAATTGCCCAAAGACATTGGCGAGTTGTTCTTGAGGAGAAAGTCGAAAGTGAAATTGATCTTTTCAGGTGCAAACCAACGCCCTGACGGTGACTTGGTGATGCACTTTACGGATGTGTGGATGAAGAACGCAAACAAAGTATTAATGTTCCATTTTTTTAGTGCGTCCTAGGCTGTGATTAACCCATTCACAAATTTCATATTTGGTCGCATCGGTACATGTCATATATGACAAACGTTTTCTCTTTGCTTGCTTTCATTAGACTTTTACACCAAAACCGCATGCTGAAGCCGATGACGTTAGGTGGATGTTTCGGCTTAGTTCGGCCCTTCGAAGGTGTACCTTACGTTAACGACAACCGATATTTATTTTAAGTGCAAGTGATTCTTGTCGCCAATAGTTAGGTACGTAACTTATTGATTTTATTGCGATAGCAATTCACCAATGTACATCGAGCTTATCGTACGTGAGACACCGTCGGTAACCTGTCTGACCCACACATTGCTTGGCGACTCCAACTATCCTTTTATCTTCATTATCTTAATTGCGTTTACTTACTTGACACATTCACGGCAAGGTAGCGACTGAGCACACCACGATGCTCCCGCAAGTTGTCGTTGCTAGCACGACACTCGAGAAGCTTTCCCGCTTGCTCCGAAGACGGCAAAAGAAGTACACTTGCTGTGACGTTGTCCTCGACGCGAGTGTGGCTCAGGCGCTCGTCCAATGGCAGTCCGTCCAGGAACCACGTGATGTTCGCCGGCGGACGACTTCCGGTTGCCTCGCACTCGAAGCTGCGCGGCGAGGAGAAAGTGGAGGCTGAAGACGAGTCCGCGCTTGCTGATTGTATGGCTCGACCGGAGAAGGTGCCCGAGATGATATCCTCAGTATCGCGAGCCGAAGTCGAAGCCAAAGCCGAAGACGTCGTTCTCGTTGCCGAAGGGGCGACCATAACCCAGCCGGAGGCATCCGCGTTATCGTGAGGCCAGCTCCATACGGATACTTCGGCAGGCGGCACTAGGATAAGTTGAAATTATGGAAGTAATGTGGTTATTTGTTTTATGAAATAACGAAGAGGAGTAGTTGGTGCCATTAGTGTGGAACCGACTATACTTAGCAATTTAGAGAATGCAACAAAATAGATTTGTTTATTTTCACATATTGTAGACCAGCTGCAGGGCTGCCATTGCAGTACGCTTGAGGGTGGTTCCACAGATGGATCATAGCTTTGTGCGTGTTGTGCTTTCATCGCAAAGTTCGCGCTGAAGCCATAGACCACTACCAATTTCAGCTACTCACTGCAGTAGCTTTCTGCGACTTCTCGTTTCTTTCATTAAAAGATAAATAAATTATTGAAATAATTTCAATTGAAGGAGTGGGTGAAAATACAAAAACAAACATAGCCAGCATGAATGCCAAATCCAGTCAGTGTGATTCAATATGGTGTCATGCAGCAACAGTCATATAAACATAATTATGCAAACAATAACAGCAAAATAGTTTACAAAAAATGAGAGGATTGTGGTTGACAACGTGTCAAGGCATTTAAGAAATGGTGTATGGGTAACGAATGAATATGACCTAGTTTACTGCTCCATACTTCTATGGTACGGGGGAAGGGGCTCTGTATGAAAAAGTCAGTCCGCGAATAAAACACAGATACGTTAAGTACACGACTGTTTCTGGTGGATGTTAACATGGTAGGTCTTAGATAGCTGTTATGTGAAGACCAGTTATTGCGGTGAATCTGAACAATCAAAACGAAAGGAATGAATTTCACGAAATGTCGAACCCAGTCGCATATCAGACTTATTGTTTTGTTACGTACCTGATTTATTGATAGGTAACAACCTAATTTTAAACATATAAAAATTATGGGCAGTTTCAAATGATTTAATGTCACGAAGGCTGATTAAATAGCGGAGCTGGTGGCATCAGTTTTAGCTTAGCCATAGCCGAACATTCCCGAGGGAATGCGAAACGAACAACCCAGAATGAATGCGAGACCCACAGCTTTTCCAGGATAGTTATCAGCCTGTCCTCCTCTCCAAACCCCGTGCTTCGCTCCCGCCTTAGCTTCGACTTTGCTCTCCTCTTCTCTTCCTCTGCTCTCCTCTCCATGTCGCTCACCTTTATTTACCAGGCTCAACTCACTGCACTAGGCTTCCCTCTCACCCACTTAGCTTTAACCACGCTCTCCCTCTCGTCAGGTTTCACCCTCGCAGCTGGGCTAGAAAGTGCGAACGACGGATCCCCAGGGATTTACCTGGGCCTTAAACAACTACACTGTTAAATTTATACGTGTAATTAAATTCAGGCATTTCGTTTGTGCGGTTCGTACGTACTTACGGAACATGTCGACAAGCACAGAGCTTTCCATCGGCAGAGTGACGTCACTGGTTGCCACGCAGCTGATGTTCAAGAACAGATCTTCGCGAAATAGAGGGCCGAGGTCTAGGTGGGTCTCCCGGCCGCCGCTAGTCGTCGCTACTACAGTAGCTACCGGCGAGCTCAGTGCCTGGCCCTTTCGCCTCCAGGTGAGCTTCAGTTCTGGATCGGCTGCGCAAGCATAAGCCGGGGTAATCACGAATTGTTTGAACAAGTTACCACGAGCGTTTTTGCATTATGCATTCTCTATTAATTGAGGGCCGGTGAGTGTTGAAGCAAGCGTGTGTTAGGTCGCTGTATTTTAACGAGACGAGCGGAGTACCTTCGACCACGTTTTTCTGAGTTGTGTAGATAGAACACCATTTAGGAAGTGCCAGTTCTTTCTTTCACCACCATCACCGAAGAAGTAAGCGAGGAAACGTGATCAGAGGGAGAGAACAACGTGATAAGAGAAGAACTTCATTTTACGAAAAACGATCAGACTCGGTGAGTGCCTCTCACAAAGTAGTTATCGCTAACATGAGCGCGTACAAGGCAGAAAACTGGAGGCCACCACTGGTTAACATGCTTCTCCGAAATTGCGTATATGGTATTACGACGAAGTCCACCTGACGAGCTGAGGGTAATAAATTGACTCCATCAATTAAATATTGAAAGTCGACATGAAACATGTGAACTAGAATCAGGCCCGTAGCCAGGGGGGGGGGTGCTAGGAGCCCCCCCCCCTAAATTTTGGTGAAGTAGGCGTTTTTACCAAAAATAAATAATAAAAATAGGTGTTTTTCTCAAATAGTCAAGGTTTTCAGCAAGCGCTACCCCCCTCCCAAAAAAAGAGAAAAATTCCTGGCTACGGGCCTGCCTAGAATCGAGAATGAAGTTGCAGGCGTAATGCTTAGGAAAATCGCCGCCTTCATATGCTAAAGCGATCATAAACAGACTCGTTGTGTGCTGTTCTAATCACGTCGCCACCTTGTTTTTAAAGAATAAAAAAAGGTGACGAATATGAAGTTGTCGTTTAATTAACAAGTGATTTGATCTTCACACCTGCAGGCACGGCGCAAGTCAGCCGTACGGTGTCGCCCTCAGCGTAAGGCCCCGCTGTCATGCGCAGTAGGTTGCCTTCGGAGTCCCTTATCACAGGAGGCTGCTGAGGAACTGCATGTAAATGTAAAGGAGAGAGAGATAGAAAGAACAGTCATCGCAAGTGGGCATATCCGAAAATATGAATGGCATTGTTCAAAGAGAAACATAGTTGCCTCTTAACAAACATTGTTATGGTTCAGTCCCAACTCGTCCACCTCCTCGACATTTCGCTTTCGTCAAAATGCAACCACCACGGATGGAACCGAACCCGCGTCCTTCACTTCAGCCGCCAAGCACCGCAACCACCGAGTCACCGCTGCGGCAGTGCTAGATATAACCGGAGAACGAAGCCTTTTTCGAAGCTTTTTTCGCAAACACTTTATCGGGCAGCTGATTAAGAGTGTAGTTACACGATGGTTACGTGAAGGCCAGTGAGATCGATTTCAGGTGGCGTAGTCGTGTAACAGTGAATATATTGTGTAAAAAAAGGTTATTACTCAAAACTCATCCGAATTCCCCCACTGCGTCATGCCACATAATCAGGTCGCAGTTTTAGTAAGCAGGACACTCAATATACTTTTAAATGTCTCGGTCTCAGTAACCGCAGCAGTCATGAACTAAGCCATATCTTTCATACCGCAAGCGCTGGTCACAACATGACTATAGAAACAAGTGGACAAGCAAGAATTATGGCGATACCCAGAAAACAAAGATGCCAAAGCTGATACATTTTTTTAGCAGACACTGGAAACGATGCCACGTGCCGCCGGTTACAACCACACGCCTTTTTTTTCTACATTATTTTCTTCGCTTCCTGGGTAAAAATTTTGCCGTTCAGACCCCGTTAAGTAGGTGGTTGGACGAGTTAAGAAAACGACATGTGGCAAACGGAAATGACATGTTAGAGAATACGGTCCCATGCTTCAGTTAAAGTTTTCCGGGAACCGCGTCACAAAACAAGTTCTTTTTAAATATACGGCTGTTTCACCGCCCGAGAAGCGGCTGCAAACACGTGTCTTTGAGCAAGAGAAAAAACGAAAAATGTTTAGCGCTGAATATGGCACAAGTTTGATGTACGATCTCCCGGTTGTCTGGACCGCTAGCTGCCTACGCATATTGCAAACTACGTTGTTTCGTGGAGTATAATAAACTACGTTTCAGGGAGTATATAAACTTCGTTGTTTCGGGGAGTGTGGTGCTCCTGCGTCTATCTTTTCTTTGGCAAGTGGATAAAGAATGATTTGTGTTCAGCCAGCTTCAAAGCATAGCAGTTGCACGCGACTGCCAATCGAGCGCCCTCCACTAATGTAACGTAATTACGGGGTTTTACATGCCGGAACCACAGTGCGATTGTTAATCACCCAGTGGCGGGGGATCCCGGATCCATTTTGGCCACCTTGAGTTCCTTACCGGGCACCTAAATCTGTTTACACGGACGCTCTTACATTTGGACCCGATCGAAATGCGGTCCCAACGGCTGGAAATCAAACCCGCGTCCTCGACTTTAGCCGCCCGATACCTTACCTGCTAAACTACAATCACAGGCGAGTAACTGCACGGATAAGCTGAGTTCCCATAGGTTCAACAAAGTGCAACACATTAAAAAAATATTCATAATAATATTCGATTGCGCGAAATACATATGTTAAGTTGTTCAATCATTTTTGGCAATTAAATTAATGTCATTTGTGTTTTTTAGACTAAGCTGCCCCCTATTCGCTGACGTTAGCACGTTATTGAAGTTGCTACTGCTGACTGTTGTGACTGTCGTTTTTTACAAACGTAGCTGGGGGCTTACGTCAAGCTGCCTCTACGGAGAGTAGCTATTACCTACAGCTTCCACCAATGTAATGATAAAAAAACATTATTATTATTATTATTATTATTTTATATATTATTATTATTATTATTATTATTAGTATTATTATTATTATTATTATTATATTTATTATTATTATTATATTATTACAGCGGTGTTGGGAGAACCTCGCTATGTTTCTCATGTCGTCGCGCGCAGCTTCGCCTAGCTGATATACGCCACAGAAATTGGGCAAGGAAAGGTCAAGTACACACATCGGGCAGACTAAAAACGAAAATGCTGTCTAGCCAAGCGCAAGCTCCTAGTCCTATAAAATGCACCACATGCTGGTGTTATGGGCACAGTGCTAATGGTTGTCTCGAACCAATAAACTAATAGAGGAAAACGAAACTGAAACTGCACCAGAGATTGAAGATCTGAATGACCCGATGCAGCTTGTCAACGCTTTGAACATCGGGAGCCGAACGATGGCGCAGTCGGAGTGCTGCATTCGTGCGAATACCGAACATCGAAGAGCTTTACTTGAACAATCAAGACGAATATTACACTTCATTAGAGGCAAAGGATAATGTATACAAAACTTCGGCTGCCGAGTTTGCTAGGCTAAAAGAACACCCCCTTGACGCGATTACCAAAAGTATCCCGAGGGGTTTTACAATGCGCCTGAAGATGAATTTACAGTCACCGTTCTAAATGTCATACAGCTTGGCAAACATTATGCAGACTTGGAAAACGATGACGTCTTCCTGTTTATAACCGAGACCCGGTGTGGTTTGGTACTACTTTAACGGGCTTCCATTATCTCCGCTGTTCTTTTTGTGTTTGCAATAGCAGAAGCACGCATAATTTTTACAATCATTATTATTGTCGTTGTTATTGTTATTAATTAGTTTACTCTACGTGAAAGCTAACGTGCTTGAGCCTTAAATCTTCTTTGAGGCAAGCTTGCTGCCACTGTAAGTGTAATATACCATCCCGTTTATTTATTTAGATTTTCATCTATTTGTTTATTCACTTACTTGTGCGTTATAGTATCAAAGTCATTTTAGAAAATATATTTTTAACTCCGACACAGTCCATCGTTGCAAACAGACATCCGAGTAAAAACACGACCTCGACACCTTCCGTCGATGTCGCTCAAGTTTTACAAAACGGCCATTTTTAGAAGCAGGGCGCTTCCAAGTTTTATGCGAAATATTCCAAGAAAATAAAAAAATACGCAACTAAACCAAAACACTTTATTATAGGCCCTCCATCTCAACTCTAGCTCTAGCTCAAATCGTAAAGACATCCTGGGTCGTAAAACTTCGAAACCCGCAGGAAGGTCTCTTGGCGTACGCGCATTATCGAACACCTGTTTGAGGTTCGGCACGTGGCGGTGCTTATATGCAAATTAATCGCCGTCAAATTGCCCCCTGTCTGATTTAGACGACTGCGGGAGGCATACCTTCGTGAGACACTTTGTGGTAAAGACGGCGCAGACATGCCCGAATGATTTCAACGCATTAGGGCGCAATACAAAATCGAGCGATAGAACACTTGCAGCGTCAGTTCGACAATATATATATATATATATATATATATATATATATATTATATTATATTATATATATATATATATATATATATATATATATATATATCTATATATATATATAAGGACGACAGGCAGTGAATTCCTTCCAGTGCCTGGTTTTCCTGTTAGGCACACCCATACGAATGGATACACCATATAATTTAGCCAAGGAAAGCATAGGGGGCGTCATTTGTTGTCCATTGCTGTAGTATAATGGTTATGCCTTTAATCAAAAGGAATCAAAAAGTGGACTAAAAAGCACCGTTTCTGTCCGTGGGATCCGAACCCACAACCTTCAAACTTGAAGGCTGTGGTTCGGATCCCACAGACGGAGAGGGTGCTTGGTCGTCAACTTTAATTCCTTTCAATTTAAGTCACATTACACTATAGCTGGAAACAAGGAATAACACTCCCTTTGCTTTCCTTGGCTTAATTGCCTGTTGGATTTACGTGGATGCGCCTAGTGAAGAAACAATCCCTTCGAACGATTCTACTTCTTTCGTACTAAATACTCAGTTGGGACATCGATCTATTACAGAGGAACGCGACTACATCGCAAGGCACCTGAACCTACAAATTGACACAACCAGTAGATCGATCCTGCGATACACGGGAAGAAGAACTCGAGGCCTGACCAAAAAGTAGGCGAAAGCAATACTCTATGTCCACTAACTCAATGAAGCACGTGCCCTGTGAATACAATGAAGGCGCCAGCGCGTTCTCGTCACACTAGGCCCCACGGGCCCGATACTCCGTCGACAATGACCCGGTGGTAGAGTTTTCGTTTACTTTACGCCGCGAAAAACAAACGAAAAGTCGTTGCTTCCGGAGCGGCGCAGAAAGCGTGTGACCACGGGCGCCGGGTCAGCCGGACCGCGGATAGCATTACAATGAGCAGTTGAATACGACTGGACGCAAGGAAATCTTAGGTACCACGAGCGGGACAATGTTCGTGGACGTGACGTTTCAAACCAAATGAACATGGTAATTTGTTCCATTGTTCTGTGTTGAGATTGAGGAAGGTATCTTCGTATAGTCAACAATGATCTCGAATCCAGGACTATGGACATGTGCGTTAAAGGCGCAGAAGGCAACAAAACCGCTACTGAAATACCCAAATTCAGGAGATCTGTGCGGCCGCCTGTAGACTTGATGTGCTCCCCCACGTCTGCGCGTGATTCTTATCGCCCCTTTATTCCTACACCCAGTGCAGCACATGTGTCTGGTTAAACATTTTCTTGCCTCTCTCTCTATCTCTCTCTGTCACTCTCTAGACATCTGAAACGGTGGTTCATTGTTCGCGTAGTTGTTGTTGTGAAGAAGAACAAAAATCCGAAGGAAAAGAAAAAGATGAAAAGACTTTCCAATTTTGGATGCGCCTGTTGGAATCGGTTCTAAGCGATACTTCAATTTAATTCTTCTGATTGTGTGCTACATGTACCAGTAAAAATGGCTTTACCTTTAACCCTTTGTATCCCAGCGTCCACATATGTGGACAAAACATATCAGTGAAGTGGGATCAGGCTAGCCAACGCATTGCCTTAAAAATCGATTTGAAATGTTGGCATTACTTCAGAATTTCATATAAACATCTATATGTGTCCACTTCTGTGCACAAACAGCGGTAAGTGCGCACAGAACAATGGCGTTCTTCCCAAGTCGCCTGTAGAGGTGTATGCGTACATATTTTTTACAGGTTCACTCTAAATTCGTAGTGTTTTTATATTATTGAGATTTATTCGAGAAAAGGAATGGTTTATCTTGTCTTTGTGTGACTTTTGTTGCACTGTGAGCGACCAAAGTTTTGCAAGTTGAGTTGTCGCTGCGGCGTCCACGTTTGTGGACACCAGGCATACCGAGTTCGTGTAAAAAGCTGATAGAACGCCGCATGGTAGTAAGACCCGCTTCGTTGCCGTGCGGCTCTACCCAAAACATTATCAGTGATATAGCTAAACACGCCTTGTAGAAGTTATTAAAATTTATTTGCTTTATTCTGGACGCGGATTAAGTGATGACGACATACGTGCCATAATTTTCGAACTGACTAGCAGAAGCGAATGATCCGATTTGGAGGGCACCGGTAATTAGCACGTTGAAGTAGAGCCATCAACAAGCAAATGCCTTATGAAAAATGCTACTGCTGATGATGAAAGCATTCAGTTTGAACGTAACCATGAACGCGCTGGTAATGATGATCAACCAAGATAAAGATGATGACGAACACGTTGAAGTAGAGCGGTGGGCAAGCAGATGGGCTTTGAATGGTGATAATGATGGTGATGATGAAGGCGTTGAATCAGAGCCGTTAGCCATAGGCCACGTGACCCCATATGATGATGATGATAATAATAATAATGATGATGATGATAATGAACGCGTTGAACTGATGATGGCGTTGAATATGGTAAGTAGTGATGATGATAGTGATTATTGTGTTGGAACAAAGCCGTCGGCAAGCAAAGTTCCCATGTACGATGAAGGAGGATGATGGACCCAGTGTAACTGGTGTTCCCAGCGTCCACATATGTGGACACTTGTTTTCTTGTAGAACTAAAGCTAAAACTTCCCATGTTTTGGTTTATTCCCACTTTCGTATGTATTGTAATTTCATATGCGCAAAAAAATATTTACTTGCGCAGCTGGATTGGCCATGGGATACAAAGGGTTAATGTAAGCAAGATAAATATTCTAAAAAAGAATCAATGTACGGGGATAGGGGTTCGAAAATACGCGAACACCTGCGTGCTCAGATTTATGTGCGCGTTCAAGAAGTAGTCATAATTTACTCGGATTTTCTGCTTTCGCTCATACGTGACATAATTGATTTTGTATCCGCAAGTTTTGTATCCGCACTCGGCATATTCGTTGCGCGCGCTCTTCATTGTCCACGATGGTTTTTGTGCGGGGATGCATGGATGAATGAATAACTGATTTGAGCGTCCCCTATATATCGAGGCGGTGACCTGCGAGCCACAAAGCTCAATTTTTTTTCATTCGGCCTGATGCCTTGTCTATCTGACATAAATGTTCTATTCTGAAGAAACAGAAAAAAGACGATAGAATTCATAACGTAACTCTATTCGTCTTGCAGTAGAGTGATATTGGTTATCACGCAATCTTAGGTTTGTTTATTTCTGCCTAATTTTGCGGCACCAATCCTCCAGGAATATTTTACTAATCCCATTTTCGAAGATTTTAACCTTTACCGTGCTGTACTATAAAGCCCAGCGCTTCATGTAGGCTAATACTGAAACAAACGCTGGGATCAACAAAGGCTCACAGCGCATATAAAATACACACAACAGAAGAATGACGACAACAGACAAAGCACCGACCTGCAACTGAGGCCATTAAAAGATAACTGATTTAATGAATTTCACAGATTTGATAAACAGTTTGTAAGTGTGCCATCTATGGTATTGACTAAAAGAGACAATTATTGTACCTTGCGCATGACCGACGTAGACGGCGTAGGCTAATAGACATTTCTTGTAACGACTCTTGACATCGTTCTTTTTTCGCTTTCTTTCTTTTGTTTTGCGTTTGTTTGTTTTTCATGGTGTCGCGTCTTTTTTGATATTCCGCTGCTCCAATGAATTTCAGTTGTAGGTCAGTGCTTTTTCTGTTGTCATTATGCTTGTTTTGCCCGCGTTTCTTCTGTGCTGCAAGCCTTTATTACGGACCACCAAATTTCCCAAGGAATGACACTCAGGGATTGATATACTTACATTCAATTATGACAAGCTCTATTGTATTCTTTTGACAACTGCGCGCGTATTCTTCTTTACTGGATGTCGATTTAGAAGTACGCGTTGTCAAATAACTCGACCTCGCTCTATTGAGTAAAGCAAACCAACAACGCAGAGAGCCTCCGAGAGGCGTCATTGCCCAACATGTTTCTTTTTTTTTTGTTCAGACCAATGCAGTCCAGACCCTGGAACAAAAACACTCACACGCCCTCCGATGCAGTCACTTAATGCGACTCGAAGGCGGAAGCTACCTCCTTTTTCTGCTTTTTTTATTGCGATAGCAATTACATGAACATTCTCGGCGGGTTTTTGCCATCGCCGTCATTTCCCGTATGCGTTTATGTATCTATATATGAAAAGCCCAAAGAAAAGAAATCCGAAACAACCGACCGCGAAATCGAACCAGCGACCCCTCTCTCCGCAGCACGCCATTTCAGACATCTCTACCACGTGCCATGCATCCGCCAGTATAATAACGGTGAGAAATTTACATACACCAATTACCGCTGGCGGTACGCATATCTTGGAGAATCTTGAGCGTGTTTTCTATCACGTAACCTCGTCAATTTTCTTTCGATTGAATGCCCTTGACACCCAGATAATGCCCCTATTTGTACCCCTTCGCGATGTAGACACCCCCCCCCCCCCCCCCCCCACCAAAAAAAAAAAAAGAACGCCCGGCACACTCTAGTACTGTATATGCCACCTTTAGGTGAAGGTAGCATATACGGTAACTCTAGGCACACCTTGCGTCAGATGCCACCTGTGGCAGGCGACGCAGAGGTGTCAATGTACGCGCCGCACTTTAAAAGAAAAAGAAATCTAAGAGCGCCTGATTCTACATTGCCGACATTTGCAGCGCGTTGCTCAAGCCCAAAGACGTAACAACTGCGACAGTCGTTAGTTCACGCTTGCCCTGTGCATGCCTGTGCGTTCTTTTCGGGTGTCCTTCTTTGTGCTTCAGCGGCAAGCTGCAAGTATCGAGCTCATACGAAAAATAATAAACTCTCCAGCCACTTTGAAAAGCTATAAAACTGACTCGACGTTTCGGGACCGATTCGGTCCCTTCCTCAGGGGTGACTGTTCGGCCGGCTCCGAAGCTAGCGAGTTTCTTTGGTGGTGCCCCCTCTCCATCGTCCTTCTTCCCGCTGGAGAGTTTATTATTTTTCGTATGAATTTTTCACCCAGCCAGACAGATCTCTGTCGAATATGTTCACATTTAAAAAGTATCGAGCTGCTTGTCGATCTACGTGTGACATTTCAATTTCTTGCTATTGCATTGATTGCTACGCTCTTCCGGCGAAACAGTGACTTTTTTCTTATAAGTCAATCTATTCCATCTCCTGCGCCCCCTTCCGAAAACTTTGGGCAGCTAACGTGGTTTCGCAATGCCTCCAGAATCGGAGGCATTGTAAGCTTTCTGCACCTCACTTTGCTTTGCCCTACTTCCGGGATCGGCCCATTTCTGACCAAGCAATGTTGCCATGTGATGACGTCTCAAATTTTGGCGATTCTGTGACGTCATGATGGCGTCATTTGGGGACGTCATCACGTGATGATTTTTTTTTCGTCCGGCGTCGATGGTCAATTATCGTGGTTGATGGGGCATCTAGGGCTTTCGCCTTAATGAGACAACTCCCAAAGGATATTCTGCGTGGATTTTGAGGCAATAGCTAGCCTTAAGTGTTTCGTTGCGTGGACCTTTGAGCGAAACAGTGCAAGCGAATAAAATAGTAAGGAAGCCCACGTGAACGACGTCACTAATGACATCATGCCATGTCGTCGTAATGTCACACATCTTCGGAATTAGTGACGTCATATGATGACATCATAATGTGATGTCTTCAGTTGGCATCGTCGCTTCGTCTAAGATGGCCCGATCCCAGGCGTACTGGAACGAGTGAGGTGCAGCAAAGCTTCGGGATAGAGAGGGGGGTGCGGGATGAACAACGCAGTCATCTAAGATTGTCAAGGTAATTTAGTACGTGTCTTTAGTCTGTTACATTGACGCTCGTTATGTATTGCAGAAGCGTGGTCCCCGATTGTGTAACTTAATGCATTGCCAAGTGTAAAGCAGGCATTCTCCTTCAAGTGCTAGCGTAACATGCTGCCGAATTTCTAAATATCTTTACGACGCTGGGAGCCTTTAGAAATTCTGCCGACCACAAGCGATGTCATTGAGGTGATGATCTGCAGTGATTGCAATCGGGTAGAAAATTGGAAAGCTCCTATTGAAAGCACGTCTATATTAATTGAGCTAAAGGTGTCATACAGTGTACGGATAAGATCAAAACGCCAGTTCTGCCATTCTGGTTGATCAGTATTTCAATAAATACTTTTCATATTCATGCAGTCTTTGCAAGAGTAATTGGTGGGGCTGTGTTTTAAAGCAAGTGACCTTGTTCTAATGCATTTTGGCTCTAGCTGCAGTAATTCTTTTACTGCCATCGAGGGGTAGGTTGTAGTACTCTAAATCATTCGTCACATTTCTAAACAACACGCAACGAATGCGCGTCGTTCGTAAAACATATCTGATTCATTTTCGTATGGCATTTCTTTAAGATGCGAAGTATGTTATGGCGGTGTTCAAACCGGTGGTGGTGTAAGGCGTGACCACCATAACTGCGCATGCGTCTCCCACTCTCCCTCTGAAACGTGGGCTCAACATGCCGAAACGGTGCTTCGCATCGCCTCATGGTCCCCTTTAGCGGGAGATGGTATGATTTTTTAACACGAAAGTGTTTTATGCAGGGGTCCACCAAGATTTCAGTGACGTATTTCCGTCACGGAAATGACACCGAAAAAATTTACTCGATCGGATGGCAAAGAAAAAAAGTTCCGTCAACGGGCATCGAACCCACGACCGCTCGGTTCGCAACAACAGATGCCGGGCACGCTATCCACTGCGCCTTGGTCACAGACTCTAGAGGCTTTACAATAGCGCCTTTTATATCTACCACTCTCCCAGTCTGCGGGGTAGTGTTGTCATCTGGGAGCGGTAAAGTTAAGTAATTCGTCATTACTGTGGCCTCCGCGATTAGCACATGCAACGCGTTACGCGTCCGTCCCATTCGGCGCGTTTTCAATAGAAGTTCAATTTTGTCAGTGCCTTAACGCACCGCGAGGTGGCGATCTTAGCCGAAGCGTCGTAAAAGCGTCGGCCTCGCTCATAGAATCACGCTAATCCAAACGAAAAATAGCTGTGTGACGTGCACCTGCCTCACCTGCTGGCTGCAACACCGCGTTCCCGCTAACGCGCTCGCCGCGAGAAAAATCGCGGCAGGGCTACCGGGGCGGCACGACGCGCTTTGCGTTTCCCTCTAGTCCGGCCGTGGTGTTCAATCACATTTTAACATGGCGCGTGATGGCGACGAAGTTCTGCGTCCAATATGCGACGCCCTTCTGGCTATCACACCTCGTTTTCTGATCACGCTTTCACCGTTAACTACTACAGCTACTACAAGGTTTTGTGTAATATTTAACATGGACGTTAGTCGTCGGGATGGAGATGTACCACCAATCATCAAAGTGGGTGCATCGACGTTAAGCGGTGCTATTCGCCGCGAGATCAGGCTGGAGGCGGCAACACCGTCGCCACGTTTGTGTGGATAGGCGGTCGGCGGCACGTATACAGATGTACGCAGCAGCGCTTCGCCGTAGGCGGTTTGAGTCGATTATCGGCGAATAAAGCGCGTTGGCTGCAGCCTAACGGTTCTGTATTCACCTCCATTGCCAAATTAATGCACGAGATTGGCCTAACGTCCCTATTACGTGTGAGAGAAGCGCAATCTGCCAGTAAAGGGGGTACTGGCCTTCGGTCACATTCGTGTATTGCACAGTGTTCGATGTTTTTTCATGCTTTATTTGCACGTGTTTAAATTGTGTTTTGCCTATACCACAATATAAATAGTGTTGCACTACTGAGCCAAATAAGTATTTACTTCTTGCTCTGGCGTCTACAAAGAAAAGGGGGGGGGGCTGTATTTCTGCGTAATTAAATGAAGTAGAACTTAGTGCACTCTGCTTTTCTTTTCGCATCTATGCGCGTAGTGCTATAGAAATTAGTGGCTTCAGGTCTTTTTAACCGCTAACAGGCCTCTGCAGAAGCTAGTTCATGCTTTGCGGTAACAAGGATTTCCAAATCGCCAACACTTCACGTCATGGTGTCGTTAAAATCTTGCATTCACACCTCGACATTTGGTACCTTATTTTTTCGTTTAGGACGACGCCAAATATACAGTGTAATCTGCTTGAACGGCAACGTGGTAACCACAGTGAAATGATTTTGGCGAATGGACGGTACGATGGTTAAACCTAGCGCCATACCGACACGCACGTGCATGCACTCGCGTATTAGAGTGCATACAAGTCTAGTAAGGCGAAATGCTTATGTATCTTGTGTAAGCATACGTACAAGCATGTGATACTGTGCTAGCACAACGGAATAAGCTGTAATCTGAGGACGTGCATGACGTACAAGCACATGCGAACACGGTGTGGCTAGCAGACGACGCAAGGAGCCATCCACACCACGGTGTTTGGTCCGCTCGCCGCTAGGTGCCGACTCTGCTCGATCTCGCGGCCAATAGCTACCAGACATCAATATACATTGCGCAAACTCTCTTATATCAATGTACAGTACACATTAGGCTACTTCTGTAAGGGCACGCTTTACTTCCGTGTTATTCCGATTCCTATGACGGAGGGATCAACCATCTTTTTTAACCTATAGTGCTTTTACAGCGGCCGGCCGCGGCGCTAGCATTTGAAATGGTCGCGAAAATGCCACAGACAGGTGTACTTAGATTAAATGCATGTTAACTAACCACAGGAAGTCGATATTTATGGAGTCCCCCCCCCCCCACTATGGCATGCCTCATAAACATATTGTAAATTTCGCAAGTAAAAACCGCAGAAATTATCATTTTTACAGAGGAGCATGCAAGTGGCACACCACCTCGGTTTTTTTGGCGTCCGTCAGCGTGCAAAAAAAAAAAAAGCAAACCCGCGTGACCTATTCAGCGTGAGCGATGACGGCACCTAATGATGTCATCATGATGTCATAGATCGCCAGAACTAATTGCGTAATCATGTAGTCATCGTGACGTCAAACGATGACGTCACATGATGACGTCATCAAGCGACCCCATTTATCGGTCAAAGGCGGGCTGATCCAGGCGGCCGTGCAACACCCCATGAGGTTCAGAAGGCTCCAGGGAGCGGTGCGCTTTTCGTACGTGTTTAGCCACGTCAGTCGAGCCTAGGTGCTAACTTGGCGCGATCGTGCGGGGCAAGTATGGGTCGATCGCGCTTTGTAAGAACGCCCGAGGAGCGGGTCGTTTATGAGGGACAGCGACGAGACCAGAGGCGAGAGTGCTTCCATCAGCTGCGCTCGTCACCCACCTTCAAGCCTTGATTATGAGCTATTTTATGAAAACACTACATACGAAGAAGACGTAGAGACGAACAGAAGTAGACGTTCGTCTCTACGTCTTCTTCGTCGGTAGTGTTTTCATAAAATAGCGCATAATCAAGACTTCGACATGAACCAACTAGCCCCAACCATCGGCTTACCCACCTTCACAGGGTGGACTGGCTCCAGCTTTCTCGATTTGAACAGAAGCGCGACGCACTTGCAGTATTTCTTTTCTTTCTTTTTATATGTTTCTTCGAGTCGTCGGTATTGCGCTCATTGTTCGTATTTTTCTGTTTTAAGAAACCCAAGTGAATTGCGGTGGCAAAAAGTAAAAAAATTGGAGGTGGGTAAGTTTATCCGGTGAAATAAAATCATAACGGCTTCGTTTTCGGCGTTGCCACTTGCACAACAATATCGGCGCATTCCAGACTATCAGAAGAAGCGATGAAAACGACATGCTGAGTTTGTGTCGCAGGACCTGTTTAAGCTTTTCGTTTGTCCGTTTCCTGCGAATCGAAAGTATCATCCTCATGAACGGCCTCTACCATATATGGCATCTCGCGCCGCCCAGCACCTAGCACAGCTGCGCCTGTCGCGTGCAACGCAGTAAAACTCGGCCGGCGCGGGCTCTCTTCGTCCTCTTCTTGATCTTCCGCATCGCTCTCAGAACGCGCAGCGTCTATTTGTCCGGCGTGGGATGCAATAACGCGGATGGGCGAGTGAAGGAGTACAGAGAGCGAGAAAGAGAGAGAGAAAGAAAAGAAAGGGATGAAAAGAAAGAGAAAGAGAGAAATGAAGAGAAAGAAAGTGGATAAACAAAGAAAATGATAGAGGGCATAGAAAGAAATTGACGGGGAAAAAGACGTAGAAACAAATACACACAAAAAGTGATAAAGAAACAGAGAAAAAGACAGAAATAGAAAGAAAGAGAAAAAGAGAAAGCAACAGGAAAAGAGATAGAGAGAGACAGAGAAATAAAGGAAAGGAAAAGAAAGAAAGAGCGAGCAGGAGAAAGAAATAGACACAGAAACAAAGAAATAGAAAGAAGCAGAGATAAAAAAGAGATAGACAATACAGAGAAAAAGAGAAATAAAAAGAGGAAGATAGCAAGAGAAAAATAAAGAAAAACAAGAAAGGCAGCCCATTCCCGCTGTTCCTTCAGCCTTGCCACCACTAGTTCGAAGCTGCCTCTCTTTTTTCTCAGTCAGTGTATTCTTCCTCCCCGCAGCACTCCGATAGGTTTCTGCACCTAACGTGGTTTTGCATTGCCTCCAAAATCGGAGGCATCGCGAGCTTTCTGCGCGTCATCTGGTTTTGCACTGCCTCCGTGATCGGCTTGCCCTTGACGTAGCGAAGATGTCATGTGATGACGTCATCATGTAACGTCACGTTATGTGACGTCGTAGGGACGTCATGATAATGCCACAAATAAGGGCGACTTATAACGTCAAGACTGCGTCATGTGGCGACGTCATCATTCGTGTTGACGCCGACGGTCAATTTTCGCGTTTGATGAGGTATCCACCTTATGAAACATCCGTGGTCCTTTAGCGCGGCCCTACAGAGGCAGAGTATATAGTGAGAAATGCGCTGCTGGGAATTTCAACACGAAATATGGCATCGTCGCTCCGATTATACTGTGATGGAGGCATATTCAACTAAAGGGTTTGCTATGTTTGCGAACAAGATAAAGAAACGCATAATTTTGGGTTTTAGTGATCTGAATAAAAGCAAGAATTTTTTTCAGAAAGTCGCAAAACTTTCCAGAACGATAATTGTGGTTATGTTCTATAACGATTACAGTGTCTCGAGCTGACTTCGGCTCCAGCAGCACCGTCTCTCAAGCGCTGAAGTATGCTCTGGCAAGCTAACATAAATTACCCTCGTATTCTAGAACGTCCATTCGCTCAACGCTACACCTTGAATTGAGAAAGTCGATGGAAGCGCTGTCTTTAGGCAGAAGTCACTCCATATCAGCGATAATATGCAGCGATTCTTGAAAAGCGCAGCGTCATTTTCAGTCGAGCAGCGGTGCTGTGCTGAACTCGGTCAAGTGAAGGACGAAATTCGAGTGGAGGCGTGTTCGAGAATACGGGGGTTTGTCTGCTTTAACTCTAGCCGCAGTCTTCAGGGGACGGCTAGAACAATTTGTTCTAAACTCAGCATGTTGAGTGAGCGCCGCCATCACGCTTCAGCATGAAAGGTTTGAGTTCAGTGTTTGAGGTAAGCAGGTAGGGTTTCCCCGACACAAGTAGAATCTTGTTAGGAAGATTAGCAAATTCGGTGTGCGACGTGCGCTCTACGTTTTGCTGCGCTTTATTGACTTCCTGCCGGTTACTGCAGTTGAGATACGTGTCGTCTGCAGCGAGTTCCGCCAGCTTGTTTCCCCCGTCAGATTTAGCGACGAAGGCGCCGGAGAGGCGTCGGTGGGAGAAGCAATCGCGCGCTTGTCAAGGCGGTGGCGCCCTCTTACACGTACAAACGTCAGCCGCACGTTTCCGATGCGCCTAGCGATCTTAAGTTATTATTGCGATGACTTCTTAGTTATTTCTGTTAATTATAATATTTTAGACCTTGTTTGGTTCACTTTAACCGGATTGTGAGCATTCCTAGATTTGTTTTAGGCCTGTGTTGACCAGAGTGTTCAGCACGGATTGACAAGAAGCCGGGCCCCTAAACTGCTGTGCACTAAAAGAAGAAGACGGCTTTCGCTTTCGGCTTCTAGTCGTCTTCAGGGAAAAAAAAGGGAACCTGCGAGTTTTTGCAGTTGCGTTGTGCAATGAGTACGCTTTATCGCATGAATTACGGAGTCAACAGCGCTCCTAATGCCTAGAGTTTTTTCGAGTGCAGGGACAGCTCTCGCATATTGGAGTGTATATCACTATAAGTCGTTCGCAGTTTGATCTGAATAAAGCTAAAAATACAGAAACACCGCCCTCCCATTGTTGAATAGATAGTGCTCTAAGATGGTTTACTTCAGAGGCTCTTAGACCATCCAGAGGTCGAAATGCCGTTGTGGTGTTACAGTTATACGCGAGTCTAGAATGAACCCGTAGCCGCGAGGATTTTTTCGAAATCATGCAGTAATAAGGGTTTTACGCGGGTTTGATGACAGAAGCGCGGCCCTTGCTCGTTTCGCTCTTTCCTTCGCTACGCTCCGATCGTCAGCTCGTCTCTCATCCTCTCCGAGTGCTCCTCCTCGCCATGCGAGGAAGAAGAGCAGGGAGCGCGCCAACCTGCTAGCAGAAACACAGCTTCACGCTCGAACACTCGACAGCGCCTGCTCCAGGTGACATCACCTAATCGACCGAGTGACGTCAAAGCCCAAAGAGGAGCACGGGATTGTTTTCTGACTTGGTGTCGTTCCCGCAGTGCCTAGCGTTGCCGCTTTTGCTATTTTTGATCGTGACGGCATTCTGATCTCGATGCGCGTGTTTACTTGAAATGTAAAAAAAAATATCGTAGGTAGTTTAGGGGCCCTTTAACACGTCGCAGTTGCTTCTGTACTCGCCACGGTGGTCTAGTTGTTATGGTGCTCGATTGCTGACCCGAAGGTCGTGGGTCGAATCGCGGCCGCATTTTCAGGAGAGGAGAATATGCTAGAGGCCCGTAAACTTAGATTTAGGTGCACGTTAGAAAACCCCAGGGGATCGAAATTTCCGGAGCCCTACACTACGGCGTCCCTCATCATCATATCGAGATTTTGCGGCGTAAAACCCCAACAATTGTTATTATTACATTTCCTTCTATCCCTATTTCGCTGTCTCAGTTTTCTTCCGTTTTTTTTTTGTGTGTGGTGCTTGGGATTCCCTTTAGCAAGACCTATGCACACTGAGAGATGCATATAGCAGCATACATATGCTTCAACGTGTTTACAGCTCGCCCTTTTCTCTTAGCCTCAATGAAATCAAACAGGTATATAGGAAAAGATACTACGTATAAGCAGTATTTACCAGCATTAGTTCTTTGGGAGAGGCCGTGAAAAGATCAAATCGTACCGAGTTATATAGTGGCTTAACAGTGTGGGTATTGTTTAGTATTTGCAAAACACTTCCATGACGTATTCGCAACACGCTCGCAGAGTCACCTGTCGGCGACAGTGCCGATAGGATCCGCTCTCTTTGTTCAGGCAAGTCCCGAAAAGCTTCACTTAATGCCAAATAGGAGTGCTCGGTCAGGATGGTCTTATTGTACACGTTATCATATAATAGTGAGTTGCCGCTCGTTCAGAAAAGCTATTGAGCGGCATGTTTTACTAAAAAACCTTGGTTTGCTGTCGACAGGATTCCAATAGCCATACTGCAGTTCTTGTCCAACACTATTTAAACAAGTGTAATGACAGGGAAGAGCAAGGCTTCCCAGAGAAATTGATTTGGCTCTTTGCTATGCGTCGTGGTGCGCGCTTCTGATGCTGACGCTGATCAGACATAAATGTTCAAGATTGTCTCTTCTTTAATTTGTGTGCATTCGGATATACAGTACAGAGATAAATGAGTGTTGTAGTGTTCATCTGTAAAATGTTTATTAGATGCGAAGTATCTTATGGCGGGGTTCAATCCGGTGGTGGTAGTGTGCAGCGTGACCACCCTTAATGCGCATGCGCATACCCTCTCAATTCCCCTCTCCACTTTCCCTTTGACACGTGTGGCACGTGTTACCACTTACCGCGGGACGCCGTATACGGGTATGCACCACAGGTGACTGGCAGTTTATAACTACCCAGGAACGACGAGAACGGTCATTGTTAATTTAAATGCGAGAGCGTTAAGAAAAGCCGACACCAGCGGCGTAGACCAGATGAATGCAAAAAATAAAAATTAGGATCCCAGCAGGAATCGGAACCAAGCATTCTGCGTGGCAGTCAGATATCCTACCGCAGAGTGACGCCAGGTCTACAAATTGCGTTGTAAAAAGACCGTATGCAGGCGTAATGTCAATGAAACGTCAATTACCGTTATAGTGCTGGGTATATAATTTTTTATAACAAAGCAATAAACCCTACATGTGTACTCTTACGATACAGGCGTCGTGTCAGGTTAACGTCTGTGGTGCCAATGTTGGCTCTGCTTTTATAGCGGTCTAATAAACATTTCGGTTTCATTCCTATCATTCAGCAAGCTATATTCAAGCGTTGCTCGACCTCAGAGGAATACGCTAACGAACGTCACGTCTGATATTCGCATCATCGCACCGTAAAGCGCACTTCGTTTCGATAATACTGGCGTGTGTGCTCTAACGTGAGTGCTGACGTTACGTCCGACCATAAGGTTACCCTGACAGTGAACTGACATTGCACAGTACACGGGCCTCTAGTTTTTCACCGCCATCGAAAAGCGACCCCCGTGGCCGGCATCGAACACGCGACATTCGGGTAGACAGGCGAGCACCGTAACCACTGTACCACCGAGGCGAACCATAAGGTATTGGGAATGTTATGGAAGGGTAACCGTGACTCTTTAGTAGGGATATCCTCAGGAAATGACTTATGCCTCATCAGTGCCGGTGGCGGCGCAGGTACAATTTTGTCAGTATTAATACACCGCTGCCTAAAAAACAACCCAGCCTTCGCCGTGGTCTCATCAACGCAGCGGATCCCCCATCTCCGCCACGACCCTCGCCCGAGACCCTGAAGTGGCGGAGCAAGTAGCCATGGGCCTACCTGGGCTCGACAGCAAACGGGAAGTCATCTACAGCGACTCCAGACCGGCCATCAAAGATTTAGAACGCGGCGTCGTCTCCGACCAAGCGTTACGCATCGCCCGCAGTGCGGATGCGAGTACCCTCAAGTTCCACACCGTAATCTGGTTCCCTGCCCATCTCGGTCGGGTGATCAACCTCAACGAGATTGCCCACGACGACGACGCGCGCGCGCGCTCATCGACCGCGCAATCCCAGGGAAACCCCATCTCGCCGAGCCAGAGGCCAACCGGGATCCGCCTATTTACGTACAGCGAAATCAGAAAACAATTCTACCTGGGATGCCGCATCTTTCCGCCCCCACCTCTGAAACTTAACAGGCCGCAGGCACGAACCGTACGCGTACTATAAACGCACACGCACCCCAACCCCGTCAGTCTCACTGTTTTAGGGGCGAAGCTCCTTAAAGCGGCACCCGTTCGTCCCCGTCGTAGTGCGCAACCAGTCTTAACGCTAGTACCAGATCTTGACCTCCAAGGTGGTGCCGGTGGGAGATTTCTCCTGTGCGTTGTTGAACAACAAAAAATTCGCAGCGTGCGCGTTAGCTAAAAGCCGACTTCTTCTGTCTCTCGTTCCCCATTAGCAGCCATTGGCATGTTCCAGTAGGAAACGTTAGTAGAAGTAGAAGTGTAAGTGTTAGCTAAAAGCCGACTTCTTCAGTCTCTCATTCCCCATTAGCAGCCATTGTTTACCTCCAAGGTAGTGCCTGGTGAGATTTCTCCTGTGCGTGATTAAACAATAAAAGTTCACAGCGTACATGTAAAATAATGTGAGCTGCAAGTCGCCATGACTCTCATCGACCCTTTTAGTATAAACCGGCCCGATCTCACGTCGTTGATGATGTACTGGGCGTGAAGCTGCGCGACGCCGCCGCCAAGATCCTGCCGTACGAGGGCTTCGCCCCACTCATCATCATTCACCCCGTGGATATGCTGTGGAATTTTTTATACCGACGTGTACCACAGCGACACGTGCCCCTCGTGCAGATACAAGGCGACACTTTCACCACATGCCCTGCGAGCGTAGAAACGCTTATCCCATCTCAACCTCGGACAAGTGGGACAAGTCCCTCCGAAGCTTGCTTCTCGCCGACCAGCAATGGGCTCTCCAACAGGCCCTCGAAGCGGCCGCCATGTAACCCCTGTCGGTCCCTGCGTGGGGGACGCCCGCTACGCGCTAAGCGCGTCCTGCAGGATCTAAGTAAAGTTTTCCTCGTCCAGTTATGCTGATAGCTATAAGTGTATTGTTATGATTACGCATTGTGAGGCACTTGGTTTTGCAGTAACAATAATTCTTTAAGCACACAAATTTTGACCAATTATATACAGTAGGAGCAATATGATCAAACGGATATAATTTCAAAATAAATCCTAGCCAGCTCCACGCCGTTAAAACCGTTGGACAGCAAGGCCGCGCCCTTTTTTTATCAAGCATTACATTTCGCTCCTAAGTTTCGGCAATGTTTTCGCGAGCACCATCACCATTATAATTTCGTTTTATTTATTCGTAGAAAAGTATGATCATCATCAAAATCGTTTTGAGCATGTGCATCAGCTTGTTTTAAGAATTTTTTTATTCATTACCCCCTTTGGTCACGTGACCTGCGTGGCGCTTACTACTACTACTATTGCTGCTATTACTACTACTACTGCGACGACGATGACGGCACGGGGACAGCTTCGCTGCAAACATCTAATGTCAATTTAAATTTCCGATAATTTTCCTTCCAAATCTCCTCACTTGCTATTTTTATGCGTTGCTATGTGGTTATAGAATATTGACACTAGAGGTATGCACGGGCTCCGGGTAGCCCGAAAGCCCGAGCCCGACCCGGCCCGCGGGCCGGGCTCGGGCGGGCCGACGTATTTTCGCCTCGGGCCTGGGCCTGGGCCGGGCTCGGGCTACTTGGAGTTTTATCGGGCCGGGCTCGGGCCCGGCGCAAAGCCCGACTCAAGCCCAAAATATAGAGAATGAGCGGGAATTGTTTTCGAGCACGCAAATAGCGCCTTTTCCGCGACCGCCCTTTACCGCTTTTCCTTTCCATTCGCTGCTTTAAACAAAAGGGGAGCAGGTAAAGCACTGCCTCTGTTGCACTCCGACGAACAGAGAAGTAACACCACCTGAGCTAGTGACGGCGCCACGCGACTGTTCGCGTTAGATTTGAGGCCAAATCTTATATGAGTGAAAATGCACGCGACAGCGACGAGTGACCCGACGTAGATCGCCTTCATGCAAGCTTGCATGGGCATACCCCATACACGTGACGGCTTTGGCGAGCGAACTCCATTGTTGCTGGCATGAGGCCGTCTACTTGTAATTTGTAATCTGTGTAATAGAGACCGTTCGTCGTGTGTCGTTTGATCATATTTGATATGCTCAATAAAATGCCAAATTACCGGAAAACGATGTTTTGTTTTCGCGGCGAACCTTCAAAAAGCCGGGCTGGGCCGGGCCGGGCCCGGGATTGTGTTTTCGTACGTCGGGCCGGGCCGGGCGGGCTCCCACCCCTTTGCCGTCGGGCTCGGGTGGGCCTTCGACAAAGTCAGCGGGCCCGGGCCGGACTCGGACTCGGAAATGCGGCCCGTGCACAGCTCTAATTGACACTGCATTGCATGCTGTATACCCCTAACTGTTTTTAAGCCTATAAGCCTCGTCATCGCCGCATTAACTTGAGGCACTGCCCATGCATGATCAGTGCGTCCTGCATTGCATATGACGCACTCTGAGCACGCCTTCTATGCACAGAACCAACTGGCGGCATAATTCAACGACAGTATGCGCTCTCTGGCCGGGGCGCTGTACCATATCTGCAGTGAATACGAATAAAAGTTGTACATGGCCAAAAATTGGAAATCTTAACCTATGATATTGCGCTTTCGCTCCTTTTGAACATTTTTGGGGCCTATTGAACTAAAGGGTTTTTTTAATTATAGAGAAGATTGAAATGACGATAGATATCAGTTGTTGCTGCCAAACTATGAAAAAATATTTATCCGATAGTCGAAATGTTAGCTAGAGCAATCGCTGAGACTGTATTCGATAAGATCTAGCCTTACTCTTTCCCCTGATGCCTTGCAATCACCAGTTCTCGAGGTGTTCTACTTGTACGGACACTGTTACTAAGTGTTCGTAGCGTCCTACGATGAAAGAAAGTTTTTCTGAATATAATTCTATACACACTGCAGTGCAAACGGATCTCTTAAATCGTTACCTCTTTGTTCTAAGCAGAAATCTATATGCTAAGTATACTCATGTACAGATTTTACGCGACGTTAGAATATCTCTGTCCAATTTGCGGCGCACCTGACACGTTGGCATACCTGATCCTCGCGGCGTGCCCGTGCAATGTACACATATAGACACAGACACATCGCCTTCGCCGAGTGCATCTAACACCAGTCAAGAAAGCGAAGACCTTGACACGTGGGAGGCCAAGCTCATCTCAGAGGACCTGGACCAACAACGACGTCTCGCTGCCAGGGCTAATGAGGCAGCGAAGGCCAGAGAGCTTCTGGAGTAAGGAGACCCCCCACTTAGTGTAGAAGCGGGACTTGCACGCCAATACCGTTTAGAACAATAAAATTTTATTCCTCTTGCTTTCTCACAGCTCTTCTATGCCTTCTCTAAGTTGCCTTTCATGCAGCTGTGTAGTATGACGACAAAGATAGAACTGAATCGATGTGGACGAAAAAATTACACCATCTCCCGCTAAAGGGGACCATGAGGCGATGCGAAGCCGGAGCACTTGCACGATCGCGTTCCGTTGGCGTTCGTTGGGCATGCTACAGACCTCGCGTCGTGGAACGCGACGAAGGACGCTACGCGCGTCGTATCTTCTATCTAGCCTGGCCGTTAATTCTCACAGGGCGAGCGGGGAACGCGGTCGACAGGCGGGCAGCGTAGGAGAGGAGAGAGAAGGGGAGGGGACGCGCATGCGTTCGAGCTTCCTCTGAGCCCGCGTTTCAGAGGAAGAGTGGAAAGGGGAAGGGGAGAGGGGAAGTGGAGAGGGGTATGGGAGAGGGTGAGTGGAGAGGGGTATGGGAGAGGGAAAGTTGAGAGGGGAAGGGGAGAGGGCTAGAGGACATGAGAAATGGTGAGGGGGAGTGGAGAGGAGGTGTGTGGAGAGGCTATGCGCATGCGCAGTAAGGGTGGTCACGCCGCACACCACCACCACCACCACCACCGCCACCACCGGATTGAGCTCCGCCTTAAGATACTTCGCATCTAAAAAATAAGGCAGCTTTGCACTAGTGGCGCCAAGCCTGAACGTAGACACCGATTCTGTGTTCCTACATCTATCCTACAGTCCAACTACATTTACACCTCAGTGCAGGCTGTGCTGAATCCCCCGGGCCGACCTCTTTCACATACTATGGGGCTGTCCCAGTATACGTATCTATGGTAGCCCACAGTAGAGGTGCGCACGGGCTCCGGGTAGCCCGAAAGCCCGAGCCCGACCCGGCCCACGGGCCGGACTCGGGCAGGCCGACGTATTTTCACCTCGGGCCCGGGCCAGGCTCGGGCTACTTGCAGTTTTATCGGGCCGGGCTCGGGCCAGGCGCAAAGCCCGACTCAAGCCCGAAATATAGAGAATGAGCGGGAATTGTTTTCCAGCACGCATACAGCGCCTTTTCCGCGACCACCCTTTACCGCCTTTCCTTTCCATTCGCTACATTACACAAAAAGGGAGCAGGTAAAGCACTGCCTCTGTTTGCACTCTGACAAACAGAGAAGTAACACCACCTGAGCTAGTGACGGCGCCACGCGACTGTTCGCGTTAGATTTAAGGCCAAATCCCATATGAGTGAAAATGCACGCGACAGCGACGAGCGACCGCAGATCGCCTTCGTGGATTGCCTTCGTGGAGACGTAGATCGCCTTCGTGCAAGCTGACGCTTGCATGGGCATGCCCCATACACGTGACGGCTTTGGTGAGCGAACTCCATTGTTGCTGGCATGAGGCCGTCTACTTGTATAGCAAAAGCGCCGCACTTCGTTGAAGCCGGAAGCGTTGGACTCCTTGCTGTTTTTCGACGACAATTTGTAATCTGTGTAATAGAGACTGTTCGTCGTCTGTCGTATGATCATATTTTATATGCTCAATAAAATGCCAAATTACCGGAAAACGATGTTTTGTTTTCGCAACGAGCCTTCAAAAAGTCGGGCCGGGCCCGGGATTATGTTTTCGTAAGTAGGTCCGGGCCGGGCGGGCTCACAGCCCTTTGCCGTCGGGCTCGGGCGGGCCTTCGAAAAAGTCAGCGGGCCCGGGCCAGGCTCGGGCTCAGAAATACGGCCCGTGCACAGCTCTAGCCCACAGGGGTTGAAAATTATCACGGTACAGCCGTGGGAGGCCACACTGCTCAGCTCCGACCCAGACGAGCAGGTCTGGATCACGAGGCGGGCAGAGGCGGTGGTGGTCTCTGTCATACGCCAAGCCGCCAAAGAGCAGGCGCTCCTGGCCGACTAACCGTCGTCGCCTTCCGCAATGGAGGAAATCATTTTCATCGGTTTCCAATAAAAGTGTTGCCCTCCTCCGGCCTACTTTCTTTCTCTTTAGTTTTCTCTTTCTTTTTTACTCTCTTTTTCTCTCTTGTCTCTGTGTTTGCTATGTCTTTTTTCCTGTTTATTTCTATTTATTTCTGTCTCTCTCTCACTCCCTCTCTTTCTCTTTCTTTCCTTTCGTTTTCTCTCTTTCTCGCCTGCTTCGTCTTTCTATCATTTTCTTTCTATTTCTCTTATTTTTTATGCTATCGTTTGCTCTCTGCCCTCCTCCTCACCCTCACTCTCCTTTCCCTGCTATACTATACTATACTATACTATCCGCCTCGTGCATCGGTATGTTGGCGCCACCGCTCGGCTAAGGCGGTTGTACCCTCTCCCAACCCCCCATAGGATCCCATGCATTTTGAATGAAGTTTGCGATTTCGTTGCGCAAAAACAAACTAGCGCCATCTCTCGACAATACGCCACACCGACGACGCAACACTTCCTCTTGCTTCCACCGATACGCGATGCTCCTAGGTGACCCCTCTCTCCACTTTCTTTTATTTCTTTCGGTGGCCGTGAGAGCGCGCGCTGTGCACTATGCAGTTAGGGAGCCTACATGACCGGTCGTTCATGTCACGACCTTTCATGTAGGCTCCCTATATGCAGTAGCGCACCCGACAACACCGGCTGGGCTCGTCGCTTTCGTCGCGTCTTCCTTGAACGTTGCAACGTTAATATTGTGTTAAGGCGGTGGCCACACGTCGGACGATGAGCCCTGATTTCGTTCAGCTGCCATCTCATCAACGGCAATGTTTCAGACGCGTCAGTTGTGTGCTTTTGTCCGTTGGTTGCGGGACAAGATGGCCTCCTGCAAGACCGCGTTTTTCCAAGTCAGCTGTGTGTGTAGTTCTCGGCGTTGTAGCAGTTTGATGACGCGAGGACGTCAACTGGTGCTACATCGTGGGAACCGCTGAAGTGACTGCAAGCTTGACGACATTGTGCCAGAATATTCTAGCGTACTGTACGCGCACGATTGTGCTACACTTAAAATACCGCGCTTGGCCTCGAGCATCAACCTGGTACGCCTGTGTGCAACAAGCGTGTTGTTATCGTTGTTGCGTCGGTTAATATTGAATTGCAATTGGAATACCGTTTTTGCAAAGGTAAGTGAAGCTGTAAGTAGTTGTCCTGCTATATGCTCGCTACTCCACGAACATTACTTCTAGAATCGCATTTTATTTTGAGCTGCACGTACCAAAGGAGAATCTAGCATACGAGATACATTGCACGCGTGCGCATTTCCTATATAAGTCTGAGTAATGCCATCCTCAATTTAAAGCGCATGTGTTAGAGTATTGTGGCTTCAATGGTGAAAGTGATTAGATATTCCGAAATATGTGATTGCAATGCAGTTAGAACTTTCTCACATGTTAACGCGGTCTGTGAACAAAAAAAAACGCTGTGTGAATGTTTGTTCGTCATTTGCTAAAGTACTTTCACGCATTGTTATGCAGCTGTGTGACGGCTGTTAAAACGTTCAGCAAGTTAGATTTTGGTTTTCTTGGCCCAGTTGAGTGCTACGAGTGTTGGGCGAAGATAAAAACTCGTGTCTTTTGTGCGTTTCTTAAGCAGGCATACAGCCGTAATAGTCATCGTTGTTGTACTGTTTGGGGTGTTCAATAAAACAAGAATGCTGTTTTGTACTGCAACAATTTTTATTTCATCTGTGTTAACAGATCACGCAGACAACTTGGACACATGCACGTAAGAAACGTGCGCAGTGCATCGCGCGCACGCATATAAAAACGGGCCTGTCATTTTAAAACAAATAATATAGAACAATGGACGTAACAGACGGCATGGTTGTCTAGTGGAGCAGCGTCGGCAGTACAAATATCAAACCAGAATGAAACATGAATAGAAGAACGGAGAGTAACAGGCGCTTTACCCACGGCTTCTATGAGCCGCGTATATCCACCTATCGCCACCGTTCGCCGTTGGTGGCGCCACCAGTACCACTGAAAGCAGCAGCGCACGAGGAGGATACTATACTATACTATACTATACTATACTATACTATACTATACTATACTATACTATACTATACTATACTATACTATACTATACACTATACTGTACAAGGCTATGCTATGCTCTGCTAGCGTGCCTGGATAACCAAGTGGTTACGATGCTAGCCTTCGGATCGTGGGTACATGGGTTCGAAACCCGCCTCAAGAAGAATTTTTCTGTGTCTCTTTATTTCCGTTTCATTTTTCTCCCCCTCTTTCTCTCACTCCCTGTACTTGTTCTCATGCCTATCAGAGTTACTGCAGGACAAGCAGGCGCACGTGTTCTGGGAGTGAATCAGAAGAGGACGAAGAGAGTGCGTGCCTGTTCATGATGATGATCATTTCTATTTAACCGTCATGGGTCAGCGGGGAGGTAAAGAGCTCAGCTATTAAAACAACTTGCTTCCTATGGGCACCGAACTCACACCTTCGAAAGTTCTCATCGGCGGAAAGCTGTCTTGTCGTACTTAAATCCACATCCCCCCTGTCCAATACTTACTACACTACAACTTAAACCTACAGATAGCGCATTGCGTGCTTTGATTGCTTCGTTAGGTTGCGTCTTGCAAAGAACCGAGTCCCTCAATCCAATTCCCTTTAACATAATCATACATACATACATACATACATACTACATACATACACATACATACACATACATACACATACATCATACATACATACATACATACATACATACATACATACATACATACATACATACATACTGCAGCACTTGTTTGTGCAGCAGCAGTCGACAAGAAACGCGAAAACAAATACGCACCTTGAATTCCGATGCCGAAAGAGCAAGTGAAGCCACATTAATTTGTGTAAGACATCTTTTGTAAAAAGAACAATACAAGCCCCGAAACCAAAATTAGGCGAAAAAAAAGAATGCCACACGGCTGAAGGTTTTGAATCTTGAAATATCGCTACCACGCCAGGAGCATTCGTAAATTTTGGCTATGGTAGCAACCGAGTTGTACCACGACATTTGAGAAATCGATTGTGCGTAAGAAATGAATGAATGAATGAATGAATGAATGAATGAATGAATGAATGCGACAATGAATGAATCATGTGCAAGTGCGTTTGAATACAATTTCAAGAAAAGTACAGGGGCAAAAGGCGA
This sequence comes from Rhipicephalus sanguineus, assembly GCF_013339695.2. NCBI lineage: Eukaryota > Metazoa > Arthropoda > Arachnida > Ixodida > Ixodidae > Rhipicephalus > Rhipicephalus sanguineus. The sequence continues at coordinate 86,788 of NW_023615527.1, read as the reverse complement.
GCAACGCCTGACAGAGGCACCTGCACCCACAACATACTAAAACAACATTTTACATCATTTGGTTGCAGCTCATTGGCAGTGACTGAAGCCCGCAAGGCCGTTACATATTTCACACACAGGGGATGAGTTACCCAGAAATTTTCAATAGTATTAAATTGAGAATTATTGTGCTACAATTGGTTACGGTGGCCGCATTTCCATGGAGGCAAAATGCCAGAGGCCCGCGTGCTTAGATGTAGGTGCACGTTAAACAACCCCAGGTGATAGAAATTCTCGAAGCCCTCCCGTACGGCATGTCTCATAATCATGTCGTGGTTTTGGAACGTAAATCGCCACAAATTATTATTGTTGTGCTACAACTGGTTCTCGTGATAATAATAATAAGAGAACATAATAAGAGTGTCATAATAAGAGAACAAAAAGCTACTAAGAAAAGGATACTAAGAAAGAAACTAATAATATCACCTGGTATCAAAATGCCACCGCGGAACGCGGGAGATACCAAGGAGATGGAGCGACAAAACTGGATTCTCTGAAAAGCAGTCCAATAGGCGCACGCCACGCTCTGGCTGTCAAGTGAACTTATTGATGACGTCAGCGTGGCAAGTTGCGTAAGTAAATCTCGAGTGCGATGAAATGCCATAAGCGCAAACTAAGCAACTTTGAAACCAGGTCACGTGTCTATACACTCCGCGTCGCACTAATTGAGCGGTGAACTTCAGGGGACGATAAGCGGATCAGGTTCCGGAAACTGGAGTGGAGTGTGCGCGAGTGGCCTTAGACGTGCTTGGTTTCGTAAGTTCGTTACGCGAATCCTTTTATACCGTCGGCACCTCAGTCTCCAAGTGCGCGACGTGGAACTAAACTGTGCATACGCGCATTAGCTTAGGTATCATTAATATTAGCTGAAAGGCCTTACTGATAAAGCTGTCCTCAGTGCACCAGTGTACAAACCGGAAGAATGCGATGACCTACTAAACAATGCAAATAAAGGTAAAAAAAGGAAGAAGGTTGGCAGCAGTCACCAGCAACTGGTTGCATTTGAGATAACCAACAACACACTACAGAACGCTGACCGTTCTTGCTGATTGTATATCTTTTGTGAACCGCCTTCCAAACCCTGCGTGTAACGCATCGTCAAGAGGGTCATGAATAAATTAATGGATTATTGACCCAATAGAGGAACAGTGATGGTTGTAGTATTGATCATGATGACCTTAAGGGATCAGCGAACGGTGCTTAGGTGATTTAATTATAAAAAACAAAATTCAGCAGCTCTTTTCCTACCGCCAAAATGGGGGCCAGCGAAGCTTGACGTGTGTTTGCCTGACTTGCTGCTTTTCTTTCGTATCGCGCAATGCTCCCTCCTAAAATTTTCCTTCCTCCATGCCGGGAATTGGAGCTTTATCCACGTGATTAGCAGTGCCGCAAGCTACATGCAACAACGACGGTCACGCGTTCACATCCAGGCAACAATGAAATGTGGCAACGCAAAATGACACGTCACCGCGATAAAAGTTTAGGTTGCCATACTAGAAACTGCTGATTGCCGAGAAGCCCGCGGTGTAGAGATCATCAATCATTCAAATACGCTTTTCACGTCGCACATTCGAGGGTTGCATTCTGCGCCAGGTTTTCTGAGTACGACAACGCTGCCACCGAAACCTGCAACTCATAAGCACCTACGCTTGAAAAAAGCTGAACTATTTAAAATGCAGTGACATTGTAAATGGCATGCTTAATTGTGTACCCTGAGACTCAGAGAGCGAGAGACAGTGATCCCACCGTCTAGGCACGAAATAAAGTACGCCATAAATCTACCTCAAAGAGGTCATGAGCGATTTTACGTTTTGCTTTAACTGAGTCTCTAAGCTTTCAGACAAACAAGGGCGCAAGTAGATAACAACCTTAACTAAGCATACAAAGCAAACCACAGTCACCGCAGACGCAAAAGATGTGAAGGTACAGCATTATGCGCGTAAGTACGGACTCTCGTGTCGGTACTTCCTTAAGCTTAATGGCCGTGGAGAAGTTTCTTTTTCATGCGAAACCCGGCTGTAGGTGCTTTCCAAGGCGACTCTTGCAGTTCTCAGCCTCTGCTACGAGCTAGACATCTAATGAGCTCGCCGCACGCCATCTATATACACTCGAGGAAGTCGACTTCGCATAGCATGAGGCTAGGCTGCACGTGTTTATTTTGTTACCCACTGGTTCATTTTGCTAAGTATCAGATACTCCTCGACGGAACTCCCCCCCCCCCCCCCCCCCCCCCCCCCCCCCCCCCCCCTCCGCCATCAAAGTAATAAACCACGAAAGTTGGCTTTGCGTTCGACCTAATGAGCTGCGCGGTTTGAAGATTTGCCTACGTTACAGCCCGAGTATCATCAAGCGTTCTTGGATATGATCAAAGTGTGCTCGACTTTCGAAACGATGCTGTATTCATTTTTAACTCGTGCTCGCAGTTTTATCTACGGGCTCATACTTTACACAAGCAATGCACAATATGACAGTTTTCCTACAGGATACAAATAGCGATGCATGGTTTAAAGAGAACTAACAGACAATAATGCCAAGGAAAGTATAGGGGATGTTACTTGTAATAATTATGATATAAACGTGAAGAAATTAAAGTGGACGAAAAGATAGGCAGAGCATCGGACGCGCTATTCGAAGGTCGCAGGTTCTGTCGCTGCCGGTAGCAAGTTATCTTTTCGTCCAATTTACTTCCTTCACCTTTATATCATACTTACTACAAATAACATCCTCTATACTTCCATTGGTATTATTGTCTCTTAGTTATCATTAATATTGTGTCTAACAAAGAAAACCGAGCCCTTGAAGTAATCTTCTTTCCTTGATGTATGGTTTAGTACGTTGACCATCTCTGGGACATGGCGTCAGCCCACTCGAAATTTGACCTTGGTATGAGGTCGGCCTATTTTGACCGTTCATAAGTCTAGTCGGGCACGGCAAGGTATGGGCTTGGCCCAATCCTACGTTGTTAGGGCGTGCTGTACATTGCCTTGGCGCCCTCCTAAGATGGACTTGAATCAGCCCCAAAATTAACCTTACCTATTTCGATAATCAATTTAACCCACGTACAAAACCACTAAAAAAAGTGACTTGGTCAACCCTCGAAATTCGCGTGGCCCAACCTAAAAAGCTGACTTGTTAAGCAGTGGTCAAGCATCGCCTGACGCGGCTGGAGAGTGATTTCGCACAATAAGAGGTTGTTTTGCGGAACCAAGCAGTTTCTGAATTGTATTTACTTAAAGAAGACCCAGTGAAAAAAAATGAACACAACTCCAAATATAGTTGGACAAAGCGTCCGAAGATGTCAACACCATTGTCCGTCAAACCACTATTTCGCAAACGCCTTTGCGTACATCGAAATACCGGACACACACATACACACACACACAGAGACAAAAAGAACTCCCTAATAAATAAATAAATACGGCGAAAAATTTGAAGCACCAAAGTTGCCTGTTTAAGATGTTTTTTCTCGTGCCACAGGGTGAGAAAAAGCCGGTTTCTCTTCTCTTGCAGCGTTTCTTGATTGAGTGAAAGCACGTTCGTGTATTCAGGCTAATTAGTTTCTTTAAGCGAGGACCCGCGTTTGTCAGAAATATAATCCAGTACAAAAAACAGCTCCCTCTACACTTCACTCGGGCATAGACTTGCAACAGAATAAGAAGACAGGGACCAGTAGGCATAAAGACATTTTCACCCCAAAAATATATATTGGACAGGAATTTCTTGAAAACCATTTCCTGAGAACATTAAAAAAAAAGGTATTCAGTGCTGGCTGTCGGCGAGTGATAGTTCACATATTTGAACATTCAATTTTGAAGCATCGCCGCACTCGTACTTTAAAAGGGGTTACCGTTGCTTTAGGAAGCGCGCAACTGTACACATAGTATCAACATCACAAGAGAAAAGTGATACATCCAAAGTGAACTCGCAGCAGATCGTCTCTGTATTATACGTTATCAATGTACTTCGTGCAATAGATTTTCAAGCACATATACAGGACACTTTTCGTCGACTTCGGCCCACGTCCGGACTGTCTCGACTCGAGAAAACGGTGCTTTGCCAACTGCGGCTTGGTGTCACTTTCGCCAAATCTCTTGCCTTCCGAATCGGTATGGAAGACAGCGCTGCTTGCAACCACTGCGGCAGTGAATGATCTATACAACACATTATTTGTCGGTGTCCTCGCTACAGCGCGCAGAGACTGCTACTAGCGGCTGTGTTGGGCCGCCTTGAGGACAAGCCCTGTCGGAACTGTCGGCGCTAGGATGCCGACCCGAACTGTCGTCTCACCGGAAATCTATTGAGGCCTTTGAACTATTTGCGTGGCTGTGGCCTATTGGATAGGTTATAGTACTCCTTCTCCGCACCTTCCAGTTGTTTGTTTCTTTGTTCTCGCACGCATGCTCTTCTCTCCGCTCTTCTTTTCATCTCTGTACCCCCTTCCCCCTCCCCCTAGAGTAGGGCAGCAAACATGATGCTATAATCTGGTTGACCTCACTTAATTTCTCTCAGTGTTTATGTCTCAAGCATACCCGTCGTGGTGGACTAGTGGTCATGGCGCTCGACTGCTGACACAAAGGTCGCGGGATCGAATCCCGGCCACGGAGGCTGCATTGCGATGGAGGCGAAATGCTAGAAGCCGTGTACTTAGATTTAGGTGCACGTCAAAGAACACTAGATGGTGAAAATTTCCGGAGCCTCTACTGCGGCGTCCATCATAATCATATGGTGGTTCTGGGATATAAAACCCCAACAGTTATTGTCTCTCAAGCAGATATGAATTTGAACAATGTAGACGCGTAGCTTGGACATATACAACGTGTTTTCTTTATCTTAGTGTGCGTTTTGAGTGTATGCATACATTTTCTTCCTTCCTTAATATCCGACGCACTTGTCCTTGAGACATTCGCTCTGATAATTATAAACCTAGAGGAATTAACGGATCAATACACCAATATACAATAAAACAATGAGAAAATGTCTTTCGGGTAGTCTTAGGCGAATGTATAAGGAATCCTGTGATTTTCGTTTTCTCGGGAGGTCTGAACAGTGACGAAAAAAAAGTGCACAAGCAGTCACTGGATCATTTTACCAATACTCAATCTCCTTAATCAAACACAAACTATCGCTCGTCGGATCACGAGGCAGTTAAAGCACATTTGTGCTTTTTAAGGATTACGGGCATGTGCTAATGCCTTTGATTACTGTAAAGTGCCACCATAACATACGCGTCAGCACCGTTATTCAACATTTGCTTCTTTCCTTCCCTCATATCTCTCTCTCATCTTTCCACTCCCCTTTCTCATTCAGCCAGAGTAGGGTAGCCAACTGGGGATGTGTCTGATTAACCTCCCTGCCTTCTCTTCTTCCTTCCTTCCTGGAATGAAGCTTTCTAGAGGTGAAATTCAGTACATCGATGAAGCAACTCACCTGCGATGAACAGCTCGACGGCTGCCTCGGTTACGGTCGCACCGGCGTTGGTTACGTTATCACTACGGTACGACACGTTGCAGACGTACTGTCCAGTATCGGATCGATTCAGCCGGTTCAGGAGCAAAGCCGGTGGGTCGCTGAGCAGCGAAAAGAACGCCCTGCCCGTCCATGGTGGCTGCTTCCAATGAGCACCGTCCACTAGTCCAACACTAGCTCCCAGCACAGTGACCGACGGTGGTTCTGGAGCCACCAACGCGTAAACCTTTTTTGGTTCCATGTGGTTGTCCCCACTTTGGGGTAGGTAGCTGGACAAGTTGAACTTCACGTCTGCTACGCGGAACCAGACGACAGACACCGGTTCCATCGACGTCATGTTGATGGGGCAAGGAAGTGACGTCTGTTCGCCTTCCAGTAGGCTTAGTCTCAATGGCGAAGGAGGTGACGGACCCAGTCCTGTAGGAAAAACAAGCGAAATCGTCCCGTCCTGCATTTTCTTTACGAAGAACCCAGGAACATAGAGCTTCCTAATGATACGCTAGAGGGAGATGTGGCGCTAGTGTCTAAGGGAACTGCAACACATGACGATTCAGCCAGCATAGGAGTCATGGGTAGTACGTAGATTTACATAAGCTTCGTTCTTTCGCCTCTGTGGGGCTCCATGTGGCCTAAAACAGCCTTGTCGTAAGACAAAGTTCAGCAACAGTTCCGCGGTCCCACTTCACCACCCTGAATGTTTTAGGCGGACCAGTTCAAATGAGCTCACGAGGTTCACAACGAGGCATTCTTTTGTCAGAAACAAAAGTCAAAACATGACAATAAACATAGCCACAAGTGCGTTCTATGCCTCAAGCGCGTAGACTGGGCAAATCTATGTACTACCCATCATTTCCATGGTGGCTGCAAGATTGCAGCGTCACATTTCCCTCTTATAAATATAGTAGGAAACACTATGCCTACGAAGGGAAGCTGTGTGACCATGCTTAAAAGTTTCAGCGAACGAAAGCAGTGACGTTCGGCTAGTTCTTATCGCAGCGTTGCAGCTAGTGTTCGCTATCCATTAGCTGTGACGTAATCAATCGTGCAACCCTTGGGCTGGCCACGGTGACGGTTGATAACTGGGGTCAACAATATACATGCTTACTTCAAACACGGGTGTTACAGTAAAATAATCCAGTCTACGAGCAGGAGTTAGCATTCGCTCTAACGCTCTAAAGGTACCTGAGTTCTTCATCCCACGAACTTCCATAAGTGCCGGCTAAGTCATATTGAAAAAAAAAGTTACCGTTCTTGAACGCGGCAGGTTTGTCGAGTGATATGTCGGTTTTTCTTTCTTCGAGAAAGGGCAAGACCACTGGTTTGCAGAGACTTAACGGCATGTAAATTAAGATTTAGTGATGACATTGCTCTGTTATGTTGGAGGCGGTGGGTTTGATTTTGAACTGCTCCGTGGCCGCATTTCCACCCCTATTCGGGCAGAATAAGAGAACTTCGGTTAACCCCTTCAGACGCCACCTGGAAAAGCTGCCTGTAGTTGCGTCAAATTTAGACAGCGTAATTTTAAGTCACTCGATATTGATTTGCAACAAATATAATGTCATAGTACCTTGACTTATGTACCCTGCAGCAATTGTACTTAATTAAATTGGGATTAAATATCTGTTTATCCTGAAGTTATTCACGTTCTGTTTTTCCATAAACAGAATAAAATTTCAGGCTAGAAATATGGTGCCCATTGGTCTTCTGTTATGTTCGTTTTGAGCAAAGAAAAATAATACTTTGGACGTGGGTCATGGAAAGCGGCGAGTCGAACGATTCGTAGAACATGGCATTACCTTCAGCAAAGTGTTGATATGTAACAGTACACTTCAAATGTAAGTTAAATGAAGGCACATTTATGACGCAGGTGGTTCAGTTTATCCAACCCTTACTGTATCGTGCTCTTAGCCACTAATCGACGCAATTGTGAAAAACACGCGGTGTATACAGTCGTGTACAAAGCGTCTGAAAGGGTTAAAGATATCCGAGAACTCCACCGCGACGATCGATTATATTCCACGGCGCCCCATTATACAGCTTGACTCCTAAACAGATGTCGCTTTCTCAGAAATTCTCAAAATTCATTTTTTATCAAGTTCACGACTTTCTCACTGGCCGGAATTCTGACCAGCTGGCGCTAACGACGTGAAATTCCCAGCAACACTGGCACGATACACAAATGACCTGGGCTGCATTAATTACTGACTCTTCTTATCGGCCGAGGTGAGCGTGCGGCTGATGACGTCCTAATTCAAAGGTTCATTAATTGCTTTTGAATAAGGTTTCAAACGTCTGAATAATGTTTAAAAAATATAGAGTGTCCCACTACAAAGAACAGGTGTTTGTGGGATTAAAGGAACGTAGTCGCGAACGTTGCCAGTACAACGACTTAAATTATTGTCCTTGTAGTCCCCAGCATTCTTTCATTGATTCCCAGCTGCGAAAGGGCATGGTTCTGGTACAACACGATTAATAATGGAGCAACGGTGTGATGCTGCGTATCCGATTTTTTTTCTACTGAGGGATTTAAATACAACTTCTTCAAAACCGCGCAGTCCACGTGTCGAAAGGTGATGACCCCTTTTGAACAAGAATAAATCATATTCAGTTGAATCACAACACGCAGATGCACTGAACGCAGACCTCGCAGAATATCTCTTAAAGGCGGTGTTACCTCGGATGCCGTCCTAATTACTGTCAGTAAGTTCAACAGCAAGTCATTGGCCGAACAATAAAATGCAAGTTAGTAATCTACGACGCTATTGTAGATACTCTAGATACTGCCAAAGCATACCATGCGTCAAGGCGCTTTGTCAAAGGCGCCTGCTCATCCTTGGCGTGTTAGATTGAAAAGGTTCAGTTATTGATGCGCGTTACGGCAAGTACAAACAGTGACACTCGTAGCATCATTCTGCTTGTTGATACTTTTTTTAAATACAATAGTCTTTCTTGGGATACTTGAACGCAGAAATTTCGTCCCGTCTGTCTGTCTGTCACACGATTCGGCCACTTGGCTAAAGTTTAAGCACTTGCTGAACGCCCAGCCATCTTGAACTGGTAGCTGCATTCATACTTCTGAACATTGTCGATCAAAAAGTAAATATTACGCATATCTGAGGCGCAACATCAATACGTAAGTATTAGGTGGTGCGTTCCTTTACTAGATAATACATGGACACGTAATTCTAAAGACCCCAGTGTTTCTTAGGCTGCGCTGAAAATGCGACGCTATGCACGAAAAAGACCTCTGCCGACGTATGGTGCTGCCACCTGGCAGTGGCCCTGGGAACAGCATCACGGGTGGCCGCGGATGAGACCAGGACTCATGTAGTATGGCTGGCAGAAGACTATCGTCTGTCGACGACATTTGCAGCGAAGCAAACAGATGCGCGGCAATTTTTTTTGTTTCTATCACTTAATTCATAGCAGATAAAGGCTTCGGGTGCTGGAAATCCTAACACGGGGAATGTCGCTCGATGCCAACGTCTCTACGAGACCAGCGACTTTCCTAGCTCAAGAATTCAAAGGGAAATTCCATGCCATAAACTTTCCGCGTATGGCTGGCCCAAAACGCTTCTTTCGTTCCCCAGCGCATGCAGTAAGATTCTCGACTAATGCGATTCAATGCTAGCACGAGTGTCTGAGCGCTGGCTATGTTCTGTTTCTCAATATTGCTCAAAATGCGACGTCGTTCACGGGAACGCCATCTGGTAGACTATATATAACACAATCTCCTTTAGCAAATATTCTTCAAAGTTTAACACAGAACGTTTCACTACAGTGATCGCCCGAGGCACGCGAAGGATCAGCGAAGTTTTAATCCCTGAAATGGTTGTTTCGCCCGTTGTCACGTATACAAGAGACATGCGCCGATTTCGCTGAGTGAGGGAAGCCGGGAAGTGAAGCCTATAGCGGGATTTTGCAGGTTTCTCTATACATCATTTTGAGTAGCGAAGTTATTTATGTCGTAGAAGAGGTGAATCTCTTGAACAAACAAGTTGTTTACGTTGTCGCTGGAAGAGCCCTTACGAAAATGCCATATATGGCTCATATACGAGGTAAGTTAATCTTTATGATTTTGTTGCAATTCAGCACTGGGAAGAACGTGAGAACCACCTTCGCAGATCAGTTAATAATAATATCTGGGGTTTAACATCCCAAAAGCACGATATGATCATGAAAGACGCCGTACTGGAGGGCTACGAAAATTTTTACCACCTGGGGTTCTTTAACGTGCACCTAAATCTAAGCACACAGGCCTCAAACATTTTCGCCTTCATCGAAAATGCAGCTGCCGCAGCCGGGATTCGATCGCGCCACCTTCGGGTCCACAGTCGAGCGCCATAACCACTAGACCACCGTGGCGGGGCACCGCAGATCAGTTATGTATTCAGGGTGACACAAGGTGAAACAATTATCGCGCTCAGCCGCGCAATTAACTAAGATGGAATATTGAGCTTTTAGTGAGTGCAGCAATCGGGCATGTTTGCATTGAAAAGTTAGAGACAGTCGCGTTTCTACGCAGTTCCACTAGGATGAATTCTTCTACCAAGTCTGTGCCCCGAGATATCCCGCTGCAAGGTTTAATTGCGGTTTGCATGATTAGGCATGCGAGACGGTGAGGATCGGCGCAATGTTTCCCCCTGATGTGACGAGTAGTCATTGCTTGCTAGCGCCTACCAGTAGAAAAAGGGTAACCCTTATAATCTTTGCCTATACCTTCGACTCGTCGTCAGATTAAACGCCGCACGCAAATGCCGCGGCACATCGGGGAGGAGCTTTGCGCCAGTGCCCACTGTCTTGCATGTATAATTATGCAAACCGTAATTAAACTTTGCAGCGGGATATGTCGGGGCACAGACACGCTTGAAGAATTCTTCGATAGAACTATGTAAAAACGCGACTGCCTCCACTTGTTCAATGCAAACATGCCCGCTTCCTTCATTCATTAAAAAGTTCATTATCGAATCTTAGTAAATAGGACGTTTGACAGCGATAATTATTGTCTCACTTTCTCAGAAAGCCATAACGCTTAATTTTGAACACCCTGTATGTTTTATATATGGCCATATATAAATTTATATAATGTCATATAACGATCCAGTAAACCAATATGCTGTCATATACGACTACACATAAGCTCATGCACTTCCATATATGGCTGTACTTACATGCACATATGAAATCGTATAAGGAGCCCGTAAATGTAGATGTTAAAATTAGGCGGATATGGACATTTATGACCCTTATATCCCATATATGGTCTTGTTTGACATATGCGACCATATGCGCCACATTTCGATATGTCCACATATGGATTTTTGTCAGTCCATATATGGCATTTTGTAAGGAACGCTTTGTTTTTTCTTTTGAATAACCATGCCTGCGCGAGCTTAAGAAACGCTCAAGCATGAGAATGTTGAAGGCTTGCGCAACAGAGGATGTCGGTATACTAACAGCCCGGACGTGTCTCGTATCTCAACGGGAGCACAAGTGCAGTAGAGGTTTCCGCATACGAATTCATAACGATCAATGGCAACACAATATGCGACGAGCAAGAAAGCAGTTTGTGGTGTTCCCGATAGGAAATATTGTAAACAGTCCGAACATTGCATTTCTTACGTAATATTTACACTCTTTTCCAAATGCCGCAGAAAGAGCTCAAAATAAGCACCGTCATCTTATCTCATAGCTTATTAGAATCTTTTTAAAACGCAGAAAGTGTTTTATACAGGCGAATTGTAAAAAAATTTAAAAAGAAAACGTTGACTTTCAGGTCAAAATCGATATCTATTGACACCAAAATAATGTGGATATGTTTTCGAATTAGAAAAAAGGAAGTTCGAAGAATCAGTAATTTATATGTGACATTTGATGAAACAGGTGTAAGCTCAATACAATAAATATGACAAGTCCACTATAAATTAAGCGCGTACAATCTCTAGTAAATATTACGGTATCGGTGTGAGGTTTCCTCTTTTGATGTTGATATTTGTTATGCGTGATTATTCTTTGTGAATACCAGAAAAATGAGAGTTATTCTTGCTAATCAGTTCTTGCCCGAGGTAACAACCTTCGTGAAAAATGTGTACGTAACAAAAAAAAAATAACTGTTGACGAACCATGGTCAGTTTACAGCTTTCTGCCCTCGCCGAAGGCAAGCGAAGTAAACACACTAAAGTCCGGTCACCTTAGCGCGGTCGTTTGGAAGCGACAAAGAATAAGAGATGGTAGCATAAGATTCAACTTGCGAGGACTTACCTTACTTTTTTTGTTTTTTTTTGGAAGCAGACCGGTTGTTTTCTATAATAGAAAGACACGCTCAGCGACTGCAACCACTGAACAACCTCGTTGAGCAATCTTCGCACGTCAAGGAGCTGCCTCTTTCTCAATTCAACGACTGTGGACTCTTAGTTTATAAATAAATACCGGGCAAAGGCACCAAGATCTCTGGGATAGGTTGTATGTACACTTCTTTTTCTCTTACGTCATTCTCGCTGCTGAAGCATACACCTAAAACGATCCCAGCATAAAACAGGAAGCAAAACGAACACCCGGAAATTTCGAAGTTCCTGCCGGAAGAAGTGTAAACTCCGAGGAACACTGAACAAGATTAAACTGCAGGAGTCCTCTGTTAGTGACACAGAAATGACTATAAATAAAATGTGCTTCACAAGTTCTCGTTAAAGAGGAAGTTTGTAAACGCAGCGCACAGCTAGTTATGTATACTGCGCTAGCACAATATAAAACATAATAAGAGAAAAGCAAAAAGTCAGCTGCAAGTACCTCCTCTGAAGAACACAGTAGTTCGAAGAAGTGCTGACGTTCAAAACCTATGCCTTCAGGGCAAATGAACTGCTTGATATAACGTTTATGGCTTTGGGCTTAGTAGCGCAAAAACCAACACGAAAACGCAACGCTGTTGGCTTTCGAGAAATAGAGAGAAGATGCTTGAAGTTCCAGAGCATCTTCTCGAGCTCCAAGAACGCTGGCAAGGCCTTGAAGGGCTTTACGGCAAAGTGGTATTGCACTTCAAGTTGCATGAGCTACCAGAGAAAGAGGAAGGGTGGTTTTGGAGCTAATTTCCACAATTTTCTTTCACGTAATACTTTCCAGGAAAAAAGAAAGATTGTGCCACGACCACGTGTTTAGAGTCGACATAGTTTTCTTTTTAAACATGTCTGATATTTCGACGACAGTATTTAACAGCGTCGGGGGTAATGACGAAGCTACGATTTTTCATAGCTGATTCGTTGTTAAGGTATTATGAAACTGCTCGCTCAGTTGCATAATTTTACTCATTTTACAGTATTTCGTGGAGTACTTTGTTCACGCACGCTTGCTTTAGAGCACAGAAACCACCACTTCAATACAGATAATTTAAAACTGATGTCGTGCAGCCCGCCATGGTTTTATTTTTTTTTGCTTAGCAGGACCGATTCAAAGCATTCTTGCTGCCCCGTTTGTGCGGGTTTGATTACAGCCACGCGTTTTGAGGGAATACAGAAGAGGGAGAAAAGTTCTACTTCATTTGAAAATTGTGAGAGTTGAAAAGTTTCCTTGATGAAAAGAATGAAGGTGATCATTAACAGGATGGCTCGCCCGCCTTTGAATTCCTCGTCCCCAAGCCTATTCTTCCGTAGGGAGTTCCGTGCAAATGAGCCCACAAACGAGCACATCACGTGCAGCTGCCGTGGAACGACGCGAAGAGCGTACAATAGTTTCAGCTGGTGAAGCCGTAGAGGTGAAACTCATATTGGCATACCTGGAGGACAGAAAGTTAAATTACTTGGTATAGGGATTCGTCGTGAAAGAAGGCGAGGTGCGCAGACACCGGCACAAGATTCTCTGGTTCTCTTCTCTCGTGTCTGTGTGCCGTACTGTTTCATGACAGCATACCTGAGAGTCTAGTGAAACGAACAATTTATGAGACAAACCTTGGATTGCGATTCCCGTATTACCACTTAGTTAGAGTTTTGCTGTTTCAATCCCGCCAAGAAAGAATCTGTGCTTCGAGCATGACTCTCGGCGTTGGAATTGAATGCATCACAAGTTCTTAGTGGTACGAGCAACGAGTGACACTCCTGTTTTCCTTCCAAGTACTGGGGGTCGAGCACTTATTTCCGGTTTTCCGAATATCCAGTAAAAGTTTTTAACAAATAAAATTTGTACGAAATAGGTGGTTCTGCTTCATGTTCAGAATTTTATATTGGATATATATGACATAGGAGCATAAGTGTACTTAAGACGACGGCCAATTAACTGTCCAGATAATTAACCCAAATTATTTGGATGAGTTCATTGAAAGGACATACGTACGCGTTTCTTCTGAGCAGGTGGGATTTTTGCGGCACGTGGCGGAGCACATCTGAACCATGCGCTCCTTTCTACGTGGCCTCTGTGATCCACTTCGGCAGTGCAACGAAGCACAAAGTTAACACAAAAACACCAGGGAACACGGACAGTCGCGAGTGTCGCTAATGGACACGCAGGTCAAGGTTTAAGGTCACCTCCAGTTTTTTCTCAGCAATGCGTAATACTTTTGCTCCATTGTCGCCACTACTAAAGGTCAAATGAGCGAGGAGAATAACGTAATATTGCAGCAGATCCCATGCTTCGTAGGAATTGAAGGAAACGAAAAAACAGAAAGAGCGTTAGAGCTTCGCCTTCAAGAGTAGAACGTGATAGCGTAAACGGGTCACGTGCGCATCGCCTTCTGAATTGCCAGCCTGGCTTCGGTTCTCGGTGGATGCCTCAGCCGTGCCGCAAGGAAACGAACGTCTGTGCGCGTAACATATTGGCTGTTTCAAACTATCCTAGAATGCCTACTACAAGTACAGTTGCGAATTACCCACTACGGCATTATTCTTCCTTCTGCAAATCAGCGAAGGCCCCTCTACGCGTACGTAAGGCAACATGCGAATCTACGCAGCTGCTCACTTTGTTCATGCTTTTGCTGATGATGATGATTAAATATGTCTGGGCGTTTTATAATGGGTGGGCCTTTAAAACACCCACTCGTTGCACAATTCGCATGTTTTGACAATTGGCGCGATTCGACGCTTCTGCCAGCAATATTACATGCATTAAGGAGACGCCTCTCACTACATGACATCCATATAGTTTTTTTTTTTCGAAGCAGTTTCAAGCAACGGTGTGGCTCTGGGGTAGAACATCTGCTTGCCACGCAGACGGCCTAGTTTCAATTCTCACTCTAACCGAAGATTTTTGGTATTTTATTTGCATCTTTCTTGATTTTTGGAGTCGGAGTCGGTGTCGGCACCGCTCACAACCAACCGTGCCGACACCGACTCCGACACCGTAATTCCTGCGAAACAAGTTCTTTAACACTATCGTGTTAAAAATCTGACGCTCTTACACGCGAAGCGCTGATTTATGTATTGAAGAGTGAGAGCTGGAAACATCTTGTTTTTTTTCAGGAACACCACTGCCATCTAGAAACTTTTTTATTGCTAATAGTGCCCTTATCTTTCCCGAAAATTCACACAAATTCGGTCTGCGCTATTCTAATGTCACAGACTACGAGAAGTGCTCGTCAATTCTCGTTCGAATATCGCAAGTTGTCAGGAAAATCTACCACGCAGCTTAAACACGTGATCCCGTGACTTCATTCTCCAACTTCTTCGTTTGCACCAATAAATGCGGCGTTTACGGCAATAAATTCGAGGACAAGGCTACTTTCTGCATGTTAATAGAAGTCCTTCTTTAAGCATATACATGCTACGTATGTAAGTAAAAATTACTTTTTCAAGCCCATGACGTCCCATTTGCTAATAACAACAGGCTTGAAAAATAATTGCGTCTGTGGTTGCTCGCCGGGTTTCATGAGGTTAAGCTACGCTTCGCGCACTTAACGACCTCAGATTAAGGCCGCGTTATAGCTAGAGTCACAGCTCTATAGCTTCCGGCTAGGCCCCGGAGATTTCTCCCAGCATTGCTTAGATTTGCTGAGGCACGGCTTGTCGGGACTTTATCGACTATCCGGTTTTCTTCAGCAAAGCTGGTTGGTTCTCTGCTCGCAATATCTGTTGATTCGGCAGAGACCGAAACCAGGGGATGTGCAATCAGTTCTCGGTTAGTCATTAGCTTAATGAGGGTGGGCTGTATATCTTCACAGCGATATACAACGCAATACGTACACAGTATACAGGCAATCAATAAATGCGGTACCACTAAAAACGAAAGTATACTTGTTACCTTTGGCAACGCTTTCTGATAATCATCGGAAATACGTCAAAGCATTCTGTGTCGTAATAGTGGTGTATAAACTAGCACACAATTACCGTAACTGGCGGCCACAGTGGCTCGGGGGCTATGGCATACTGCTGCACAGCTGGATGTTTTGGATTCGAGTCTCGACACTCATTAGGTGAATAGAAACGCGCTCGCGCGAGAAGTTTGAATTGCTTGTTAGTGAAGGCTGCTTGGCGGAAGGTTATCCGGAGTCCTTTCCCAAGGGTGCCTCTTGTGAATCATGAGGTTCTTCGGTACACGTAACCCCAGAATTGAACTTCTAAATTGTGCAACAAAATCTACTAACCTGAAAATAACCTCTTTTTTCTTAATTTGTGTTTTACCGGGACTGTTGTAAAAGCAGTGTTATTTCCTAGATGTGAAGTGATGTCTGCAGTCATTCCTAAAGTATAAATTTTCTACGTGAACGCGCTTACAAAACGCAAAGTACTCACATGCTGAAGGCTTAGGTAAACTACACGCGCTTGTTACATGAGAATACCAAGAAACTGGAAGTCCGTATTGTTCCCCATTCAGCAGTAGCATTTGATGCTGATGATCTGTAACAATCACCTGATGCTTATGAAAGCGACAAGAATTCTGGCTGGCCATTCATAGCGCCGCTTTATCCTACCTCTGCAGAAATATATCCTTTTTAAATGAACCAGCCATTTCTCTGCTGCCTGATATTTTCGTACTGAGACTTGACCTTGCTTAACGTTCGGGGTAGTGTCGTTAGAAAACACTTATCTTACTTTCCAAGGAATAAGTTATAACACGTAAGTGAAACATGTCTCAAGAGAACCAGTTACAGCTTCAGTTGGACGTTAAG
Organism: Rhipicephalus sanguineus; assembly: GCF_013339695.2. Lineage (NCBI taxonomy): Eukaryota > Metazoa > Arthropoda > Arachnida > Ixodida > Ixodidae > Rhipicephalus > Rhipicephalus sanguineus. Next base: position 70,197 of record NW_023615527.1, on the reverse strand, counting down.
AATAGAAGTTTACGCATTTTGCAGAGTATAAAGCAAGAAAAAAAATCCGGCAGATCCCACGCACTGTGGGAATCGATGTAATGCGAAGCAGCCAGCAAAGAGCTGCATACATCGCTTTGTTTATTTTTGAGCTAGATGAAATCATTCATGCCCTGGCATCTAGTTCACCATATATCGCATGTTTGCCATGCACGCGTGACTGTACAATGTGGTGTATACCATGCCAATGAAACGTATATCCTGGTATACACACTGCATGACCGGTCGTTTATGATCATCACGCACTCCTGTCATGCCATACCAATTTTGGTATATATCCAGCTATCTAAACGGCCGGAAGCGCACCATAACAGTGTCATGTAAATCATACCGTACATGACATGCATAACATAATTCGCATGTTAGTACCTGTCATTTATGTACGTCATACAGTCACATCGCACAATACCAATTTTGGTGTATATCGAACGAGCGAAATGGCCGCGAGTCAACCATGAGCGTGGCATGTAAACCATGCCACACGCGACATGCATGTCATGGTTATGTTACCACCTGTCATTTATGTTCGTCATACATTCGCGTCACGCAATGCCAATTTTGGTGTATATCAAGCTAGCGAAACAGCCGCGATCGGATAATGAGTGCGGCATGTAAATCATGCCGTAAATGATATGCATATCATAATTTTCAAGTTACCACTTGTCATATATGTTGGTCATACAGTCACGTTGCGCAATACCAATTTTGGTGTATATCAAGCGAGCGAAACGGCCGCGAGCGCATCATGAGCGTGGCATGTAAATCATGTCGCACATGACTTGCCTCTCACGATTTTCATGTTACCACCTATCATTTACGTTCGTCATACAGGCGCGTCACGCAATACCAATTTTGGCGTATATCAAGCTAGTGAAACGTCCGCGAATGCACCATGAGCGTGCCATGTAAATCATGACATGCATGTCATGGTTTTCATGTTACCACCTTTTATTCATGTTCTTGATACAGTCACATCGCGCAATACCAATTTTGGTGCATATCAATCTAGCGAAACGGCCGCGAGCGCACCATAAGTGTGCCATGTAAATCATGTCGTACATGACACGCATGTCATGATTTTCATGTTACCACCGCTAATTTACGTTCGTCATACAGTCGCGTCGTGCAATACCAATTTTGGTGTATATCAAGCCAGCAAAACGGCCGCGAATGCACCATGAGCGGGGCATGTAAATCATGACATACATGGCATGCATGTCATGGTTTTCATGTTACCACCTGTTATTCATGTTCTTCATACAGTCACATCGCGCAATACCAGTTTTGGTGTATATCAACATTGCGAAACGGCCGCGAGTGCGTCATGAGCGTGGCATGTAAATTATGTCGTGCATGACATGCGTGTCACGATTTTCATGTTACCACCTCTAAATTACGTTCATCATACAGTCGCGTCGCGCAAAACTAATTTTGTTGTATATCAAGCCAGCGAAACGGCCGCGAATGCACCATGAGCGGGGCATGTAAATCATGACATACATGGCATGCATGTCATGGTTTTCATGTTACTACCTGTTATTCATGTTCTTCATACAGTCACATCGCGCAATACCAATTCTGGTATATATCAACCTAGCGAAACGGCCGCGAGTGCGTCATGAGCGTGGCATGTAAATCATGACGTGCATGACACGCGTGTCATGATTTGCATGTTACCACGTGTCAGTTATGTTCGTCATGTCGAAATGTCTTGTCATACCAGTTTTCATATATATCCATTCATTTAAACGGCCGCGAGCGCCCCGAGACCATGTCATGTAAATCATGCCGTACATGACATGCGTGTCATGATTTGCACGTTAGGACCTGTCATTATGTTCGCCATGAACTCTTGTCACGTTATACCAGTTTTGGTGTATATGAAACTAACGGAATGGCCGCAAGAGCCCCAAGGCCGTGGAATGTAAATCATGCTGTTCCTGACATGCATGTCATGATTTTCATGTTATGACCTGTCATTTATGTTCGTAATACGGTCATATTATTCCATACCAATTTTGGTGTACATCCGATTAACGAAACGACCAGGAGGAGAGCACAAAGTCGTAGGCGGCTAGATAGATAGATAGATAGATAGATAGATAGATAGATAGATAGATAGATAGATAGATAGATAGATAGATAGATAGATAGATAGATAGATAGATAGATAGATAGATAGATAGATAGATTCGCTCAAACTCGCAGAAGTTTGCTAAGAAATGCTTCGCATTTAAAAAGTAGCAGATTTTAAGCGCCCTATTGCAAGCGACATACAGCGGAGCTCCTTCGCAGCTTCATTTTTCACTCGATGCTTCGATGAGCACCACGCAACATGTCCTTTCGAAAAGTTTCTATTTATTTGTGTAAGAGGAAACAACTTCGATAACTTCTCACCAAACTGTGCTAGTAATATGCTTTCCCAGCAAGGACATAACGTCGGATGGGAAACCCAAACGAATCATGTGACATGAAGTGGGAAGTGGAAGTGAGTAAAGTGACTTGAAATGAAACCATGAAGCGAATCAAGTTACTAGAAGTGTAAACAGGAAATTAATCAACAGAGTGGAAGTGTAAAGCAAAAGTGCAGAAATACGCCGAAAATAGAAACCGGAAGTTGAATGGAAGACACCTCGCACAGATGCTAGAAAACTATTGTGTTCTTCAATGATGTCGATTCCGCAACGGAAAGGGCCAGCAATTCTTGCTGAAGCCCCACAAAAAGTACTTCAGCGTTAAAAGCAAACCATATTAGACGTGGCAAAGCAAAATGCTCATTAGTTGCACGGAAGAATGTCGGTAGAACCGAGCAGTCTCACGGTAGTGTTTAAATGATCACGATTTTCAACGCATAGCTCGTTCGAAACTAAAGTAAAAAATATAGCGGGGAGACCCTACACTGCGACACAGAAGCGCCTTTTAATTAATCTATAATTAACGAGACAGGGCAGCTTTGAATAACGAACACCAACAAAACAAAGAAAACAGTCCTCTTACACGGCATTGTCGCAATGTATTGAGAGTTTAAACTCCTTCAAGACACTATGGGAGGAAACGTATGCGAAAGGCTTCTTTCCTTACTACAAAAGAGACTTTAAATTTCATTAAAACTTCGTTCCGCACTAACTCCAGAGCACATCCGCTTTCGGACATATTTAGCGTTCTCAAATATTACTTGTTGCTCAAGACTCGTTTCACTTGCAGCGGGGGATTACACAGATGTACACGGAGAAATTCCTTCGGAGAGCATTTTAGACGCTCTAGCAGAATTGCCAGATGCTATCGAGCTAACAAACAATTATTCTTCTCAAAAGAAGCCAAAAAAAGTGGGGCGACTTTCGCGAAGCCCAAAAGAAGCGGAAATTTAATGAATTTTTCTGTTCTTAAAATACTTTCAATCATAATAAAAAATATCACTCAAATACGACGGGTAGTTAAAAAAATCACTCTGATTATTTTGTACAGTGAAATTGTGCACAACTATGAACGAAAGCACATATTTACTTTTTACCATGGTGTGCAGGGTAGTCTCCATTCGGTTGAATCCGCATTTGCCATTGCATAATTGACGTTACTTGTTAATTCCCCCAACGTATCTTTGACTTCAACTCTCAGCTAGTAAAAGTCATCAATAAACGCAGCATTAGTGAATGACAAACGCGCTATTGGTGAACGTGATAATCACTAAAATAACTATATTTGCTGTAAGAATGCAAATAAGCCCAAAAAAACGCTACAAGCGGCTGGAAAATTGTACAAGCGACTCGGCGAATAAAGAAGCCCAAATCCGCTTATTTTAAGCGGAACTGGCAACTCTGCCAGGAAGTAAAGAAGGAAGAAAAGAAACAAAAAGGCAGAAAACACGGAGTTTAGGAAAAAAAAAACCTAATTTAGGAATTGAGCATATTTTCTGCAAAATCTGATAGATGAAACACGAAAATATAAATAACACCATTAAAATTATTTGGCGCGAGCAAGGCTACAGAAAGTGCTGGAACATTCACTTTTCTAGGTATAGTAGTGTTGTGCGTGTGTGTGGGGTGGGGGTGGTGGGGCGCTTAACATACCTGAATTATAATGCGTACCGTGTTTTATCACAGAAAGTTTTTTTCCTGTTGTATCGCATCGTCTATGTCAGCAGAATTCCAAAGGCACGCACCCTACAAAGGTAACCTTGTCTTTGCCATAAACATCCACACATGTGAGGCATAAGATTTTGTCTTTCCTCATATTGCCTACATATAGAAGCTTTTAATTTCATGGTAAAACTTCTGCAAGCCAGCAGCTCCGATATCTCCAAATTTCTTTTCTTTGCTTTTGCTGAAATCTAGAGCGCGGTCTCTTTTATTTATTTTTTTCATATTCTATTTTCTGGGACACGATACCTGGCGTGCCTACGCTAATAATTGTTCGTGGGTTGGCAGGAAGAGCGGTTGCTTCAAAGGAAGTCATGCGGAACGGACGGTAAAAATTTCTGACATGAAATACTGCTGGGACGGACAAGAGGCTGTAGTAAAGTTGGCTTGTTATTTAAGGATGATAGAAAGAAGGAAAGAAAGAACAAAAAACGTAATGAGGGACGGAAAATGAACGAACGAACGAGGGAACGAAAGAAACCAGACAAAAGAGTGAATGGGAAGGAGAGAAAGAAGGAAAGGAAACAAGAAAGAAAAAATTACGAGCCGTTGCCCTGTCGGGAAAATTGGGGCAAGTCCCTTGTGCGCGCCTTACGTACAACTTTTCTTTTCTCTATCTTTTCTCTTTCCTTCTTTCTCTCTCTCTCTCTTTCTTTCTTTCTTTCTATCACAATGCGCAATACTCCCTCCCAACTTTTTCCTTCCTCCATGCCGGGAAGTGGCCTTTCACCCCTTTGCTTAGCAGCGCAACGCTTCAGTTGCTGCAGGCAACAACGACGGTCATGCGTGAACCAATAAAAATGCAACACTGAAAGGCGAGAACGAATCGTGGTAGCATGAAATGGCAAGGGACCTCGACAAAAAAATCACATTGCCGCATCAGAAACGGTTGATCGCCGACTAGCCCACGATGGAGAGAGCATCAGTTAGTGGGAAACGGTGCATACAAATGCGTACGTGAACGGCGCACCTTCGAGAGCCTATTTGTGTACACCCGCTTTTCTGTACACGCGCTGGGTCCGGGTTTTTCGTGAACTATGCCACCACCGCTGTAATCTATAACTCATAGAAGCTTCGCTTAAAAAGGAAGGAACGAGGGAAAGAACGAAAGAGTTCACCTAGCCGCACAATGAATGACATCAAATTTGAGGTAGGACACAAAGTGAGAAACGAAATTCTAAAACAGATGCTTGCGACCTCGATGATATATATATATATATTGAATCGCAAATGTGCACAGGCGATTATACCTCCTTTCGCGTTACACTATAAAATGTTTAGGCATTTCATTTGAAAAGTCCTGCGCAAAAAATAAAAGTTGCAGTAGAGCACATGCATCTGTCTCAATGACAGAACGGGCGCGAATTCCAAGTTTTCTGCAAGCAAAGTTGATGTTAGGTTGACGTGGCTGTTCGCGGTGCAAATCTCACTTCGCAGCCCAGATGTGTTCCTCCCGCAAAGCTTTTTGGCTGTAGCGCGTTAATACTGCGCGTTGTTCTGAAAGATTTCTGGAATTTTTTGGTCCAACAGTTACCTTAAATATTTACTCTCCGCAGCTGGAGTGCCTGTAATAAAGAATGAGAATTAAAACATACCGAGCAGCCTTCAGTGACAAATAAATAAATGTCAAGCCTGTTGTGAAAAATTAGAGTTCGCGTCATGTCCTTGTGGAGCATCGTTTTGTTTCTCTCCCTTCGAAAAAAAAAAGATGCAATTAAACAACATCGCCAGATGGTATTTTGGGAGTGTTATTAGATATTATAAAAAGTTTTGACTACGAAATTATCTATTTCATTTCGTACCCGGTTGTAGTGAGAATTCGTACGTAAATGTGTTTAGTAAACTCCAGGAAAAAGTTTTTCTGGTGACATTTCCCGTGGCTGCTATTAAAAAATCATGGCAATCTTGTCACGTGGAATAGACGGCACCCGGGTATGTACTTCCACATTTGCGCTGTAAGGAAAATCGATAATAAATACGTTAAGCATAAGCTGTATATTTATGTTGCGCAGTACTAGCAAAGCTCATTCAAACGCCTTATTGCATCGTTATGGCCATCATCCCCGTGTAAACGCAGATCTATTTATTTATATCTTAACAAATCCTAGATACATTGCGATAATACAATAAAATTTGGTTTAAAAAGTACACCAAAGAATTCAAATCGACGGCATGAAATAAAGGCCTGCGAATGCGAAACCTCACCAACCAAATGAATTGCATTGCATTGCAACTAGAACTACACAGCATTACTTCGGGATTAATTAAATTATGTCAGGATGAATTCAATCGCGATTGTGTCGCACTTTTGTAGTGACTGCTTAATTTAGGTTCCATCACAGATGCGAAACGAACGACTGGGCTTCTGTGAAAAAGCCATCATAAATTCAAGCTTTCTAAACGTGTCTAACCGGGGTGCAATGTTTCGGACCCATTAAAAAGTTTGTTTTCGATCGAGGTTCGCGTTCCTCACGCTTAAAACCTGAATCGGGCAAAATTCCTAAAATTCTTGTTTATTCTTCTTGCTACCTCTATTTTCAGATGATTCCTTATACGCAATCACAGTAAAAAATGCACTCACGACATTGTACACTAATTAACGTGAATGATGAAACAGATATGCACTAATTTTCAGCGCCCTCTTGTCTTCCTTAGTAATTGAAAATAATAAAACCTTCTGTTGGGGTGCTATAATACTACGAGGTATAATAATGGCAAGTTGTCCGTCCATGCAACTGACATAACAAACGTCAGAATTAGGGAAGCGTACCCGACCACAACCAAAACTTAAATGTCGAAAAAGAAAGGGCCATACGTTCTTGCGTGCATTGCGAAAAAAGCCCCAGGAAAGACAATCATCAACCAAGAAATAATGGTCAAAGAAGGCTCATTAAAATTTCATGGCACCTGTTTGACTGAACCGGCTTTATGAAGAAAAATTAACCCTCAGTTTCAATATGAAGAGTTATATGGGTCTGGACGTGGGCTGTTATTCTCTTTTTGATATGTACTCTTTGGAATATATCAAGCTATGTTGTTATACTGCTTTATCAAGACACAGAAAAAAAGGCTCTTCTACAATGAACAAACATTTCAATATCGCATAGCGATATAATATGTCACTTGCGGCCCGAAGAAAATGGTATCGACTTTTTAACGCACCGACCGTCCACTTTCTTTCTCATTTTTACGTTACGGCATTATTGCTGCGCGTCATCAGCGTAGTAATGACGCGACTCAGCTATAAACTTGCTGTGTTCATTCGCGCGTGCGAGAAGTGCTCGTGTGGATGACAGAGCGCTTTTCCGCGCTCGACAACTTCAGTAGATAAATCGTCGAGAGAGCGTGAAAAGGAACGTCATAATTAGTAAATATTTTGCGAAAACAAAAATATCCCTGAGATGTGTAGCATATATATATATTGAATATCTCTATTCTGAAGGGGATCACAAAACAGTTTTATATATAGGTAATTTCACATCTAGAATATTTTATATATGGAAAATATATTCAAAGATATTGCAGAACTACTCCATATACACAATAATTCGTTATTGCGCGCACGACTGCATGCATGTGCGGTTTCTGCCGCCAAGGATTTCTGTTATCCAAATAGAAAATAAGTGCGCTTTGACTTCGTTGATGAGTGACCAAATAAAAAAAAACACCCTTCACATTTTTCTTTAGTAATAATGCGTATTGAGGCATTTGTTACGTGGTGTGAATATTAGCCGTGTTTGACAGTAAGATATACAGTATGAATAAAAAGAAGCAACCATATCTAAGAGCTGCCATGTATCTGCTCAATCGAACTTTCCTATATATTATTCTGTCATATTTATACGAGCTATGGGTGAATCATAAAAAAACAAATACATGCCATCGTATCTGCATACTGAACGAAGTGATGCAATCAAAGCGGTACAAAGACATATCATTGATAAAAATAAGGCCGTAATACTGAATACCGCATAACATTTCAAACGTGCGAGGTCACAATTCGCGTATCTGCTTTCAAAGCAGACCAGAGGGCTTAGCGGTAAAGCAAGGAACCCGCAATTTCAGAACCGCTGCACTTCCTTTTAAATATATATATATACTACAGAAGATTTTCAGTCATGCCTCACCAAATGCATGGCAGAAATCTAAAATTTCTTTGATCAAAGTGCAGCTACTCTTTTACACTAGGACCACGATAGCACGTTTTCGTATGCTGCCATGGAATATGACACGAATATTTGCGGTCAACCGACATTAAAGGCATATGATCAAAGCAAGAATCAATAACTTTAAGTCATCGCATAACGTCTCAACTACACCAACAACAAACTTCTTTATGACGTTCATCGATAGATATGTTACGTTAAACACAACATTCAATAAGCCGATGTCAGCACACGTTGTCGAAATAAGGTGCCAAGATATCAGCGTTAGGAAGCAACAAAAAATATTGCATTATATTAAGCCAAACCTCGTGACTGATCTTTCTATAATTTAGAAATAAATCTCTCGACCACGATGCAAATTTTCAACGACTACATATTGATTTACTGATGTAAATTTTCAACTCACCATTTTCTTCGTTCCCAGTTGCCGTCGCGATTACAGCAGTTAGCAGTAGAAGAAAGGCGTGCGCTATTATAAACACCGAATTGTAGTTGAAAAATCTCATCGTTTCCCATAAAAAGTGGAGTCCTTCCGTAACGCGCGAATAGTACGTTTAAAAGCTTAAATCGGCTTACGAATGAAACAATATGCAAACAACTTTAGAGAGAAAAGAGAAAATCGAGTGAAAACTTCCGGAAAAGTATGCGACGCAAACCACAAAGACTGGAGTATCCGTGGGCGCGAGCGCCTGATCAGCGAATGCGAACCCGCTCAATGAAAGGGCGCACTTTTTCGATCCCAAAGGAGAAGCGGTATGCAACTCTAGCGCCATCCGGTGAAGCAGCGGGAAAACACAGATACCTGATAAGTTCGTAGGCGCTGTGCGTTCTCAGTATTGGTAGGCTCGAACAGCCGTCCTGAGAGAACTAATACAAAGCTTAAGATGCCGTTTCGCGCGGTAACTCAATCGTATTTGGAAAAAAAAGAAACTCTGGCGAATTTCCTTAAGGAGGAACTGTCGCAGTGCGCGGTACATTTAATGATGTGATGCACAGGCGGTGTAGTAGGTAGGCGATGTATCAATATACTCTAATAATAACCGTTGAGGTTTTACGTCCCAAAACCACGACCCGATTATGAAGGACGCCGTAGGGCTCCGGAAATGTTTCTTAACGTGCACCTCAGTCTAGGTACACGAGTCTCGAGCATTTTCGCCAATTCTAAATGCGGCTGCCGCGGCCAGCATTCGATCCCGCGACCTTCGGTTCAGCAGTCGAGTTTCATTATACTTTAACGCGAAAGCCTTATATGCCTCATGAGTCAATAGGCTCTGCGAGATTTCGCGAGACGTGACGATACTTCTCGAGACCTTGTCAGAGGCGGCGGCGGCGGCTTTTGCGTCAACACGAATGTTCCAAAAGTCAATTGATAACAGATGACGTCATGATAACATCATCTGTGACGTCAACATGACGTCACAGATTGCAAGATTTTGCGTAGTCATGATGAGTTCATTACGACGTCGCTTGATGGCGTCACATGATGAGGCCATCTCAGTATGTATTCACGTGAAGTCATCGCTTGGTAAAAGGTGGGACGATCCCGGAGGCAGCGCAAAACCGCATGAGGTGCAGAAAGCTTTCGGAGAGGCGGGTTAATACAGCTGGCTGAAAAACAAATGAAGAAGGCTTTCGCCTTCGCATTGTCGTAGACGAATACATAAAAGACCGTGCGACCTTTATTAAAGAGTGCATAGCCAACAGCTAACTAACATTAACTAGCGCTGGTATCACGCCAGTAATTACGTCGGGCTTCGCACAAACTACCATACACCTATTTTTTAAAATTAAGCATGGTTCAAACGTATATTTCACCGTGGTTATAGCTTTATTAAACAGTTTGCATGCCTCAATTTACATCGCCAGATATTTTTTCCGCACCTTATCCAGGAAAATATTTCTTTATATTCCGACTTAAAAAGTGCTTCTAACACCTGAATGCTGCGCAATACAGCAATCGCTTGAAATACGCGCTTTGCACACCTTTTTCTGCGATTAATATCTGCTAACTGCTCAAGCTTCTATGGTCCAAAGCCTAATTTGCGAGTAATTCGTGAAGTAACTTGTGCAACCAGGTTAACTAAGTGCAAAGACAAACATGCATACGCCTCTCCAGCGCCTTGACAGTGATCCGAAGCGATCAGTCAAGTACGATGAAGTTGAGGCAACAATTTCTGAACTTCTTCATCGCAACGCGGATGGCGCTGGCCGCTATTCGAACCCGCGACTTCGCGATCATGATAAAATTGTTCAGTTTACTCTTGAATATTTGCAGAGGAGAAACTTGTCTTCAAGCGACGAGAAAGCTAGAAACCCTTGTGCAATGGCTGCTGCCTCTCACGAAGAATAAGGGGCTCTTTTTTTCTGCTTTTCAGAAATGATATCTGCGCACCAGCAGTCTTTATGACGTTTCTACGATTTATCATGACGGTTCAGTCATTAATTAAGCCTGTCGAGCCATGTACGTGTGTCCTGAAAATGCTGCATAGAAGCTTCTAATGAGAGGCGGGCCTGATTTTCGCAGAAACTTTGAGCTCTATTTATTTTCGAGTTACTCTATACGTGAACCTGTGGCTCAGCTTACGATTTTCGTAATCTGCAGCTGTGCTGCGCGGCTTGTCCTCGCGCTGCGAGTCTCTGATTATACAGAAGAGCTTAAGTTTGAAAGGTCATTTAACACAATACATATACACAAATAAAAAAGCACACTTTTGGGACCCAACAAATTTCCTAAGGTTTCCCTAGAGATTGTTTTTAAAGCAAAAAGCACAGCTATGACAACTGCTAATATATACGGTGCAATAACATCAAACAATAGCGCCTGAATTAAATAAAAGAAATAAACACAGTACAAAAGAAAATGTCGCACATAAATTACAAATTTATCTATCAATTTCTTACAAGAAAACGCGTCTTAGGAGGAAAGAGAAAATGGAGACTGTGCGAAAGCATACGCAGTGCTATACGCTGTCAATAAGGGAGTGATTTAACTTCAGTAAAACGTTGTTAGGCTGGTTAGGATAGAGTAAAGCTTATTCCAAATAGATGTTCCTGTAAAGTTTAGTGTAGAGTGCCTGCAATTAGTATTTACCTTAGGCAATATAAAACGACAGCGCAATACGTTCCCATCAGGGCGAACTGAGTGGCGAAGCCAGAGTGTTGTCAGTGCGAGTTTTTCAATAAATAATTGATGCATGATGGATGCAACGTTGTATGTTATGAAATCGTAACTATTCGGGATGTTGAGCTTTCTGAGTAAGTATTCACTGAAGTAAGAAAAAGATCATAGACGTTTATTGAAAGAGCAAGCGAAGTTCTTTTAACCAATGTGGACGGCTCCCTCCTCCTAGTCTAGGAAGCCGTCAGTCCTCGCCACGTCCTGATCCCTGCGCATGAGCTCTCGCTGGTTTTCCACAGCCTTATACTGCGCTAAGCAGAATACATAGCGCAGAAACCAACAAAGAAAAAGGAGACGGCGGGATGAGCGCTTCTCCTTATCTTCGCCAGAAAAATATTGTTGCGGTGAAAAGAACGAGGAAGCTGGCCCCAGATTAGAGGAAGACGACGTCTCTTACCGCCGCTTGAGCACCAGCTGTATTTATCGTAAAATACCAACTCTGCACTCGTGTGCCTGTTTTCTTCGTGCAACATTTGGTGGAGGTGCTGGGTACCAGTACGGAACTTCGCAGCGGACGTCATCTGCCTGCCGCCTCGATGGCACACCCACCGTCAACTTCGATGCCAGCCGTCTTCCTCACCCATCCGCGGGACCCTGGGCCGTTTTGTGGCACGGATAAGACTGATGTCGAGGAGTGGCTAACACTGTACGAGAGGGTGAGTGACAGCTACAGGTGGGACCCGACCCTCATGCTAGCGAACCTGATATTTTATCTTCAGGGAACTGCGCGGCAATGGTATGACACGCATGAAGCTGACCTAACGAGCTGGGACGTCTGTAAACAGAAAATGCGAGATCTGTTTGGCAGACCGGTCGGTCGTCAGCTGGCCGCAAAGAAAGAACTTGCGGGCCGCGCTCAGACGTCAACAGAATCGTATGTCGTCTACATACAAGATGTGCTGTCTCTCTGCCGCAAAGCTGACGACAGCATGACCGAGGCAGACAAGATCGGGCACATATTAAAAGGTATTGCCGACGATGCCTTTAACCTCCTAATGTGCAAAGATTGCTCCACGGTCGATGAAATCATCAAGGAGTGTCGGCGCTTCGAACAGGCAAAGGGCCGTCGAGTTGCTCAAGCGTACGACAGATTGCCGAATACCGCCGCGACCTCTTCCTGCGAAGACCCACCACGGCTCGTCCAATCGACAGCACCTGAAGACATCACGCGCCTTATTCGCCGTGAGCTCGAGGCCATGTCTCCGGCTCCAGTTCATTCGGACTTTAGGAACAACATGCCCTCCATCTCCCTCATACAAGCTGTTGTTCGGGAAGAAATCGCAAGTTTGGGCATGCCATCACTCTGCTCGGTCCGTCACACGAACACTTACCAGGTTTCCCCGGCCACTCGCAGCCAGCCGCAAAGTTTTGTTCCGCCCCGCCGCAATCCAGCCGAGTGGCGCACCGTGGACGATCGACCCATCTGCTTTAATTGTTCCCGTATTGGACACATTGCCCGTCACTGCCGCAGTCGCTTGTCGTCACCTCCACGGTGGTCGTCTCCTAGTCATTACCACCAGCCGCCGGACAGTCATACTTTCTCGCCCTACACGCCGACTCGGAGCATCAACGTCGACAATGTCCCGCCAAGGTCCAGCCGCTCCCCGTCTCCGCAAGGTCGTCGCTCGCGTTCACCTCTCATTCACCGCTCCTCGTCCCCATCCACAACCGGCCGCTTCACTTCGGGAAACTAGGCGGCGCAGCTCCCGGAGGTGACGCTGCAACTAAGACCCGGCCTTCAAATCCTCTACCGACCCTGCCTACATGCGGAAACTTACTGGACGTGGAAGTTGATGGTGTTCATGTCACATCTCTTGTCGATACAGGGGCGCAGCTTTCAGTTATGAGCGCTGCTCTCCGCCGAAGGCTAAGGAAAGTTCTGACACCCGCCGCTATGAGCACTGTACGAGTCGCCAATGGTGGCACTGCAGCTGTTCTAGGAATGTGTACAGCACGTGTTACCCTTGGTGGCCACTACGCCATTGTTTTATTTACTGTACTCGAACAATGCCCGCACGACCTCATTCTCGGCATAGACTTTCTTTCGAAGCACTCAGCCCTAATTGACTGCTCCGAAGGAGTTGTACAGCTGGATCTGCCGTTCTCTGCCGACGCCGCAACTTGTGCATCACCCCGTTTATGTTCTGCTGAGTTCGCTCGCCTGTCCCCACAAGTTGCTACAGCTGTTCTCCTGACGCCCTGTCCTCCCGTCCCAGATGGCGACTATGTTGTGTCGCCGCTCACCGACGTGGTTCTGACGCGAAATATTGCCCTGCCAAGCACCATAATCCAAATAATCGAGAATCGGGCGTGCGTCCCAGTCGTCAATTTTGGATTTTCTACTCACGTGCTTCCACATGGCATCGCCATGGCGCATATCACCCCTTTGGGAGAATACGAGATCTCTTCTTTGGCCACTGAATCCCTCTCCACTACCAGCACACCTTTGCCGCCTATTACTTCGTCCTCGTCGACTGCGGACAGCATCTGTAAGATGATTGCCCCTGATCTTCCTGCAGAACAAACAAGAGCTCTTCGTCACCTGCTGTCATCTTATCGGGATATCTTTGACTTGAACGACCGCCCTCTCGGACAGACATCTATTGTCACCCATCGCATCAACACCGGTGACGCGAGCCCCATTCGTAGGAGACCATATCGCGTCTCCGCTGCGGAAAGGGCCATCATACAAAAAGAGGTCGACAAGATGATGGACAAGCACATCATTGAACCATCGAGTAGCCCGTGGGCATCCCCGGTGGTCTTAGTAAAGAAAAAGGACAACTCGTGGCGCTTCTGCGTCGACTACCGTCACCTCAACCGGATAACAAAAAAAGATGTGTATCCACTGCCCCGCATAGATGACGCCCTTGACTGCCTTCATGGATCCAACTATTTTTCTTCAATTGATCTCCGTTCCGGCTATTGGCAGATTAGCGTTGATGAGATGGACAGGGAAAAAACCGCCTTCGTAACACCAGATGGTTTATACCAGTTCAAAGTCATGCCTTTTGGTTTGTGCAATGCGCCAGCTACATTCGAGCGCATGATGGACTCCCTTTTGCGTGGCTTGAAGTGGTCAACGTGCCTGTGTTACCTCGACGACGTGATTGTCTTTTCGTCGACTTTTGAAAGCCACCTGCAGCGCCTCAGAACTATCCTCTCTGTGTTTCGCGCTGCTCGCCTTCAGCTCAATTCCTCTAAATGTCATTTCGGGCGCCGCGAAATCACCGTGCTCGGACATCTCGTAAACGCAGCAGGAATCCAACCTGATCCCGAGAAAGTTCGCGCTGTGCGAAATTTTCCTATTCCTTCTTCGACGAAAGATGTCCGCAGTTTTATGGGTGCTCTTACTTCCGTCGCTTTGTAAAAAAGTTTGCCGACATCGCTCGTCCTCTGACCGACCTTCTCAAGAAGGATGCCTCTTTCTTCTGGGGACCACACCAAGAGCAAGCATTCTCTACCCTTATTGAGCGACTTACGAGTTCCCCGATTCTCTCGCACTTCGACCCTTCCGCGCCCACTGAAGTGCGCACTGATGCAAGTGGTCATGGCATCGGCGCTGTCCTCGCTCAGCATCAACAGGGCCACGACCGTGTCATCGCCTACGCGAGCCGCCTTCTCTCCACGCCCGAACGCAATTACTCGATAACTGAGCGAGAATGCCTTGCGCTCGTTTGGGCTGTCGCGAAATTTCGACCATACTTGTTTGGTCGTACCTTCCGCGTTGTAACTGATCACCACGCACTCTGTTGGCTCTCCTCTTTGAAGGACCCAACTGGACGACTTGCACGTTGGGCATTGCGTCTTCAAGAGTATGACTTCTCCATAGTGCACAAATCTGGACGCATGCATAACGACGCTGACTGCCTTTCTCGCAATCCCGTGGATCAACCGGACGACACCGATGCTGACGTGGACTCTGTGGGACAATATTTCTTTGTATGCGGAGCCCCCAAAAAGTCTCGTCCCGTCGCCTTCTCGTGCTGTGTTCGTTCCTGCGTCATCTAAACCGCTTAGCAGTGACCAACCAACACACCCAAACTTTATCCCTCCCGATACTGAGTCCAAAGGCTCAAAACTCGTAAAAGAAGAAGCAGTGGCGCTGCAAGAGATACAAACCAACATCTTCGTGCACGGCGATCTTGCTATACCAGCGCCTCATCCGCCTCATTTGCCAGCTGTTGCACTTGCTGTTTTTTTACGCAACAGCCTGTACCACGCGGTGCGGGTATGCAGAGGAAGAGACGGCAACATCAATATCCCGAGCTAGTGAAGAGCCCTGAAATACAGGCAAAGAAAGAGAGTTTCACTTCCTGCGAATCTTCAACAGTGACGGACACAAACATAACTCCCCCCCCACCCCACCCACCCCCCCCCCCCCCCCCCCGACACACACAGACGCGCGCACAAAGCGGTCAAAAGAATCGCGGATAAAAATGCTGCAAGACTCTGTTAAAAGTGATGTCCACGGTCATTCCTGTTTGTACGAGCATCAGATACTTAACAGCCTTCTGTCCCAAGTTACATTATTACAGGGCACAACGTTGACTAAGACCGAACACCAACCGCCACGAACACACAGCGTGCCAAATTCAGCACGTTGCCCACTGAGATGGTTGACAAAAAAAGTTTTCGGGCTCATATAATGCCATCGTAGTGTAGCATACAGTGATGTACTACCACTCAATTCACCAGACCGCTCTGCTATTTCTCTCAATTCACTACATCTTTTTCGATTTCTTACCTCTCTTTCCTCCTCTCTTATTTTCGCCACTAAGTTTTCGGGCTCATGTAATGCCATCGTAGTGTGAGCATACAGTGATGTACTACACTCAATTCACCAGACCCCCTCTGCGATTTCTCTGAATTCACTATTTTTCTGATTTCTTACCTCTCTTTCCTCCTCTCTTATTTTCCATTGCCCTTTCCTATTCTCACAGCGTAGTGCAGCCAACCGGAAGCTTTTCTGGTTAACCTCCCTCCCTTCCATCTTTCTGTTTCCGTCTTACTTCCTCTTCACAACATAAGCCGACGACTACCACGCATTGGGTGCGGTTGCAATATTACACTTCCAGAGGCTTCCCTAAACGCTATAATCTGAAGGAACTAGGACCCGTTGCCCAATAGCCTCGCCAACGAAATCGTACACGGTTGGCGCAGACTACAAGCATAGCGAAAGGGTGTTGATAACATAGATAAGTAAGCAACTCACCGCAACTTTAACGCTCCCGCGGGCGGTCCGTAATCGGATTCCTGGCAACGCTGAACTATGGTGGATGTTTATTGGAGTACTAGTGCGACCGCCTCTACACACGACATATTGGTTCGCGCTTCAAGGAAGACGATGGAATCCTGTCAGAAAGGGCTTACGACATTGCAAATCAATATATCTTGGCAGTGAAGTGTATGGCTGTGAGGGGTTGTGGGGCGGAGGAATTCATCGGGCACCATGCCCGATGAATTCCTCCGTCGGTCTGCAGTGCGCCACTAATGTATTGTCATGCCTGTCAGAAGTTTTCAAGGAAATATCTAATTCACGCAGTCATCTTTCTTGTATAGTGAATAGGGTTGGGAAACGGCGCCCCGCCTCTTCTCTGAACAAACACCATTCCAAAGGTGTTCAAAAGACCACGCTGTATAATCGAATGACGGTTCTACAGATTCCAGTCTGCGAACTTCGGGTATTTCTCATAGCTCGAAATTGGCACTCCGGTTCATTTAAGGTGCAGTTTTTTAGCTTGGTTTGTGGACAGATCCCGTCCAAATATTAACGCAAAAATATTAACAAAAACATTTCTCACGTCTTGAAACTTCTTTCTTGGGGGGGGGGGGGTAAACTGTGAAGTTTGGCGCCATCGAACAAGCAAAATATCAGATAGCTGAAAGAAGGCTATATTGTCTCCTTGGAGATTCACCGCAGACACAGACAGAGGCAGCGTTGGTGCTAATATTGAGCTTTTGTTGAGTAACATTCGACGTCTATAGAATAAAGAACGCTCAATTACCGACGTTCTGTCACTTGAGTATGATATTGAGTATACTTAATGAATACGCTGCGTAAAAACGCGAGGACCAGAAGGAAACACTTACAACAGACAAGCTCTTGTCAGTTGTGTTTCCTTCTGGTCCTCGTGTGTTTTGAGCAGTGTATTCACCAAGTATGGCACACCGACCACCCGCATCAAGCTCCTCTGCTTCACATTGAGTGTCAGTATCCTTACGTGGACACGTCATGTGATGCGTTTTTTTTTTTCAGATAAACGTTGGTCTAATGAAACTACGGAAGCGATTCAAGAGAAGCGAAGCGTGATAGATGACGGCAGAGGAATAGGTATTGCGCTGAAATTTCAATATTCGCAGGCATGAGATGGGTCAACTGCATTTTAGCCAATAAGGCACCTATTGGACTTGATAGTCTGTTTTCCCGTCTAAGGTATACAGTTTGATTAAGGCCAACTCCTCAGTTTTTTACCCAATAGATGCCTCGCTTAATCTTTTCTGTTCCTGATATCAAACAATAAACCAGTCAGCAATGCACTGATATTGTGACCATTACGAAGCAGTTCGAAAAATAAATCAGACATTTTTGTTTCCCAGGCATGAAATGGAGCAGCGTACGCCTCCGAGACACATCAAACAGCATCCCTCACAGAACGCGGATGACGGTAATGCAGTAACGTAGCACGATGCATTACGCTTATTACCGCAAATGCCGTCTGGCCAGCTGTGCGAAACACTGTGCCGTGCACGGCAAACATTGCGACACTAAATAACCCAGCCTCCACATTACGCTTAGTACATAGACCGTCGTACGAGCAATATTTGTTTTGGCCGTTACGCCGAACATAGCTAGTATAGCCGCGATCGAATGTTCGATGTGGTTTCCCCGATCCTTTTCAAAACATCCCCGAGTACATTCTCTCAGCGTCGTCTGCGTACAAGGAGTTGCGGCTGCTGTGTACTCGCTCCCGTTGGCACTGGTGGTTATGAAGAGCTCCGTATATACCTGATTAAAGGGTTCTTTGTATGCCTTCGAGAAATGAGCACCAAGTATTCCGTGGAACAAAAGTAAACGCTTTTTGCTTCGTGCGACGGTAATGCGTCTTACGACTCCGCAGTGACTATTCCTTTGTCTCATCCTATAGTTGCTGAGCATTGCGTCCGAAACGTTAATGAAATACATACATTCCTATGGCCTTGGGAAACAACTGTGCATCACTCTTCTTTGATGACGAGTCAAATAAAGGGATATAGGAAACCCTTAATTAAGAACCACTCCGAAATCCGCGACGTGAGAGAGGAATAGAGAGAGAAAGATAGACATGTTAGCGAGTGCTAAGAAGGAAAACAAGTCTTCCCTACGTAGTTGTAAGGCGGAAAAAACTTCCATGGGAGGCGCTTCTATACCATGATTCACATGAAAAAAATCTGCCAAGTAGACTAGGTATATCGGTGTAAGTCGAGTCTTCGCAAGGTAAATAGCGAAAATTGAACAAAGGGGGGAAGCCAACACGAAATGCTACAGCATCAAATCACAGGAATGAACCACTATTTTTTTGTTTGAATACTAAGCGAAAGCAGAGGAGTGTATGTCATTTCAATTCTATAACGACGCACTAGCACGTGTTCGAGCAAAAAATCTGGCAACAATTTTCATAGACAGCATCTACTCACGGCTTGTGACTCGTGAATATACCTACAAGGCGACTAATTAGAGACACGCCTGGAATTCACGGTCACTTGTCGTTTCGTATCTACAAGTACTTCTCGCCGGACTCTATTAGCGACGACGAAAGCAGAACTGTTCCAGCAGGGTTCTGAAACAATGTCAAATGACACCTCCCTCGTCCTTGACACGTCACGAGTGCCATTCATCGAGGGATTACCGAGACCGTTGCCAAGACGCGGTGAATGGCTCAACGAGGTGGTTGTCCAGTGAGCCAAAGATTGGCTAAACTATGAGTTCGCGAGATCGGTGGGCGATTCACTGAATAGATCGTCGAAAATTCTCATCTCTGGACCGTTCAAGGTTTGGGTTTCAAGAAATTTTGTAGAGAATGGCCGCATTGAACGCGTTTAATTAAAGACTCTGTGATTAAAGTAAGCTATCCTTGATCGAAGACTCCATTCAAATATCCTGAGTAGCCAACATTTATCGTGCACTTTAATGACTGAGATTATTTCGGGGTTATATTCGACGCAGAAAGATCCCCCCTAAGGGTCGATGCTCGGCCACGCTGGTGTCATGTAGCAACATGTATTAAGGCCTTGAAAAAAAAACGGAGAATTGCCCCACTGTTCCCTCCCCGTCCATTGCCGTACGTGTATCCAATAGTTGTGCGCTTTGCACTACTTCCATGCCCTTTAGTTTGAGACAACACGCTTCTGTAGAACTTTCACTAATAGTACACGCTTCAAGTTATCAAATACGCCTTGAAGCCTATGTGCAAGAGTGCCGACGAAAAGGTGAACGCAATGATCGATTTCTGGCAATAATGGGAACTACACCGCACTACAAGAGATCCGCTGACTTCAGTGCGTAGGTGTTTCTACGTTCTTCAATCATTGAATATGCCCAAGAATTGCAACAAAGAATGAAACGTGGCCGGAACGCTCACCCCTATTTGCGATATAGTGTCTTTCAAAAACGGTATACTATGGTCTCGTAATGTGCAGATAATGTCAACTAATTCATAAAAATATCTGGGGTTTGACGTCCCAAAACCACGATATGATTGTGAGAGACGCCGTAGTGGAGGGCTCCGGAAATTTCGACCACCTGGGGTTCTTTAACGTGCACCTAAAATCAAGTACACGGGCCTCAGACATTTTCGCCTCCATCAAAAATGCAGCCGCCGCGGCCGGGATTCGATCCCGCGACCTTCGGGTCAGAGTCGAGCGCCATAACCACTAGACCACCGTGGCGGGGCAAAAAAAAAAACACGATGAAATACTTTTCTGGCACGTGGCATGATAATAATAGCTTTTCTTGAATGTCAACTAATTCAAGAAAGCTTATTATCATGCCAAGTGCCAGAAAAGTATTTCATCGTGTGTGTTTTTTTTCCATTGAAGTTCTCGGACGTTTACACATATATAAATTCGCTCAGTTTTACTTGATTGGCTGCAAAATAGCCGCTTTGTACCAGCAACTACTGCGTTTACCCTTACATCCCAAAAACAACACAGATGCTGCTCGACGCCGTCGGCGCTCTCGGCCAAACACTACTTTTTCTAGAAGGCGTTGTCTCGGCGCACTCGTTTCGAACGCGTGATAAATTTAAATGCAGCAAGCGCCTCTGGCGGTGGGGTCACGTAAGACTGACCTTGACCCACTGTTAGCTTTCGCGAATGCGCAGCACTAGCGTTTCGCAGAAGCTATTTGGCCGGCGTCGGCGTTGCGATGACACGCGAGGCGCGTTGAACGAAGCACGGAGCACGACCTAGGCTGAGCATAACGGTCATATTCACGGAACGAGGCGTTTTCTCGGTTTGGGCTTGGAGGGCTAAAGCTATCGCTCTAAAAAAACTAAAGACACTGCATTATAAGGAGAAGGAGAAGCAGATAATATTTAATGAAGGGAAAGCACGGAGTCTTGGCCAATCCCACTGAGTGGGCATGTGTCATATTGATGAGGAAACAAACGAACAAACAAACAATCAAAGAAGCACCTCATCAGACGTTAACGCCCTTTGTACTCTCTTTCCTAAGTGTAATTTTGTACTTTTGAATAAAAATAAATGCAATGGAAAGCAAATAAACAAACAAACGATGTTAGTTGAAGTCGGCCTGGAGAGCGTGTCTCCATCTCCACCCTTCTCATTTCGCCAGAAACAGCGCAGAATTTTTTAATATAATTGTTCGGATTTTACGCCCCAAAACTACGATATGATTGTGAAAGGCGCCGCAGCGGAGGGCTCCGGAAATTTCGACAACATGGGGTTCTTTCACGTGCACCTCAATCTAAGTACACGGGCCTCCAGCATATCACCTCCATCGCGATGTGGCCGCCGCGGCCGGGATTCAATCCCGCGACCTTCGGGTCTGCGGTCGAGCACCATAACCGTAAGAGCAGCGCGGAATTTAAGACACCAAGAAAACGAAGAGCAGCAATACAAGACGGGCGTTACTAGCAGCTCAAAATTTTTAGAAAAAATTGGGGGACCCTTAAGCTTCGCCTTTAAGAGTTGAACGCAATAGCGAAATCCGGCCCCTAGTGCGCACTTCAACCACTAAGTGCATACTTATTAATGTGTATTGTTGCACACACACGCGCGCGCGCGCGAATCGTACAGGTTTTTGATCTAAAGCAAGAGTCGCATGGCCTCCAAGATATACGCCGCGCGCTTGCCATCTCGGAGGCCATGAAGAATCTCACAATGCCTCACAGATGGCAGCACATTATCTAGCGTTTGCTGTTTGCTTGTTGATATGGTGTCCGCTAGATGGACATAGTTGTCCATATTTAGAGCTGTTGAAAGTTCGTGTGTTTTTAGCGGCGATGGCTGCACTATCCCGGCCTTTTTCGACATAGTTTGATGGCCTCCCAAATGCGCCTACAAATCGCCGAATGGGCTCGTTTTAGTCGCGACATCTGTCCAACAAAATGCGTTAAGGAGACTCCTTCCACTACATGGCATTTATGTAGTGTTTTTTTCCGAAGGAGCTGCAAGTAACGTCGTGGCTTTGTGGTAGGACATCTGCTTGCCACGCGAACGGCCCGGGTTCGATCCTCAATGGGACAGAAGTTTTTATTCTTTATTTTATTTGCTTCTTTCTCGATTTTTCGCTCACGGTCGATTTTTCGCTCACAACCAACGGTGCCGACGCCGACGACGGAATTTCTGCGACACGAGCTCTCTAACGCTATCGCGTTAAAAGTAACAACTATGCATGAAAATTGCTTGCGACTGCTCATGGGCATTGATGATCACGTATTCGAAACAGTCTAATAATCAGAGACAACATCAGCATGTGGTTACATGTGAGTTATCAAAATGCGCATGAACAGTTGCAAGCAATTTCCATGTACAGATGTTACTTTTAAATGCGAAGCATTTCTTAGCGAACTTCTGCGAGTTTGAGCGTATCTATCTATCTATCTATCTATCTAGCCGCCTACGACGTTGTGCTCTCCTGGCCGTTTCGTTAATCGGATGTATACCAAAATTGGTATGGAATAACATGACCGTATTACAAACATAAATTACAGGTCATAACATGAAAATCATGACATGCATGTCATGAACAGCATGATTTACATTCCGCGTCCTTGGGGCTCTTGCGGCCATTCCGTTAATTTCGTATATACCAAAACTGGTATGACGTGACAAGAGCTCATGGCGAACATAATGACAGCTCCTAACGTGCAAATCATGACACGCATGTCATGAGCGGCATGATTTACATGACATGGTCTCGGGCCGCTCGCGGCCGTTTAAATGAATGGATATATACGAAAATTGGTATGACGAAACATTTCGACATTACGAACACAACTGACACGTGGTAACATGAAAATCATGACATGCGTGTCATGCTCGTCATGATTTACATGCCACGCTCATGACGCACTCGCGGCCGTTTCGCTAGGTTGATATACACCAAAATTGGTATTGCGCGATGTGACTGTATGAAGAACATGAATAACAGGTGGTAACATGAAAACCATGACTTGCATGTCATGTATGTCATGATTTGCATGCCACGCTCATGACGCACTCGCGGCCGTTTCGCTAGGTTGATATACACCAAAATTAGTATTGCGTGATGTGACTGTATGAAGAACATGAATAACAGGTGGTAACATGAAAACCATGACATGCATGTCATGATTTACGTGCCATGCTCATGGTGCATTCGCGGACGTTCCGCGGGCTTGATATACACCAAAATTGGTATTGCGCGACGCGTCTGTATGACGAACGTAATTTAGAGGCGGTAACATGAAAATTATGACACGCGTGTCATGCACGACATAATTTACATGCCACGCTCATGACGCACTCGCGGCCGTTTCGCTAGGTTGATATACACCAAAATTGGTATTGCGCGGTGTGACTGTATGAAGAACATGAATAACAGATGGTAACATGAAAACCATGACATGCATGTCGTGTATGTCATGATTTACATGCCACGCTCATGGTGCATTCGCGGCCGTTTCGCGGGCTCGATATACACCACAATTAGTAATGCGCGACGCGACTGTATGACGAACGCAAATTACAGGTGGTAATATGAAAATCATGACATGCGTGTCATGTACAACATTATTTACATGGCACGGTCTTGACGAACGCAAATTAGAGGTGGTAATATGAAAATCATGACATGCGTGTCATGTACAACATTATTTACATGGCACGCTCATGATGCGCTCGCGGCCGTTTTGCTCGCTTGATATACACCAAAATTGATATCGCGCAACGTGACTTTATGCCGAACGTAAATGACAGGTGGTAACATGAAAACCATGACGTGCATGTCATGTATGGCATGATTTACATGCCACGCTCATGGTGGACTCGCGGCCATTTTGCTCGTTTGATATACACCAAAATTGGTATTGTGCGATGTGACTGTATGACGAACATAAATGACAGGTCCTAACATGCGAATTATGTTATGCATGTCATGTACGGTATGATTTACATGACACTGTTATGGTGCGCTTCCGGTCGTTTAGATAACTGGATATAAACCAAAATTGGTATTGCATGACAGGAGTGCGTGATGAACATAAATCACCGGTCATGCAGTGTATATACCAGAATATACGTTTCATTGGCATGGTATATACCATATTGTGCATGCACGAGTGCATGGCAAACATGCGATATATGGTGAACTAGCTGCCATGGCATGAATGATTTCATTCGGCTCAAACATAAACAAAGCGACGTATGCAACTCTTCATTGGCTGCTTCGCATTACATCGATTCCCACAGTGCGTGGGATCTGCCGGATTCTTTCCAATAAAACTCTCAGTTCGTAGTAGCGCTCATCTTCTACTTTTCCTCTTTGTTTTTCCTATGTTTAAAATTTCGCACTGTTCTTGACAAAATAACTGATCACCAACTCAAATGTGCATCCTTCTCCTGCTCCTAATCGGAATATGAAGTTACTGAAACTGAGGTAGAGGGGGTTGCGGTGACAATAATAATAATCTCTGGTGTTTTAAGGGCTAAAACCACAGTCTCATTATGAGGCGCTGCTTATACAGGCCATAATATGACTACGAGGCATCGTTTTTAATTCCTCTAATTTGGGTTTTTCATAGTCAAACCAGAATATCAAGACCTCGAGCCACATATAAACGTTCTAGCTTCTTTAGCTGTCATCTTTTTCACTTTTACATAACGTTTGGCTCCTTGATTGTTTATTTACTTCTAATGGAAAAAAACTTTCGTGGCTTTCTATTGCGGTGCTACAATTTTTACAATCGGTAAGCATTTGCACTAGGCAACCACGGCAATGTTGAAAAAGAAAATGTCAAAGGAAGCGGATGTCGCAAGCAAGACAGGTAAGTTTGTATATCATCTAGCGGCGTCTCACGACATCCCTACGTATCAAAACAAAATACAATATCTTTAGCGCCCGTTCGACACAAGGCGGCGTGGTAAAAAAAGGAAAACAAAAATGAAAGCGGATAAGATTTTCCTGGGAGGTAGATTCTCGAAACAGGTGTTTTCAATATTCGCGTGCAAATTGATTTTCCGGATCGTCACGCTCCTTCCCAAAAATATTCTGGTGGTTGCCCTCGCAGGTCAAAGTAATAAAACACGTGTGGCCGATCTCTTTCAAAGAAAGGCAAAAGGACAGGATCATATTGATTCACTGCACTTTATTTTTCTTTATTGTCGAGATCGCGTTGAATTTTTAGCTTCTTGAAGTTCTGAATTGCGTCGCAGTCAGTTCTCGTGTCGATGATTTCGTCAGCACTTTTGTACGCTCTTCTTTGATGTTGACAAAATAACTAATATAACAGACCAATAAACAAACAAAAACAGACAGACAAAAAAGAAACATGCTTTCAACAAACGTATCGCTGTTTTGTTAGTCCGGAATGATATTTCGTGACCATAGGCGCGTCCTGAATAAGAGACCAGTGTTTGTGACAATATACCGAAAACATTCTATATTAGAATCATTGTTTTCATTCGGAATGGAGCAGAACGCGCAACATTTTATGACGTTGTGGCGTGAGAATTCGAAATAAATTCCGCATCTAGTGCTCTATTACGCAGTGTTGCGCGTGCAAGACGTGTAACCGCATAACATTAGAACAGCTTATATAATCTATACATTGAAAATTGTGATTATGTAGAGTGCAATAAATAACAACAAATACTGCGACTCCAATGTTTGTACGCATCAAAAAGCGTAAAACACGTGACATACACCCGTATATATTTACTGTAGTGTGTTTACAAAGAAACATATGGCGCTAGAAGTAGCAGATTAACTTCAATGCTACAGTTCAAATTCATTTATTGAATTTCTGCATTCACCTACGATGACGGCTATGTTACATCGGTACAGCGGCCATACGCTACTTGAAAGAAAATGCCAAAATTATATAACACCTGGGATTCTACGTGCGAAAACCACGACATGATGATGAGGCACGCCGTAAGGGAGGGCTCCGGAAATTTCGATACTCTGGCATTCTTTAATGTGCACTGACATCGCACACTACACAGGCGTCGAGCGTTTCGCGTACATAGAAATGCGACCGCCGCGGCTGGGATCGGACCGACGACTTTTGGGTCAGCGGGCGAGCACCACAACCGCTGTACCACCGCGGCGGACGTCAAAATTATAAATGATTTCTTGGGGCATGCCTTTATGAAACCTTGCCTGTGTCCGTGCAATGGAGTTTCCCGTCCCTCACAGCGTCGTCCAGTGATAAATGATGTTAATTTAATTAGGCGGTCATCATCTCTGCCTTTCTTTTCCGCTTAATATCAACAAAAACCCATTACCGTGCGACCAGATACGACTCGCTTAATGCCTCTTTGTGTAATCTCTTACATTAAAACGGCTACTGCGCCCAAAGCTCCGAAGCATAGTTTCTCAACACTGACACAATTCTTTACTAACGAAACTTTTAGCGGTAACCTTAAAAATTATGCACTCAAATCACTTTTTGTCATCTGTTATACTCACACGTTCAGTGTCACGGAAGTTCAACGCAGAATTTTCGCAGTGTGAACATAACGCGCACTGTGGTAACTTGGACGTGACTTACATGTATAAGCAACCTATTTCACGCCTGGATAGCCACGCCGGAAGACGTCGATATGTCGTTATGCGGAACACATCGCAAGTCATTTATATGATAATATTAAGCGGCATCTTATACACTCATGCGAGTCTCTCAAAATAAAAAAAAGCATGAAACGCCAAGGGCGGAAGTGTGACTACACGGGTTTGGTAATTACGCGCATTTCTTTTTATTTACTCTAAGGTGCCTATATCGGCGCTACGGTACGCTACAGGAACGTAACGAATCATGGGCATCCGTTATGAAAGTTCCTATGGCAAAACCATGTAGGACTGGGCGAGTAGGCTAAGGCTGGTAGTTTAAAACAGCGCAGAAGACCGAAGCACAAGACAATACCACAGAACAAGGCGCTGAACAACTGACAGGTTTTATTGCAAACCGTTTTACTGCAGCACCTTCATTCAAACAGCTTCATTAAAATATCATTAAAACAGCTTGACAAGCCACAAATTTACCGTGGCAACAAGACTGCAAAAGCAAAATACATCTCAAGACAATGTAAACGAAGTTATACAAAGAGAAATATGACTGCGAAGTATATTTAACAAAGCATATTCAAAAGTGAAGCATCACAGATGAAAAGTTCGTAAACAGGGGGTGAACGGGAGCCGACGTTTCAACAAGCGTACTTGTCTTCTTCGAGGTTGCAACTTGAAGACAAGTATTGCAACCTTGAAGAATACAAGCCCACTTGTCGAAACGTCGGCTCAAGCACATCCCCTGTTTACGAATTTTTCATCACAGGCTTCCACCTTCCCCTGACTCCAAACATCACAGAGTTATCCAGTGGTTGCCCAGCCTTAGTCTTGGCGGGTAGCGCACGAAGAAATATGTTATTTCAATGCGCTAAGATATGATGAAACATTGCAACATAAACCTGGTGGCACAAAATGCACGGAATAGGCACAAGAACCCACTGTATTCAAATGCAGAAACACTACTCACCAGGGTATCCTAGGAGTGTAGCTATCATTAATTTGTAAGAAAAATATGATCGCATTCTACATTCTGACGTCAGCATTGCTGTCACTGCGTGGGCTAATCAGTTCTAGCACATCTATTTTAGGATAGAATTACCAGCGCAATAAAAGACGGAACACTTAGGAAGGACACACACACATAGCGCTGATCAGCGCTGTGTGTGTCCTTTCTAAGTGTTCCATCTTTTATTGCGCTGGTAATTCTATCTTAATCATGAACCAACTCGCCCAAGCAGCAGTTTTAATATCTATTTTGTTAGAATGCTAATTGTTCGAGGCTTTTCTCACACATTGTAAATGATTAAAACGTGAGTGACATCACTTCAGATATTAAAAGGCTTATGACCATGTATTCGCTCTCTTATTGAAGCTCGCTTAAATTTACTAACTGACAGCTCCCAAAATTGAACTCGACGAAAGAACGATCAGAGGGAAGAGACAATAGAACGCGTTATTTGTTAACGCTTCAGCTACTCGCCAGAGATTGAACATTTTAATTAAAGCAAGTGACGCGGGACGACATCACAGGCTAAGCGTTAAGTCATATTTATATTAAGTAGTTATAAACTAACGAATAGCAAAAAACACTAATCGAAGATTAAAACTAAGATAAATCGAGAAAGGGGCTTCAAATCAACGGCAAAACTCAGAATATATAAGATACGGCAGGAGATTAAAACAAAAACAAAGAAGTGCGAGAAATATAAACGAAGCACTCACATTCATGTTTGTTTTCTTGTCCTTACTAAACATTCCATGAACAAAATGTTGTACAGAATCAAACGAACTAGGAGGGGCTATGGCCCAGGCGTTCCAGATGGGTTGCCCTGCACATTCTATGAAAGTAAATACAATATTGGAATCGAAGACACGATTTTGATAACGTGTATGATAATAACGTGGAAAAGGTCATACTCCCCTGTGACTTTTTTTCAGATTCGATGGCGTTATTTAAGTGTATGGAAAGTAAAAATGCATGAGTGGGATCCATGTTTTATTGAAAACACCGGTGAAAGAGGTTCGAAGCGTGAACCAAGACAACGAATAAGAGACGGGAACAGGCGAACACATTCGCGTTTTTTCGGTAATATCAGAGTTATTGTCTCATTCTGCGCGTCAAACCCATTCTTTGTTGTTATGCAGCAAATATCAGGACAGCTGACGTTATTGAACACGCCGCCTGAGCAAAAAAATATTATATTATAAAGAAAGCTGTTTTACACGCGCATGAAAAATTCAGAATGCAGCCACTAGCAAGTCGCTCTTTAAGAAATAGATAATAATGTCCCTTAGTGAACACACCGAGAAAGTATAAATCTACATAACCCCTTCAATAATCGTAAAACTAGCTTTCCTGCGGTGCAGTTAGCCCAACTAATGGCAGCTAGTCACTTCTGCAAACAGCGTGCTCAAGCGCAGTATGCTTGCGCTATGACGCAGAAAATGTCGACTCAGCTTTCTCGATATAAACACACCTAATAGACAAGCCCGAGCACGTGCAACTAGGCCCTCCTCTCCCCTTGAAGCACGACATGTGCCAAAATTAGTTGGGCGAATATGCAACTCAGGGAAGGGCACTTGTGGAATATAAAAAGGGTCCATTTTTTTTTTCATCATTCATGTCTTCCCGGCATGTAACACGAGGCAAGGACGCTAGCAACATCTTGAAGAAACTTGTGAAAAAATTTCTATGGTGAAAGACGGATACACAGCGTGTTCATTTCATATTGTGCAAGAGTCTTCGCGTTGAAGCAATAAACATTAAATACATTCTTGTAGAGCTGGAAAGACCTTACGAAGAGCTGCATTAAAGTTCGAAGTGTCATTACCATACGTCCCCTGCCTGCATAACTACAAGAAAGCCGTGACATTGGCATTGTGTACATACATGTCTCTCATATTATGTATGGATTTATACGATCGTGATGCACTCGATGCCGAACCTTCTGATGCTTGCGTATGTGTTGTGTACATTTCAGCAAATAAATTCAAGTTGAAATTCAGTTATTAGTCAAGGTCTAACAGAAGATTCAGTAAAATTAGCTAATATAACAGGATGACAGAGTCTAATTTAAGTAAAGATAACTAAGCTTATCACATAATAAGTAAATGAATAGGTTCCTAGGTGATATTTATCGCAAGTATATAAAAAGCGGGATCGCTTTTCCTCATAGTATACCTATAACCAGCAAAAAATCCTGATGAAACCTGCAGAGTCCTCAAGGCTTTCATGAAATAAAAGAACATTTGATTATAAAATTATTGCACGAACATGAGGATTTGAAGCCAAGGAGCTGCTTCGCATGCAAAGCAAACACTGCTCGCAAATAACTACTGCTGTTTGACATTCACTAGCATAGGCGGGCGCAGGGTTCTCCATTACGGGTGGCGCAGTGCATCGCAAACCATCGCATTACGTGCCTATGGGATCGGCCCATCTTTGACTGAGCGACGATGACATGTGATGACGTCACAATATGACATCACAAATTTTGTCGGTATATGACGTCACGATGATGCCACAACATACCGTCATCACATGGCGATATTTTGCATCCCTCGCGTTAATAATATTTCTTGGAGTTTAACGTCCCGGAACCACGATGTTATGAGAGACGCCGACGTGAAGACCTTGGGAAATTTCGACCACCTGGGGTTCTTTAACGTGCAACTAAATCTAAGCACGCGGGCCACCAGCATTTTCGCCTCTATCGAAAATGCGGCCGACGCGGCCGGGATTTGATCCCGCAACCTACGGGTCCGCACTCGAGCACCATAACCACTAGAATCCCTTGGCGGGTACATCGCGTGTTGACGCCGACACGAACGGTAACTTTTCGTGTTTGGTTGATGAGGCATCTAAGGCTTTCGCCTTAAAATAGTGCGCAGATGATGATAAAAAAATTATCCGCGAAAATACGATGTCGAAAAAAAAAAAACTGTGGCACGTGAATAATCTGTTAGTTAAATGAAGAAGAAGAATAACGATTTGCAGGTCATCATCGTCATCAGCATCACGTGCTCGTGTCTCGCTCGCTCGCACGCTCGCGCCGCCCGTTCCAACCGCCAGAAGAAGACTGACCTGCGCCGCGGTAAGTCGGCATAGCGGAGCTCCGCGACATTTTCACAGCCGCCATTTCTGTTTCCTTCTTTCCTCCTTCCCCTTTTCTGCATGAACTGCTTGTTTAGGAACAGCTCCTGAAAACGCTGACCAAGCCTGAAGAATGTCTTTTCAGCAGACCAAAGGTAATCGCCTACGCGACGCGTGGGACTTGACCCTCTCGAAGTTCGCCAGGTGTCTGTACTCGGAGGTAGTTTAGATGGCTTGTGGTTGGACTGTGGCGTACCGTAGCCGTACGTCCGCTGTTTATGCGTTATTGGCTGCTATGCCGTCGTGAATAACTCAATCGTATGGAATTAGGCTATGCGGCTAGGCTTAGCGACACTACTGCATTTCAGAGCGTCGAGTTGCAGCTTTTAGATCCGAAACGGCGCGGTGGTTTATGAGACGAGTACGCCGTGGCGACTGCCTCCGATTTCATTCCGTCCAGCTGGATTTCTTGAGCACGCACCTTATGCGGGATGCGTCTTCGAATACACCTTGGACAACTTGTGCTTTGTGCAGGTGTCCACCAAGGCTTCACTAACGTAATTTCAGTCACGGAATTGTTGTCGGTAAATGTACATGAACAGATGACAAAGAAAAATGAGAAGAAAAAGTTTTGTAAATTCGGATGACCTGAGAGTCGAACACGACCTCTTGGTCCGCGACGATAGGTACCGGGACCCACTGTGCTACCGACGCACATGCATGAGAAGCGCCTTATCTCTCACACTTTCTTCCTTTCCCAATGATTTTGGTTGGCGGGGAGGTGTCCCCATCTGGGATAGTGGAAGCGAAGTACGGCGTCATGACACTAAGGAGCGCCGACAAGGAGTGCTTCGGCAGTTCCAGCGCAACAGGAGCTTTTATTGCAGAGAGAGACGCACTACCTGAAAGGGGAACGCCTTCCCGCGTTCACGGTTCCAGCTACAAACTCTGTCTATCGCCTTCGTGAAGCGCTGTGTGGTCTTTGCATGAGCGCAGGCGTAGGTTGCCCCATTACAGGGGAGCGCACACCTAGGCGTTTCTTGCGCCAAATGACAACGCTTTGAATGAGTGCATATCGAGTACCGGTGTTTATTATGTGCTTGTTGATACCATGTTTGCGCGGGACTCACCATGTGCTGTGTCCAGGTGTACGTTAACTACTTCAGCTACCGCAAGAGTCAAATCATTATATTCGGCGTTACTAGTTGGGATGGAGATGTGCCGCTAGGCATCAACGTGAGTGCATCCATATTAAACGGGGCTATAGCTGCCAAACACCAATAATATTCATCGTGGGAGCTCTCGTACATCAGTGTGCAAAAAAATAATGAAGTACTTCCGTGAAGACACGTTTCACTTTCGTGTTATAGCGATTCCTGTGACGGAGGGATCAGCCATGCTTTTATGTGCAGCCATGGACTACCGGCTGACGGAGCCCCGGCTGAGCCCAGAACAGCAGGCGCTGTTTATGCGCATTGGGCTGGTCCTGCTCGCTCTGGTTGTGGTGATGACCACCGTGCTGCTGGTGCTCACCCGCAGCCACCACAGGATGCCCATGCGGCTACAAGGTGGCGCCGGCGCGGCCGAGCGCTTCCGGCGCCGGGCCGCGCAACTGTGCAACGCCACCTCGTGCCGCCTGACCGCAACGCTGCTCAAGGTGAGGCGGCATGCTTATATTTGCTGAAAGCAATGTTATTAGACCACACGAGTTGTTAGACCACCCCATAGGCTGCATGTCAAAAAATAAAGAAACATTCACGCACACGGTCCCTTATGCATTCGTCTAAGATGACTCGAAGGCGAAAGCACTCATTTTTCTTCTCAGTCAACGTATTGATCCTCCCGCGCCCTCCTCCGAAAGGTTTCTGCGCCTAATGTGGTTTTGCACTTCCTCCAGGGTCGGAGACATCGCAAGATTTCTGCACCTCATACGGTTTTGCACTGCCTCCGTGATCGGCCCGGCCTACTTTTGCTTAAGCGACGGTGTCATGTGATGACGTCCTCCTGTGACATGATGGCGTCACGAATTTTGGCGATGTGACGTCACATGGTGACGTCATCAAGTGAAAATGATTTCTTGCGTCTCCCGTGTTGACGCCGAGAGACGCCGACCCGGTGAAATTTCGCGTTTGATGTGTCTGAAACTTTCGCTTTAATATTTAGCACACGTTAATAAAGGAGTGTAGAGGAAACTAGCTGCAGCATGATATTTTCGGGCTTGCAAAGAATGCTGTGACGAATTTTGACAGAAGAGGCGACTTCAAGCCAATTTCTCGAATTTTGAAGTCTAGAAACGAAGCGTAGCTCCTTTTTCCAGATTTCCCGCGATTACTTTTAGCGAAAACGGCAAAAGAGCGCTGCAAAAGGTACGACATCGGTGATGTGTACCACAAATATGGATGGATAGATGGATGTATGGAAAGAACTTTACGTCCTGTACAGGGTGTTGCCACCTGCTTGGCTAATCCCATGTCGGGAACGGGAAGTCGAGCCCCCTAGCCCTGTCATGGGCGTACTGCACAGCCAGGACGACCACAAATATGACAACGGCGACCACGTGTGTCATGCAAACATGTTAGCATCCGGTGCCAACTGATCAAAAGCGAAATTGTTTTTGATCTCCACTGGCGCGCGTCCAGGTAGACGCTCCTGAGCGGATTACCCCGACGCAGATAGCCAAGGCGACATGGTCTCGCTGCCGGGAGACGCAGCTGCGCGTTATAGTACAGCAGGTGCTTGCTTGCTAGCTTGAAAAATTTTATTTCAGGTATAATACGGGGGAGGGGGGGAGGTTGAGGTGACTCAGAGGTGACTATCTCATAATAAGGAGGTGGGATCTTTATTACAGAAGTCCATTGGCGACCGCCAAGACTCGGTCGACCAATGCCTTCTGGCTGGCCAGATCGGAACAGCCGAGTAGGTGCAGCCTCCCTGCCCTCCTGGGTAGGGTTGGTTTTTAGGGGCGAAGCTCCTTAGGGTGTGGGTCGTTCCCTCCTCTGTAGTAGTAGTAGTAGTAGTAGTAGTAGTAGTAGTAGTAGTAGTAGTAGTAGTAGTAGTAGTATGTGTATGTATGTATGTATGTATGTATGTAGCCAGCTCTAGTTTAATGAATTGCTCACTAGATGGCGTTTCATGTATTTCTTAGAGCTCTAGTTTAATGAATTGCTCACTAGAAGGCGTTTCATGTATTTCTGAGTTGCTGTTTAAAGATGACAGATGGCGCTTGTATAATGCGAATGGCGCATGCCATTGGATGCCTGTGATGGTAAAAGGCGCTTGCTCTTGGCGCGCTTTCTCTTTCGCTCGGAGTCGCCGGATGGAGGCAGACAAGGCGCTCGCTCTTGGCTCGCTTTCTCTTTCGCTCGGAGTCGCCGGATGGAGGCAGACAAGGCGCTCGCTCTTGGCTCGCTTTCTCTTTCGCTCGGAGTCGCCGGATGGAGGCAGACAAGGCGCTCGCTCTTGGCTCGCTTTCTCTTTCGCTCGGAGTCGCCGGATGGAGGCAGACAAGGCGCTCGCTCTTGGCTCGCTTTCTCTTTCGCTCGGAGTCGCCGGATGGAGGCAGACAAGGCGCTCGCTCTTGGCTCTCTTTCTCTTTCGCTCGGAGTCGCCGGATGGAGGCAGACAAGGCGCTCGCTCTTGGCTCGCTTTCTCTTTCGCTCGGAGTCGCCGGATGGAGGCAGACAAGGCGCTCGCTCTTGGCGCGCTTTCTCTTTCGCTCGGGAGCGGACACTTTCCCTGCATTTTACCGATCACAAAGCGGTGATAATGAAGGGACCACGTAAACCAACAGTACAATAAAAGTTTGATGTTTATTATATGCACGGTGTTTCACACTCTTTATATGATGTACTGGGCGAATTTCACGAAAATGTTTCACGGTTTACCGATGATTCCCTCCGGAGCTTCGCCCCACTCATCATTCACCCCGTGGATATGCTGTGATTTTTTGGACGAGTTTCGGGTTGACTGGCATACACACACCATGTGGAAGATGCCCGAGGACTTCTTCGCACAGTCCGGGCATTTTCGTGCAGAGGCAAGATCAAAGTGTTCTAAACTGCCGGACACAGCAGTGTGTTGGTGTAAAGGCGGAGGACTTTGCTTTCCTCTGCCTGTGTAAGGCCCTTACAGAGTTTTTTTATGAATAAATTGCGTACCCGCGAAGTGGAGCCGCACGAGCGAAATCTAGCAGATCACATCGGTCTGCTAACTTCACCGTCTTAGTACTCGCAGTCACGTTGCTGTAACGTGATTACTCAATTAGGTCGTCACACACGTTTTTTTCTACCCTTTGGTGGCATTTTTGAAATCTGTATCCGAGGCTTCTGGTGTCTATACTCGTTCAAACCATATCAAGGCTCTTTCTCTTGAATGTCGACAATGCTCCCGCACAAATTGCAGGAGACGCTGGACCGCCGCGGCAGCCCGTGCGACAACCTGTACGCGTACGTGTGCTCGGGGTGGATGCGGGAGCCCTCGTTCACCAGCACGCACGACAGGCAGGTGGAGCTGCTGACGTGGCACGCACGCTCTGGGCTCCAGCGCATCGCCGCTCAGCGTGCGAACGTCACGACCTCCCGCGTCGTCATGGGCGACCGGTAAGAGATCACTCATGAGAGTTCACTATATCAAAGCAGCATCGGTTTGATTACGAAACACTCGTTCACACCTGCGACTAACACCAGTCGCAGGTGTGAACGAGTGTGCGAACGAGTGAGCAAAGCGACTGCTTTGGCTCAGTCGCTCGCTGCTCGATTTTTTCCGTCGTGCGGCTGCAGTCGCAAACCTCTGAACCAATCAGATGTGCAGGAACAGAACTTCAGCTTAATTGCGGGACAGTGGTAATGCGAGCAGTGAATTTAGTGTGGGGACGTGTATAGGTCACACGCGGGTGTGAACATCGGTCGCGTCGATTGGCTTTTTGATCGCGAGTCACAAGTGGTCGCGCGACCGGTGCTAGTCGCAAGTGTGAACGAACCTTAACTCGCCAAGCAAATAATGTGTTCCGTTGCTCGGACTTCCATAAACTGCACCTATTCATAGTAATTTCGTGTGGTTTTACGTACCAATACCACGATATGATGATAAGGTAAGCCTAGGGGCGTAGCTAGCAGTTTTATATTTTTTTTTCGGGGTAGGGAAGGTTCAGTCGCCCCTCACTACGTTCGTGCGTGTTTTCGTGCGTGTGCATGCATGTGTACACATGCAAATTTTTAAGTACTCATGAAAATTTGCAAGTGGGGTTTCAGGCCCCTTAAAACAATCTCCCCGTGCTCTTTTTGCATATTAACAACCGTTAGCTCGAATACAATAGTTTTGACCTCTGTCTAAATAAAACGTGTGCAGCAGCGAAGGCATGCGTACCGCGTAACTCCACGTAAGCGTGACGTTCAATAGCTCTGCAGTCGCTTTCAGGCGCGGGAATAGACACCACTGTGCTTTTCACAGGCACGCAACCTTTAGTACGCTTAATCTGTGTGCAGCCTAAAACTGAGGGTATAGGCATAAATCGGAGGTATGATCATGGTCGCGGTAGCG
The DNA here is from genome assembly GCF_013339695.2 of Rhipicephalus sanguineus. Classification (NCBI taxonomy): domain Eukaryota; kingdom Metazoa; phylum Arthropoda; class Arachnida; order Ixodida; family Ixodidae; genus Rhipicephalus; species Rhipicephalus sanguineus. Next base: position 33,776 of record NW_023615527.1, on the reverse strand, counting down.
CTGATGTAGTTAACGCGTCTGACGTAGTTAATGGTTGAACATTGCTTAACTTTCAGCATAAGAACTGCCGCATGGAAGACTACAACAGTGATATTGTATAGCGAGAGATAACTATAGGAATAACTAGGCGCGTTAATAGGAACCCTAATAACAACAGAGGCGATCGCAGGAGAGCACATCAGCGCTAGCTTCACGCAAGCCATGGTTGCCGCTAACGTGCCACGCACCAAAAATAACGGAACCAGATACGTTTACAGACATACCTTCTCCGTATTTCCTCACTGTTATGGAGGAGTCGTCAGCGGAATGCTTGCTGCAAGCCATAGCATACTTCGAAGGCTCCTTGTTGTTTTTCAGCCTCGCAAGCCACTTCTTGGGGAGCAGTCTATTCAGGATAGTAATGGAAGCTTATACCCGTTTCAGCGCAGTACGTCGAGCACTGAGACGCTGAACAATGCCGAACCATCCTTGTCAGCGAGTTCGAAGCAACGATATCACGCGAAATTTATCACAGCGAGACGCCATATATAGCGTAAAGCTGCCCAATTCGTTGCGTGCGCGAGCAGCAACATTTTTGTGCATCAGCGCCATACGACGGAGTCGTGTTGCAAACGGGGCAACGTTAAGCGCATGGCCACAAAGCGCGCTCAGCTGGTCCCGTCGTCTGGTGGGCTCTTGCTTCTTAAAGACGCCACCCAATATTAGCGCACTCCAAACATGCAGCGTGAGTGGACAAACAGCTTTTCTCGTATTTTATGTCCCGAAGGTGAGCGTTGCAGCAAGCAATCCAGGGAATAAAATTTAAACATGCGCCACATACCCCGACTCATGAGATAAGCCGAAAACATTGTTCCTCTGTGTGCAGCGCTATGTGGTGACGTCCCCAAGAAGGAACTGTCTAGCAGACAACAAGGTCAGCTGAGAGCGCTTTGTGGGCATGCGCTTACCCTCGCCTTGTTTGCAACGAGGCTCCGTCATACGGCGCTGACGCACAGAAAAGTCGCTGCTCGCGCACGCTAGTTAAAGAGTTGGACGGCTGCACATCCTACGCAATTGCTCAGCAGGTTATCCACACTAGCGGCGCGACGCTGTCGCCCCCTATAGGTCGATCTCGCGACGAATTTTTACCTACGCGCGGTCTACGTAGGCTGAGCGCGCCAAGAGGGCAGCAACCCCCGACGGCCATTGGCCAACGAGGACCAGCCGGACGTCGTCAGGTGCCGTCTAGCTCATCTAAGGCCGCCGTGCTCTACAGCCGGTGCCTGGCAGCTTCGATGGAGCACCGTGCCAACGCCCTGGCCGCTTTTCTACGCGACCTGGGGCTCGGCACTTTCAACGACGACGTCGAGAACCCGGTCGAGCTTGCCCTCAAGCTCGACTTGTACTACGACCTCAAGGCAAGCTTTACAGTGAACCAAGCATAGAAACATCTGTTCGTGAGCTTCACAACAGAAGCGGAAGTCCCCTATCGAAGAGAGCGCACTCCCCCACCCTCCCGCGTTGTCCGCCATATCAGTTGGCCTTCAACTACTGTGTGTGCAGGATTCTCCATTAGAGGGCGTCTAAGTTACACTGCAGCGCGACTCATGCCCCCACCTCGTCCAAGACAAAGGAAGCTTCGCAATGTATGCAAAATAGCAAAACAAAGCGATGGTGGGTGGGGGGGGGGGGCAGTTAAAGGTGGGAAGTAAACAGATCTTGTACTGCAACATCAGGGATGCTAGGCGACCATTATCTTCAAGAACTTGCATGGTCACAACCCGGCACTTGAAAAAATGACGAGACAGGTGCAACTGGGTCAAGGTATATGGGTTACTTGCGCCCCCTTAAATGAAGGAAAGGGGGCGGCCCTTCTCATCTCTTAAAGAGATACTAAAGTGAACCAATGAATTGGTTTAGATTGATAAAGTGTACATCGAGAGGAATAAAGTAATTAAGTTTACCATCATGAGTTTATTAAAAGTGGAATAAAATCAAGGTCAAAGTTCTATTTTTAAATTTCACGCCGAAATCTCCGCGCGTGACATCACGGATTTCATGTACTTCATCTTTGCCGACCAGAAATTACGTAGGCCCTAGTAGACACCGTCAAAACCCATGGCGTCACGACGTTTGGTGCGTGAACTTCAAGTGCGTCGCCAACCGCATTTTCTTTTTGCGCGTTTTCTCGCTTACCGTGAGTCGTTTCGCAGAAAGGCGTGGTGATTTTGGAATTGTCAAGGAGTAATTGTTGATTGAAAAATTGTTTTTCTTTTAGGGTCCTTTAGGTGTCTACACACAGGCTTAATTAATCCTTTGGTAAATTGAGTACAGTACTTTAGTTAATGTTTAGAATGACCTGATTACATGTTACATACTGGTGCGTGCTCCTCTTCACTGGAAACAATACGCCTTAGGTCTTGTTTGTGTAACGCAATTTCTGGAGCTCAACAACCCCCCCCCCCTTTTTTTTCTTTTTTTTCCCACAATGTCTGTACATGATGGTTGGGACACCGTATACCCTAAGGGAAGTATTCGCGTGACATCAGCTTGCGCCATTTTGTTGCACGATACCTTGCTTCCACTGTGCTTCCGGCGGTCAACATACAGAAAATACGCGTAGCTTTCCACTAAGCTTTGCTGCGCAACAAAATGGCGGCGTCTATGACGTCAGTGCATATCTCGTATAGCCGAACACTTTAGCTTTATCATTACCGCGTTCTCCGCACGGCTGCTTGCAGACGCTGTTTGATCTGCGTCGCCATCCAACATGGCGTCGACAAGATGGTCGACCGCTGCTTTCCATGGACCTTCGCACCGACATTGACTTCAAACTGTGGCGGCGCGAGCGAGATCGCATGCGCCGCGAAAACACATACCGGACTTCGTCCAGAGATACATCAGCGTGATTCTGAGGCAGGCAAGTGTGCGTTTATGCGCGGCGATGCTCCTTGTTCATACTCTCCGCTGAATCCCGAATGAAAAGTGTATACTTTTATTGTTTTAATACCAGTTAATTCACCCTACCTGGTGCTATTTCAATCTATATACTCCGGTACAACTGTCTGCCGTGTCATGCCGTGCCGTGCATGTGTCCACTAGCCGAAATGCACCTTTGTCGTTCTAAATAAAGATAAAGTTCACGTAGTGTATAAAGTGGGATCGGCTGGCACAGGGCGGGGTTAATACAATATCATTGGAACAACCCTTCATCCTGCAGTATACATTACATAGGGTGACAATGATGGAAGCCATCAATACCCCGAACATGGATACCAGAAGACGTAACAGGGGTTAATTCCTTTTATCGCGATACCAATTATATGGACACGAAAGACAAATTTCCCGAATCGAGATTCCCGTATTCGAACCTAGATTTCTCGCTCCGCAGCGCGACGCGTTAAACCACTCGGCCACAAACGCCCACATCAACCGGCATACTAACGGCAGGTTTTTATACACCATTTCCATTTGGTGGTGCCCAGATATCTGAGGTACTTCAGCATGGCAGAGGCTGGTTCCCTGTCACCCGCATGATGGCGCAAAAGGGCAAAGGGCGCGCTTTAAAGGGCGTCGCCCCGCCCGGGGTCTGCGCGCCTTGGGCATACAAGGCGCGCACTGTGGCAATACAGGGCGTGGTCGCCTGTGTTCAGGCGCTTATCTGTTAGAGGGGGGTTTAACACATAACTCATAGATTTCTATGCGGTGTGCCCTCATCGCAAAGTTTACATTGAAGTCATAGACAGCACGAAGGTCACTACGTTCGCTGCAGAGAAGTGTTTGCTAAAGGAGTGAGCTGCTAGCCTTCGTATGTCATTCCAATTTATTGCTATCGCATTAATTGCTTCGCTCTTGCAGTGAACTGTTTTAACCGCAGATGTCAATTTTTTATAACAGGCTAGTATTCGACGACACGAACGACACCGAACACCAAGCCAGCACCGCAGAGTCAATCGCGCACCGCGTCATGGCCACCGAAGAGGTCGTGCTGGGTTGACCGCCCTCATTCCGGACGATGACCCCGACCGGTACTACTCGATCGTGTCCATGCTGCCGGGAGGCGCCTCGACGTCGGATTGGCCGCCGTCGCTAACGGTGTACAACCTGAGTGAGGGTCGCAGTGGGCCATCCACTCACGCTGGGATACCAGGACTTCCTCATGTACGATGTGCCGCCCCACAACGTCGCCGCCTACGTCACCTGGAGCTGGTGCGTCAGCTGGGTCCACTTGCCGACCCCAGGTGAGTGGGCCGGCATCGCAGAAGTTTAAGGCCCGTTCGCACCTGCGACTATCACCGCGGTTCCGCGACCAAGTTGGTCCCAAGGCGACTACTGTGGCTCACTCGCTCGGTGCTCGATTTTTCAGTCGACTGCAGTCGGGGACCTCTGAACCAATCAGATGCGCAGCAAGAGAATGTCAGCTTATTTTCTGCGGGAATAGCAATGCGAGCAATATGCGAATAGACGTTAATTCTGTGTAGCGACGGGTATAAGTCGGACGCAGATGTGAACACCGGCGCCGCCTTGAGTAGATTTTCTAAAGCTAGTCAGAAATGGTCGCGAATTTGAAAAGTAACGACTCCGATCTCCTTTTCTCTGTTAAAAAGGAACGTGTGATATCGAAATCATGGCAGAATTGTAGAAAAGATAGCCTGTAAATCTAAGCAGCGTTAGTGTTCCTTTCAAGTGACACTGCGACACAAATTAAGCGTGTCGTTTTCATTGCTTCTTCTGGAACTGTTACAAGACAGCGGTTGTGCGATGCGCAACACAAAAGCGCTGTTGGTGTTCATCACGAACACTCGACTTAACCAAAGTTTGTGAATGACTCTTTTGTGCATATACAGGGTGTTTCAAGAAATGTGTCCAGTATTATTTAAAAATCCCAGAAAGGAGGTATCTGCGTGCTACCTGCGGCGGTACCTTTACTGTGGGAGAGGGCATTTTGAGATGCGTACAAACATTAATTACGGCAGTAATTATAGAAATTAAGAAAATTAACTTTTTAACCAGTGGAAATAAGTGGTCGAGTCAAATGGGCGAATGGAAGCCCTTCCGAGAATAGCCCATAGCCGCTTTGAAATTTCTGAAAGGCGGCCACTGGTAATCACCGCGGAGCGATGAAATCTGGCTCATTTTGCTGGCGATACCGAAACCTACGCACCAAAAAGCGCGTCTGCCATTCACTGCGGAGACGCCCTCAGTGACGACACTGTTTCCCTCGCACGGGGGGGGGAGGAGGATAAGCGAGCGCCGTTATCATCCGTTGATCTAGATACTTCGTTTCGTGGCAACGCTTATCCTCCCCCCCCCCCCCCTCCCCGTGCGAGGGAAACAGTGTCGTCACTGAGGCGTCTCCGCAGTGAATGGCAGACGCGCTTTTTGGTGCGTAGGTTTCGGTATCGCCAGTAAAATGAGCGAGACTTCATCGCTCCGCGGTGATTACCAGTGGCCGCCTTTCAAGAATTTCAAAGCGGCTATGGGCTATTTTCACTAAGGGATTCCATTCGCCCATTTGACTCGACCACTTATTTCTACTGGTTAAAAAGTTAATTTTCCTAATTTCTATAATTACTGCTGTAATTAATGTTTGTACGCATCTCAAAATGCCCTCTCGCACAGTAAAGGTAACGCTGCAGGTAGCACGCAGATACCTCCTTTCTGTGATTTTTAAAAAATACTGGACACATTTCTTGAAACACCCTGTATGTGCTTATGGACTGCACGTACCGTTTGTGCGGGTATTGGATTCATTGTAATACCATAGTCCTCACCCGACACCGGAGTAGTAGGCCAGGCGACAAACCGGGCTAACCTCTCCGGGATTTTCATTAAATATTATTCTCTCTCTGGAACTGTGAAATGCACCAATATGGTTGCGCTATTGGCAACGCCGAAAACAACGCTGTTATAATGGAGGACAGCGACACACAACGGCTGTTTTTGTGATCGCAAGTGACGCTTCACCACGTGGCAGTGACGACAATGGTCGGCGTTTTGATTGGCTTTACAGGACAAGCCGATATAAATTCATATGGTCTAAGCTAGGCACACTATGTGCGCTAAAAATTATAAAATTACTTTTATACTTCTTCAGATTGAAGAGAACTTTTGTTTTTAAAAATTGTAGTCTGAAAACAATTGCAAAACGACGCCATGTGCACCCCACAACGGCTACCATGAAGTGAGACTTTCGGTATGTGTCTATAAGAAGCGTGCGATTGACGTCAGTGGCAGAGTGAAATGCAAAAGGGAACGTTTTTGTCGTCGTCTGCTGGGGTTTTGAAATGCGAAGACTAATAATTTACGCCCCTGCGCACAAATTTTTATAGTTACTTTTGCGTTAATCTAATATTCAACACTACACACACTCCAGTGCTTGACAAGACAGTCGAAAAACGTTGCAACGCCTTTTAAGAGGATCATCGGAACGCCATCTCTGGTTTATTCCTCTTCATTTCGTTCCTTTTCTCGTCAGGTTTTCAACCGGCACTGCCGAGGCAACCTGCTTCGACGCCGTCTACCGTCTCATGCCTTACCCGACCATTATGCCGGGCATGCGGGCCTTGGAGTCTTACAAAGGCTGGGAGGAGGCTGAGCTCACGTTCAGAGACGTTGCCGAGGCCCTCGTCAGCTTCATGAAGATACACGGATTCGCTGTACGGGGAAAGTGAGTTTTCATATTGTCACGTCGTTCAGCGAAGGGAAACCGAAACAGTAGCGCTCACAAAAGAGATATGAATGAGTCGGCATTTTGGTCAGCTTCACTTTGGCCCTGCTTATTGACCCTGTACCTCATACAGAAGACATACTTACGCCTACAAATGTTTGTTATCTATGTTTTATCGCGGTTTTATCAAAGTACGTGCGAACTATGAAGCGTATGGTGAGGCGAAGCGATATTTAAAGTAGCACTGATATTAATTTAGAAATTCTCGTATTGTTGCTTTAAATAAAAACACTGGTGACGAGAACACGAACAAAAGAGTGTCAGGGTGCGTCGGAACGCACTGAATAAATTTTTAACAGCACTTCCTTAAGAAAGCCACTTGCTGTCTCGATGTTGGAGACGGTATCAGAGTGCCGTGTAAACACAGTGTGATGCAAGTCTAAGTCATGGCGGGGAGGGGGGCAACAAGTTTTCGCCTTCTCGCAGCGCTCTGTAGTCTGCTGCCAGTTGCACGTTAGCATGGAAACATTAGCAAACTCAGCTAGCTGTCTTGACTCGTTCGATGGAGGCGAAAATGCATGAGGCCCGTGTACTTAGATTTAGGTGCAAGTTAAAGAACCCCAGGTGGTCGAAATTTCCGGAGCCCTCCACTACGGCGTATCTCATAATCATACCGTGGTTTTGGGACGTTAAACCCCAGATATTATTATTATATCATGCCTTGACTCGTCGTGATAATGTTCACTGCGGTGGGGTTGGCTTGCAGACAGCTGGGCGACGAAAACTGTAAAATGAAACATATATTTTATGCGTGTTTCCTGTGTGCGGAGAGCTTTAACACTGCATGCCAAGGAAAGAGGAAATCTACCTTTTGCGATGCCTCAAAATCATGCCATTTCTCCTTCAAACACAACAAAGCAATGTCTTCATGTCCGTGTCTTCTTTGCGCCTACTGTTTCGAATCATTGAACATCGTGCATTCAAATTCTTTGAATGCACGCGCAATATACTCACCTATCGTGCATGCACCTGCAGAAATGCAAATTTACTCTGGCCCTACCCACGACGAGCGACCTGGACAACTTCTACGAAGAAACCTGCGGGTGACCGAGGACGACAGACACCACTCCTTCCTGGAGGCCTACTTGACCGCACTGACTCACATCCGGAGCAAAGAACTCCACAGCGTCTTCTTCGGTGGCTCGGGCTACTTTACCCAGTCCGCCACCGAGGCACCCCGAAGTGCAGGTAAGTAGCCCAATGGGTCATGCTTACCTGCCTCTAACATAAAAAAAAAGTTGGGACAGATGCGCACTTTTAGTGCGAAGACTGTGGAAACAGCGGAGCTGGTGGCATTTCCCTCCTCCTTTTCTCTCCTCCTCAACCTCATATCACTCCTCACCTCACACTCTTTCCCTCCCTCTTGCTATACTGCAGTATACATCGCTATGCTATGCTTTACCCTCTCCCCTCCTCTTTTCTCTTTCTCACTCTCATTTCCCTTTCCCACCCACTTGCTACACTACAGTATATATGGCTATGCTATGCTTTCTTTCTCTCTCTCTCCTTGCTTCTTTATTTTCTTTCTTTTTGTATCTTTCTTTCTCTTCCTTTCTTTCCCTTTCTATGTGTGCATTTCTCGCTCTCTCGCCCATAGCAACGCAATCGTGTGGTTCCCATTAAATGCTTCTTCTGCTAGCGTGCCTGGATAGCCGCGTGGTTACGACGCTCGCCTTCGGACCGTCCATACCGGGGTTCGAATCCCGCCTCGCAAAGAAATTTTATTTTGTTTAATTTATTTCATCCACTGCTCCTCTCCACCTCTCCTCTCCTCCTCCTTTCCTTCCCCAACGCGTTGCTAGGCGACGCATGGTGACGTCATCGCTCGTCGAGGTTTTTTCTGCGCACACCGAACGGCCTAACCTCCGCCTTAAATAGCTTCGCTGTTAAAATCGTGAGCCATTTCACTCTGTGAAGGTGGATGGGCAGCCAAGCTTTGTAGCACACGGCAGAGAGGTGACATAATTTTGATAAAAGGTACAACACAATTCCCCTTGTTGAAATGTTTGCTCCAGCAACATCCCTTATTCGACGTGTCCTCGTTATTCAATAGTAGTTCTAGTATTAAAGCAGTTGTTGCTTTAGAGAGACATCCTGCGGCAGTTCATGTCGTAGTTATTGTAGGTTACCATTATATGTTGGCTACAGTAGGAGTAGTAGCAAATTGCTGTAGCACTAGCAGTAGCACACTAGCAGTAGCAGTGGTCAGGCCCGTAGCCAGGAATTGTTTTCGGGGGGTGGCCACTTGCTGAAAGCTTTGACTATTTGATAAAGGCGCCTATTTTCATGATTTATTTACGATATCACACCATGTGTCGTCAAAATTTAAGCGGTGGGGAGGGGGGGCTGCCCCCCCTCCCCTGGCTACGGGCCTGGCAGTGGTGCTCGTCCTGTGTAGTCGTTCAAGTAAAAGGTTGTTGTAGTTGTAAAAGTAGTAAATCCTTGTCGCAGTAACAGCAGCAGCGGTTGTACGTCTATGAGTTACTGCAGTTGTAGTAGTAGCAATAATAGTGAACAGTAATTATTGGAGCAGCGCTGGTAGTGCTCATAGTTGTGTTCGTTGGCGGCACATTATAGGTTTCAAGCAATGACGCCTCTCACGAATCGCGGCTTTGTGCACAGTGTTTGTAGCCAAGTCACCCTCGCGCGTCTCCATTTTGATTGATTTGATTTTTAATTATTTCTGTAGATTTAAGAGAAATAGAAGCAAAAGCGAACGGCTACAGAGCCTGACGGAGGGGGGCTTTTGCCCCGAAATAGTCTGGCAAAGAGATATGTAATACACAACTTAGATACAAGTATATAACAACACTATATAAGAAGACTCACAATCAGTTATGTTTTAACCTGACATATAACCATCACAAATCCAAAAAAGGATAGGGACAGTAAGCAGTAACTATATTAATAAAAAGATCAATAACTGAATATTACATAGGGTGAAGTAATGAGTGAATCTGCAGACATGTACACTCCTAAGCTGCAAGAACAAAAAAAAGTGACAAAGATTGAAATGGCACTGAAAACACTTACGACATACTGTCGATAATCTTCTACAAGAAAAGCAAGAAACGCGTAAAAGTGATAAATAATACAAATATCTGTAATAACCGTATTCATTGCAATTATTTAGAAGTCTTTCCTGCAACATTTTTTGGAAATTTTCTTATTTAGGTCATGAACGTGGTCCAGTTCGTTGAAACTCGGTATTTGATACTCAGTGTTGCTGACCATAATTAGGTGTAGCTTTCGGTGACCCGTCCTCTTCCCGCAGGTGACCGCAAGCGGCAGAGGCCGCATTCCCCTAACCTGGCTCCTCCCTCCTCGCTTCGGCGCCGACGCGCCCGCCTCGCTAAACTACGGCGGCTTCGCCCTCGAACTGGTCGCCGCCCTACTCCGTGGAGCGCCGCTGGGCCAGTCATGGTCGGGGTGCCTGCAGTCCAACGAGCCTCTAGTCGGGCCCGGCAACGACTGGGCTCGCTTGGCTCTCGCCACCGAAGTAGTGGCAGCGTTCATCGATCGACACCATGAGGTCAGAAAAAACACAGGGTCCCTTACGCAATCGCCTAAGACGACTCGAAGGCCAAAGCCATCTTGTTTTCTTCGTCAAAGTATTGGTCCTCCCCCACACCCCACTGACAACTTTCTTCACCTAACGTGGTTTTGCACTGCCTCCAGGATCGGGGGATTTGCAAGCTTCCTTCACCTCGCCTGATTTTGTACTGCCTCCGCGATCGGCGCACATTCGACCAAGCGACAATATCATGCGATGACGACATAATGTGAAATCCCGTCATGTGACGTCATAGTGACTTCACGACGAAGTCATATGGTGACGCCATCACGTGATGACTTTTTGCAATGCTCGTGTTCAAGGCGCCGGCGGTCAACTTTTGCGTTTGATGAAGCATCTAAGGCTTTCGCCTTATTATAGAATAAGGTGAAAGACGACCCAGAGGTCGAAATTTAGTTGTGCCGTTGCAGTCGTGCACGAGTCTGTAGCGAACACTAGCAGAGTTTGATGAATGCTTGCGTTTGATAATCGAAGCGCAGCGCGTTTTCTTTTTTTTTCTTTCTTGCCTACGCTCTGTTCATCGGCTCCTCTCCTCCTCTCTGAGTGCGCCTCCTCGCCGTGTGAGGAGAGAAGGTAGCACGCGCACCTGCTAGCAGATGAACAGGTTCTCCCACTCGACAGCGTCAGTTGCTCGTTCGTGCAGTGCCTAATCAGACAGGTGACGTCACGATGGCCGCTGGGAACAGCGGAAAGGCACGGAGAGGCGAGCATCTGTTGGTGATTCAAGGACACTTAACTTTTTACCACCTTCACCACAAGAATGCGGTAAAGGTTGTTCTGTGAGAGCACACTTCACTGAGAAAACCCAGAGATAATATATGTATTGAATTGTGACAACGTATAGACGTTTTGCAGTGATTAGGAATTCTAGCACAGTTAGGCGTGCTGTACAGCCTACTTTGAAGCCCCTTACAAGACTGGCCAGCATTTATACGTGTGCTGTATGTAGCACAGTTACTGATAACACCATCAGGTAACTGTGCTGGCATAGTTCAGGGACCTATGGATAGCATACCTATTGAGACTTAGTGTATGCTAGCATAGTTAGGGGTTAAAAGACAATTTCTATTGACAGCATACTTATAGGTCTAGGGCTATAAGGACAAGCTAAGAATAAAAAGTAAAATGTACCACTATCCTTGCGTAAAATGCGCGTCTAATCGCGGACGCTCTTTTCTATGCCGTAAAGGTTAAGAAGAACCGCTCAGGAATGCAACATCGGGTGGTTTTGGCGAGAGGCGAGGCACCGCTGCACTGGCTGCCGCCATCCCACTTTTACTGTCATGTTTGAAAAAGAGGTCTTTCGTACTGGTAATTCGCACCTATACGTCAGCGTCACCCTCGCCGGTCGTCATTCGATGCAGAAGCAGCTTGCGGTTGTGCCGCTTTCGAAATATATCGAATCTGCAGGCGCTCGGAGTGTTTATGGCGTACCGTCGCTTCGGCAGGGGCAAGTTGCAACACAGCATGCGTTTCCTGCATCGCTCGGACACACCATGCATATCGCCTGGGGATCACCACATTAGCCGGTTTTTGATTTTTTGGTTAACTACTTGCCTTGCAGCGCGCAGAAATGCAAAGAAAGTGTAGTGCAAACGTACAATAGGGGTGCATGCGACAGCACACATAACAATATCATACTTGGGAGTGCGAATGTAAGTAGCACTATAATTTGTCTAAACAAATTATAGTGCTATTTACACTAGCACTTCTAACCGATAGCGTGGTTAGTTGATGTACAGGGTGTCCATGAATGGTTACCTTGATAACCAAACCATGTGACACTTAAAAGAATACAGTAAATGAAACTCGTGATACCACATCTACATCTACTAATTCCATGGTCCCCGATGTCCCCTGACATTACCCCTTTAGATTTCTTCCTTTGCTGGTATGTGAAAGGTATTGTGTAGAATACAGCAGTTCCTGATATTGTGATATTGCAACAACGCACCAGGGATGCTACTGGGACAATCAACCAGGCATGTTGCAGAATGTATGGCAAGAGATTGAATACCGTATCCATATTTCGCCTGTTATCCAGGGATGCACATGGTCAAGTGAATTCTATGTTGAAGTGTATTACTTGTATGAAATGTTTATGTAATGTTCAAAACTTAATGAGTAGAGCCGTGCGTGGTGTAACGCATGCTTTATTCACTGTATTCCTTTAACAGTTACATTGGTTCGTTAGCATAAACACTTATCGACATCTTGTGTATCTTTCCCATAACGTAAGTGCATTGCGGAACTCCTGTGTGATAGTGTCGTAGAATATAGATTTATTTTTTCTGCGAAGGTGGGCCAGCTGCTTGCACTTCCCGGACTGGAATTCCTGAGCGAAGACATGCTCTTCTTCATCTCAGCCTGCGCCGGCATGTGCGCCAAGGGAGAACCAGGCGCCCGCTACCGCTGCCACGTCGTCGCGAGTAGCTCGCCGAACTTTGCACGAGCTTTCGGCTGTACGCGCAGTAATCGCCTGATCCCCAAGAAGCACTGCCCGTACTCGAACCGAAAGGGGAGGGGTCAGTAAAAAGTGATTGTGGTTGATGGCACAGTGGTGTTTTCCTTAATTCGAGATTACCAGCTCTCGGGGGTCAAGATACCAGTGCGGAGGATTCAGCGAGTTCACTTCTTTTGGACAGGTTTGGCTCGCTCTCCTATACTCCCGCGGTGTAACACTTTGGTAAATATTCTTAACATTTCTCTAATCATGCAAAGCAGAGTAGTTCTTCGCGAGGTGGGATTCGAACCCGCGTGCCCGCGATCCGAAGGCGAGCTTCGTAACCGCTCGGCTATCCAGGCACGCTAGCAAAGCATGCTATAGCCTTGAATAGTATAGTATAGCAATAGGGTGGGAACAGGATGTGAGGGTGAGGAGAGAGTAAAGAATAGCATAGAAGGAAAAACAGGAATAGTGAAATAAAAAGACAGAAAAAGAAAAAAAGAATCAAAGAAAAAGAAACATAGAACGGAAAGGAAGCGAGAAACGTAAAGGCAAGAAAGAAGACAGAGCGAGAAAGAAATACAGGAAAAAAGAAAAAGAAGTAAAAATAACCACACAAAGAAAACAAAAAACACATGATAGAAAGAGAGAGAGAAACAAAGTAGCCCGCCCAGCTCCGGACTTCCTTCAGGCTTGGCCCTAGTGTAGCGAAGCTGGCTTGATTTTTTTTCTCGTAAGCTAAGCCGCGGCAGGTGTGCATTTTTCATGCTCCGCTGCAGTACCAACTCACGGAGCCTCTAACCACCACTCCGCTGCAGCTATCATCGCAATTAGATGCTTTACGGCTACTCAATTGCCTGAGTGTACTTCTCGTCAGAGAGTATTAGCCGGCCGCAATGAAACCATGGCCCGCCACCTGTCGACAGAAAGCGCGCGCAGCGTCTCATTCCCCCGCACATCGTTTCGGCCAAACAAGGAGAGATGGCGCCACTATTCCGTTTTCTCTTTCTGCACTTCACTTGCCAAAACCGCCAGCGAACTTCATTGAACAGGAAATGGACATGTAATGGCATTATAATTAGGACATGTAACTGGAAAGTAGACGACAGGTAGAACATCGCGTTGGAACGCGGTATTTAAACGTGATTTTAAAAGTAGTGAGGCCACTATAACAGGCTTTTAACAAACACCAGGCGTATAAGATGACGTCCGTGGAGTCAGGCTAACTCTAAACGAACAACTTCCCCTGCCGAGTTTGCGGTCATAGCGGTCATAGGTTTGACTCCTCGCCGCAGCGGTTGTATCTTGATGGTAGCTCAATTCGGAAACGTGCATGTGCATAGGGGTGCGCTAGAGGGAGGTGGGGAGCGTTATCGATTCACACGCGACATAAATTTGTTTAGTATAACTTCTTATTCACTTTACTGTACATCCCAAATGGGTTTTAACAGGGGTTGGTACACTTAAAACGAAACAAACAAGAAATCAAAATGCGGCAATCTTACAACGAAAATGTAGGTACAATTTATACAGAGGTAAATAGCAATTACCACGCATACTTAACATAGGTCATTTAAATAGCTTTCATACATAGTTCAGCAATAAACAAACAGTAAATTATTCAGAAATCAGTCTTACAATCCAAAGCAAAGGACTGGTACGCGCAATCGCTCGAGATAACCGCTCTATGTCGCTACGAATCTGACCACGAAAGAAAATGATGTCTGCGGTGTGAGGGTCCGAGTCGAAATACCCAGATATGTCCCAAACTGAAGACGATGGTAACCAAAATGCGGTCATTGCGTAGTCCTAAATTGTCATGTTCATGTTCGTGAGCGCTGCACAAAACAGTCACAAGGATCCTGTTCCTCAATCAATCGATTGTGCAAATCAGTCGATTTGATTGATCCCCTCCTTCGTTTCCGAACCCACCGTGGTTTTGCAGTGCTTCCGAGACCGGCGCATCAGTGGCCATGCGACAATATTTTGTGATGAAGTCATCACGTCACGGCTCGTTATGTGGCGTCATGGGACGTAAGAAAATATGGCGACATCACGTCATCAAGTGAAGTCTGGATGCAGGGACAACAATGACTTTTAGTAGAGGTAATGCTGTTTTCTCAAAAGGCCCCAGCAGCACTTTTCGAACATGGTCAGGAAACGCCGATCGGTTGTGGAGGCTCCTGGGAACACGTGAGCCAAACATTACAGCTCAACACGCGGCCTGAAATTTACAATTCTCAAATTAAGCTAGAAATCCCTCGCTCCTCTTTCGACAAATGATGCCATAAACCCAAATGACTGCGCCATAAACCCAAAGCCTACGGCCATTGGCTGCTTTGAGCATCATGAGGGGCATAGTTACCGCGGCCGCCGCAGGATGTCGCCACGGGCCGCTCTCGCTCGCGATCACACTGAAAGTAGCTGCGCGTTCGAAAAAACAATTGGCCGCGTATCTGCGTGCTTCGCTGCAAATTTCGTCTAAAGACGATAGAAGAGGCGCTGCGTGAGATATGCACGCCATCTGGCAATACGTCGGGAAACATGAGTGCTGTGTTGCGGGCTTGTAGTAACAGCAGGCAGCAGGCGAAGACCGGTGGTGACCAATGCGACCGGCGGGGACGCCAGCCAGCCCGAACACGCGGTTTGGCGCGAAGCGCTGAAGCAGAAGAAACGTCCGCACTCACCGCGTACTCTCCACACACTCTTTTATTTACACGTCGCCTGGGCAAAAAGGAATGCCAGAGCGGCGCCCCATGGCATTCGTACAATGCAATACTGAACAGAAACCGAAACACAACAATGAGCTCGTGCAGAGGGCGGAGGAAGGCAAGTTTCAGCGCAGTCGCATTTTCAGCGCAGCTTAAGAAACTAGGGCCTCTAGAATTACGTATCTATGTATTTTCTCTCAGGCCGCGGCGGCTGCATTTTCGATGGAGGCGAAAATGTTTGAAGCCCGTGTACTTAGATTTAGGTGCACGTTAAAGAACCCCAGGTGGTCGAAATTTCCGGAGCCCTCCACTACGGCGTCTCTCATAATCATATCGTGGTTTTGGGACTTTTAACCCCAGATAGTATAATTATTATGTATTTTCTATTAAAGGAACACACCACCTAATACTTACCCAGTGATGTTGCGCCTCAGATATGCGTAATGTTTGCTTTTTGATCAACAATGTACACAAGTACGAACATAGTCAGCCGTTCAAGATGGCTGGCCCTTGGGCAAGTGGTTCAACTTTGGCCGGGTGGCTGAATCGAGTGACGTGCCGACAAACAGAAAGACAGACAGAAAGACAGACCAAAATTTCTGCGTTTAAGTTCCCCAAGAAAGACTATCGTCTTTCAAAGAAAAGAATGTGGTCGAAGTCATGACGTGCGCGGACGAACGGAGGTAGCTCGTTTATACCACATTGTCATGCCCCCGCCCCCGTGTAGCTTTCAGCGCGCTCGCTGGTACGAAAGGAGGAGAGAGAAAGCGCTTAAAGCGTGCAGCAAGTCCATGTACTTCGCTCGCACTTTAGGGATTCTAAAGATTTCAGCGGCAGTCAATTCGTGAGGTAATCAACTCCTTTAATTAAGGCATTCGATGATTACCCGAAAAAGTGTTGCAGGGCATCTTTCAAGTTGTGACATTCTTTCCCCTATAAATGATTTTACGTAAGACATATGAATACCGCCACCTTGGGCTGTCAGGGGATTGTTTTCGTATCGTGTATCGCAACATGAATTAATGAAGTCATGAAACGTTGAATGCCCCAACCCACCCACTTTCGTGCATATGCGTCTACCGAAGCACTGCTCGTCAGTGTAAAAGATACAAAACGGCAAGCTTAACAGCCCAATATGGTGGCACCGAAACCCACGTGAATAATAGTCTATAGAGTGCACATGCGCCGTTCACCGCAGCACTGCACGAGGACAGCGCCAGCGGCGGCTTGGCAAAATGGTCGCGAGCGTCCGAAAGAGAGAGAGAGATATAACTTTTTTTTTTTGCCAGCAGATTGATGGGGAGCGCGGCCTGAAGCGCTCGGGCTCTGGCGGCATCCTCGGCCTGCTGGACGGCGATGAGTTGGTCGTCAGGAACCGTACTGAGCAACAAGGTCTGCCGCTGTCTCCCACTGCCTCTCATTTTGAATTTTTTCGGCCCTGTCGGGGCGCCTGAGGGCATGCCCAAAATAATATGACCTAGATCTGCCCTTTCTTGACAAAATTTACACTTTGCCGAATATCCTTCTGCGTTAAAGCGATTACACTTCACCGGGGTTGGATGCATATTGGTTTGGAGGATGCGAAACATATCGTTTTAGGGGCGAAGCTCCTTAAGGCGGCACCCGTTCGTCCCTCGTCGTGCGTAGTAGTGAGTAACAAGTCTTACCCTTTGACCTCCAAGGTGGTGCCGGTGGGAGATTTCTCTGTGCGTTGTTGAACAATAAAAAATTCGCAACGTGCGCGTTAACTAAAAGCCGAATTCTTCTGTCTCTGTAGAAGTGTAAGTGTTAGCTAAAAGCCGACTCTTCTGTCTCTCATTCCCATTAGCAGCCATTGTTTACCTCCAAGGTAGTGCCTGGTGAGATTTCTCCTGTGCGTGATTAAACAATAAAATTTTGTTCAAAACGCCGTTGATTGATGAAATAAACCAACGAAAGACGCCAGATGTTTTGTAAAAACAAAACGAAAGAACGCCAGATGTTCTAAAGCAAAACGAAAAAGACGCCAGCTGCTTAACGAAAGACGCAAGGGTTTCTAAAGCAATGGTTTTCTAAACAATGAAAATTCACAGCGTACATGTAAAATTAAAGTTAGCTGCAAGTCGTCATAACTCATCGAACCTTTAGTATAAACGCGCCCGATCTCACGTCGGTGATGATGTACTGGGCAGAATTCACGGAAGATTCACGGTTTACCGATGAACCTCCGCAGCTTCGCCCACTCATCATCATTCACTCCGTGGATATGCTGTGATTTTAAGTGCGAATGCACTTTATAAGCGACCCTGAATCCGCCGTCCCATAGCAACGGCGCGAGGAGCGGAGAGGAGCGTCTGTAGCAACGGCGCAGCGACGTCACGCCCCACGTGACTGCGCGTGCTCCGCCCTCCGCTCCGTGGCTGCGCGCGCCCCGCGCATTGCCTGTGGTGATGAAGGCCGGCGGCGAGACACCGAACGAAAGCGTGCGAAGCGAGCCGAGCACCCGAAGCCGATCTGGCGCGGGGACGCGCGATGCGTGAGCGAGCGCGGGCCCTCGAATTCGATCGGCCGGACGCGCGCTTCAAGCGAGACTTCCTGGACCGCAGCTTCGGATATAGCTGCGCGGTGTGCGATCGACTGTGGTTCGACAACAACCTGAGCCCCATCTCGGGCGTGCGCAACGCCGCCAACAAGTTGAACGCGTTGCGGGTTCTTTGGAACGAGTTCGGAAGACCATCCATCATGTCGTAAAAGTGCTTCACTTAAAACGGCGAGACCTCGTGGGTCGGCTGGCGCGTGCTCTCTCGCTGCCGTCTCCTTCCGTCCGGCTCTGCAGTTTGTCGCGCGCGCCCCCTCATAGCATCAACCCCGTGCTTCGCACTTTCTCATATCCCTTCGGGAAATGCGGGTTTTTTAGGGCGAAGCTCCTAAGGCGGGCACCCCGTCGTCCCTCGTAGTCGTCGTGGTCGTAGTAGTGAGTAACAAGTCTTCCGCTTTGACCTCCAAGGTGGTGCCGGTGGGAGATTTCTCCTGTCGTTTTGAACAATAAAAATTCGCAGCGTGCGCGTACTAAAGCCGAATTTTTCTGTCTCTCATTCCCCATTCAGCCATTGGGATGTATCCAGTAGGAAACGTTAGTACGAAGTAGATGTAAGTGTTAGCTAAAGCCGACTTCTGTCTCTCATTGCCATTAGCAGCCATGTTATACCTCCAAGGTAGTGCCTGGTGCGATTTCTCTCCTGTGCGTGATTAACAATAAAAATTTTGTTCAAAACGCCGTTGATTTATGAAATAACCACAAAGACGCCAGATGTTTTGTAAAGCGACGAAAGAACGCCAATGTTTTCTTTACAGTGTGTAGTACTTGTATGTAGCCACCTCGCCCGATCGTCAACGGGCGAGGTGGACCGGCACGGGCGCGAGACCCTGCCGTACGAGAGTAAATCACACTAAAAGACATACTTTGCGGGCGATACACTCTAGTGAGCTTTCAACTTTTCTCTTAATGTACATGATAAAGAATTATTTCTACGAAAAACGCAGGCACACCTTGAGCAATATGTTGGTTTTGGGACGCTAAATGGAACCATGAGGCGATGCGAAGCCGAGCACTTGCACGATCGCGTTCCGTTGGCTTTCGTTGGGCATGCTACCGACATCGCGTCGTGGAACGCGCGTCCTGTCTTCCCTCTAGCCTTGCCTTAATTCGCACAGGGCGAGCGGGGAATGCGGTCGCTCTTGGCGCTCTTCCGATCACAAGTGATAATGAAGGGACCACGTAAACCAACAGTACAATAAAAGTTTCATGTTTAATATACACGATGTTTCACACTCTTTATATTATTTACTGGGCGCGTTTCACGGAATAGTTTCACGGTTTACAGATTATCCCTCCGTAGCTTAGCCCCACTCATCATCATTCACCCCGTGGATATGCTGTGATTTTTTTTTTATGCGTAACGAAAAAGACTCCTTATTTAACCGTGCTTTGCGAACTCCAGCGTGGGGTTTAAATTTTTTTTCTTATTCTTCTGCTTGCGCTAAATGTTATGATATAAAGGATGTATGCTGCCAACAATGCTGGTTATTACTGTTTTCTAATTTTTAAAATATTGCCACATGCTATCGAAGTTTTCTTCGCAATTTATAGTGGCACCTGGGAAACATTGAAGGACGTGAAACGTAGCTAACGCACAGCGCAACCTTGTTCACTGGCTCCGTCGACAGCGCCGTCAATGATGAATGCTATCACTAGAGGCCGCATTGTTAGCATTAAATAAGATCATTTAGGCGCCAAAAATAGGCAGGCAGAACAACGTTTTAGGCTTCCAAAATACTAATATAGGCACAATAAACTTTGACATAAATGCAAACAATTTCAAACTAAAACGTGCGCGACCTCTATCTACGACAGGAAACAAATGTTATTGCTTAAAATGGCACACTGCCCGGGTCGAGTCGCGTAGAGCCAATTTCTCCTGGCAGCGAACCATTGACGTAGCCTGGGAGCGAAGTGGGGCTTCGAGGGGTTCAAACCCTCCCCCCCCCCGAAACATTTCAGTTATGCATGTTATATACCGCACCATACGAACGCACGCACGAACGTACATAAATATGCTTAACCCCCCCCCCCCCCCGAGCCCCCCCCCTCCCCGAAAAAGATTTCTGGCTACGCTGCTGCAGTAAACACCTTAAAAAGTAAATTACAACAAAACAACGCCCATACACATCACATTTTCTTTCTTTTTTTTCGCTGACGACTCTTCGCGGTCTCGCATTCGTCAACCGCCCGCGCCAGTCAGTGCCGCGGCGAATGCTCGCGCGGCATGTCCCACTTCAGTGCTGCTAGCGTTGTGTTCCGGAAGTTGGCTGAGTTAGAGGACTATAGGCTGAACCCCAAACCAGTTCTGAACAGTCAATGTTGCTCAGTAACATGGAATACGGTCCTCAAACTGCACTTGAAAACGAGACTTGAGGCAAACAGTGTTCATATAAGCGCCAATTTTGAAAATAGGGCATTTATAGCATTTGTGAAAATTTAGGCAACAAACGCCAAAAATAGGCATTTATAGGCGCTTTAAAAACACTATAAAAGCCATTCTTAACCTCTAATTCACGCTCATATATAAAAGTGGCGCGATAGGAACGGAAGGAGCAAAATAGGTATTTGCCTAAAAATCCGGTCTCTATTGATCACATCTGTGAAGCGGACAGCGGTTTGCTCTACCACAGTAGAGTTCATATTGGGCGCAAGGCCATCACTGGTAACGTAGCGCCACCGTAGACGAAACGTGCTAGATAGGATCAGCGGTGGCGTCGTCTCTGTCGGAAGCTCCGACGCATGCTGAATACAAAATTTTAGAATTCCAGCACTTTTTTCAATTCTGAATAAATGGGGAGTTTTCCCACTCCCAGCGTGCGCTTGACAACACTTGAGAGCACTGGAATATGCAGTCGCTGTCTTTGAAAGCGTCTTACACGGTATATAGGCCAGTGCTCGGGGCCTCAGTGCAGGACGTACGCAACGGAGCCCGGTGTCGGCCGTTACACGTGTCCTCAGGGTTAGAAGCTGCGTGAAGCTTGGATTTCGGAGCTTGCAAAGTGTAACACAGCCGTCGGATACAAACGCACGTGCGGGCCAGCACTACCGCGAGGAAGATTTCTGCTTCTGCGTGGGGCTGCGTTGTTCGACGAGTAGCAGAAAGCGCTCATTGAGACGCTCGGCCGTGAACGCTGGCCAGGTCAGAGGGACACTAAAATGAAATAACAATTTATGTCAGAGTGTAAGCTCAATGTATGACAACGTCTAAAACGGCAGTATTATCAACAGCAGTGCCCTACTTACCGAGAAATTAAGCTAAATGTTATCACACGATGAGCGCCGCGAGCGGGACATTTTGGAAATGATCCCGATGACGTGAGAGAGTACGACTACAATTAATCACTCGTAATCAAACTAGCTGCAATAAAAAAAGAACCTTCCATGCATCAAGATACGTAATAAAATGTTGCTTGTTCGTTTCTGTTTGATTCATGGAAAAAAGAACCTCTTTGGCGTTGCCATGGGAACGGCGCGCGTGGTTCAAATGTTCCGTTTTCGCCCAACTGCGCTTCGCCCGGCACCCTGCTTCGCTGACGCGGTCTCGGTCTACAGTGGTAGTTTCGGTATCGCGTACTGCCGCGTGTGGTTTGCGTACTCATGAAAGTCGCTCTGACAGAAAGTTCGAAAAAATGCCACATGCATGTGATGTTGCCGAATGCCCGAATGGCGCCACGCTGCCAGTGCACGCCGCCGCGCAGCAAAGGCAGGCAACGTTGGGCAGCGGCAGCAGATGACGTGAGCAACACCGCTTTCAGGCGGGTGATTTCAAGTGCGCTAACGCGTGCGGACCACTAAAAACGTGATTTATTTCAAATAAGCCATTCCTTGGCACAAACGTAGCACTAACGAGGTTTCTGGACCGTTATTTAAACAATGAACGTCGCTTAATATTTGCCTTTAGTGTTTCTTTAATGATGCCATTCTCCTGCACTCTGGCCTACACATCGACCCCAACATTTGTTTACTCTCAAAAAATGTTGGCCCATCCCAACTTTGTTTGTTTTCTATGCATATAGTCTTGTCGGAAAGGCGCTACGCCTTTCACGTTATAGACACGATTTTTCCACCGAAGTGGCTGCCGAACTATAAAAAAAAAATGATGCGCATTAAAAATTATATTGCGATCTCTACACGTCGATTTAGCCCGATTTGCAGCTACTCGGTGCAATAACTTCTTTCGTTTTCGCTGCGGGTCCTTGTGCACCGCAGTTGTTTGGGAGCTAGTCCTGCGAACGTTTTTGTGTGACATTCGTCACATTCGCGTTTCCCGATGCCACATATTTCGTCTCGTAGACTGCTTCTCCTTCTAACAGCGGTCGCAAAGCTAAACGTCGATACATAAAAGTCTTAGGCTTTGATGTATCGATGTTTCGATTCCATAGACGTACTGGCAAGTTCACTGTAATAGAAAAGGAGCGGTAGGAATCATGCTAAAGAAGAATTCACGCCGCACGGCATATACTCATGTTTGTCTTAACAGCAAAAAATGACTGTGCTAAATAAGAAAAGGAAGAAACAAGCAGGAAATTGCTCGCTGCAGAGATCGATGAACGTAGAGTGCGACACCACTTGAGTAATATTGAAACGAAACCTCGAAGAACTTACAAAAAGCCGCACCTCCCCGAAGGGGGTTGTGAGGAAATGCGAAGGCATTTGGGTGCACCCGATGAGTGTGCGATTAATTAATGAAGAGAGGCGAGAGTGTGCACGTAGAGGCGTAATGCTCGAGTTGCATTGTGTTACACTTCGTCCTAGTGGTATCGTTGCCGCGAGAGATTCGACTTCACCGACTACCATCGCTATCAAGGCACCAAAGCGCGCGCTCCCTGCATGATATATACAGGTCCAAGTGCGGGGAGGAGGAGCGCCCGAGCTCTCTCTCCGCCGAGCGAGCTCCGCGACGCGAGCGCCCTCACCGGGTACACTCCTCCTCTCCCTTACCCTCCGCTGCTCCGCGATGCGGGCGCCATCACACGCCCGCGCGCTCCTCCTCTCCCTTACCCTCCGCCGCTCACCACCTGCTCCGGTTGCTAGGCGCGGCGTAGCTGTTGCTAGGGAGAGATAACACCTGTGCGCACGCCGGCCAGGGACGCAGGACAACCCCCGACTAAGAAATGCATTCGCATTTAAAAAAAAAGAAATGATCCTTGCTGACGGCGCGCACAATTCTTCGTAGGCGCCGATTTCCTGAAAGTTTTTAAGAAGTAATTTTCGAAAAGCTTTGATAACGTCCACGCAACAACGCTCACTTGTGTAATGCCGCGGCCGCGCGATCGCTTAATTGAGGCTTCATTCTGGTCCGCCCCATTGATTACACAGGCAGACCATTGTAAGAGTATGTCATATAGCTCGCCCTCGGGGATTGTTTGCTTTGCATGCAAGAAGCTTGTTTGTGGATACCCCATCGCGGCAACCGCGCGCAGTTTGCGCTCACTGTGCATGTTCTCTAGAAAACAGCACTGCTAAACAATTCCTTGCTTCTTTTTGTGCAACAATATTATTTCGACTATAAACAACTTCCATCGTTTCGAAAGCACGAATTGCCCAGCACGGCTTCCGCATGGTGTCTTGGTAAAGCGCCGACCGCCAAACTTTTAATGAGAAGTGCGCCGGTGTTTATCCTACCTAGCACGAAGGGACGCCCACCTGATAGAAGGTGACTCCCTTGCTCATCGTTTTCAAAAGTACTCTAAAGTGTTCACAATTTGTTCTAAACCGAACGCTGTGCAGCACCTTGAGGTTGCCATCGTGCAGCTTATGTAAGTACAGCATACCACTCCTCCCCTAGTACTCTTAAGTCGTTTCTCCTTTTGCAGCGTGAGCTAGTATGAGCTCACAACAGCAGCCGATTTTGCTGGCGATCTCATCCGCCGCCGGTGTCCGCCCGCAGCTATCACGCACAATGAAAAAAAAAAAAACACTCGCAGGGTTTCTTATGCGCTCGCCTAAGGCGACTCGAAAGGGAAAGCCATATTCTTTTTCTTATCAGTCGATATACTTATCCTCCCCAGCCCTCCTTCGAAAGAATTATCTGCACCTAACGTGCTCTTGCACTGCCTTCAGAATCGGAGGAATTGCAAGCTTTCTGCACCCCATCAGGTTTCGCACTGCCTCCGTGATCGGCCCACTTTTGACAAAGCCATGATGACATGTGATGACGTCATCATGCGACGCCACGTTATGTGACGTCATGATGGCGTATGTGGCGACGTCATCCTGTGATTACTCTTTGCATCACTCGTGTTGACGTCGCTGGACGCCGACGCCACCAACGGTCGATTTCCGCGTTTGATGAGACATCTAAGGCTTCACCTTAAAAAATATATAAAATTATTAGATGTCAGTCCATCTCTGTGCTGCAAGCTGTCACATACCTTACGGAAATATGATATAGGCATTACTTTATGGTTGGAAAAAGCACGAAAATTGGTTTGCATATGCCGGCTCGCAAACGGAGTCCTTCAAGTTGGAAACCCGTAGCGTAATGTATTATCTGTACCGTGTTGCTTGTTTCCTCTCTTCTTCTTTTTAAATTGGTACGCACTCCGGTCGCCGACTCAAAATATATACATTTTTTTTTCAGACAGTCAGCTGCAGTGATGACGGTATATATTGAAAACTGTTTTGCCGGAGTGGGCTTCTGAAATAGAATATTTGTCCGGAGTACCACGGTGATTGCCAAGTTTTTCGCCGGTGAAACGAGTGATGCGATCATATCCTCTTCAAAAAAAACTATTCGATGTGGAAAAAATATTTTAACTTCTTCTGAGAGACCTTGAGATCCTTTGATCTCCTCAAGCCCTAAACAGTTTTGAACCCTATGTAGATTACGCGGTCTATTTCCTCGAAACGTATGCACATCCCGATACGCAACTGGCGATCTCAACCCTTTACGAGACGCATTATGATCGACTATGTATATGCGCGCGAAATTTACACAATCTGATGCCAAGGATCTGGAGATCCGATTTAAAGCTGGCGGAAAAGTTAGAATGAAATATGGTGTTTTTTACAGCAACCTTCGCTTAGCGCACATAAATAGGAAAAGTAAGTCGAGTCTCCAAATAAGGACGCGGTGTCGCAAAGGGTTAAGCAAATGTCATTAAACTCTAGAATCTGCTGATTAAGAAGTGAAGCTATTTGCATCAGTACGATCGACTACAAGAAAGCGGCATATTGGGCTAGTTGGAGGCTATTTCTGTTTTTCTTCCCTTGCACTGTGTACTTACACACTCGAACGGGACAGAGACAGGATGAAAACGGGTGGTGCGCAAACTCATTATACAGCGCAGCGGGTAACTACAATGCAGGTACGAGACTATTTTTTTATAACTATTTAAGTCGACAAAGCGACACAAGTGCGACCACTGCATTTGTTGTGGTATCAGTTATTGTTCCACAGCCTTGCTTAGATTGAGCCATTTCGAAATGAAATCGTCTTCCAAGTAATTTACGCGGAGTAACTGACCATGTATTCAAGGACACTCCTAATGAAGCGTTCGGAAATGTGAAAACTGGAAGCCTTGATAGCTCTTTTTACACTTAGAAAAATAACCCCTGCCGTTCTTTCAAAACTTGCTTAATTGTAATTATTCTTATGATGTCTGAATATGCAGGACATACTGTATGATGTAAGTTTGTTTCTGTATAACGCAGGAATTGTTTCAACATGATGACGTCAGTTGTAAATCGTATGGGTTCTACGGCGTCATGTCGAATATTGTACTTACCTATGTGCTACTCATACTTTTTTGTATGTTCATATAAACATATATCACGTATGACACGTACAGTAGCGCACACACATACATCCACCCTCCCCCTTGGTAATCTGAAGTGTCCTCTATACTTTTAATTTGTGGGATCTCTACCGTCATTGTCTAATCTGCAGGATTATGGCCGTGCAGGTTTCTGACGAAAATGGTGCCCGAGGACCGCAGACGTTGCATTTCAAGAACTGCTTACTTCCCTCCTTCAATCCCGAAGAACCAAAGACCGAAGGCAGGAAGTCGTGAGAAGAATGTTGTCGCTTCATTTTCATTGCTGCATCCATTGTGAAGCGCGTTTTATTTCGGACTCGACCAATAGAGTACGGGGGTACGCTTCGGCAAGACTTGCCAACCCCCTCTCTCTCTCTCCTCCTCCCCCCTCCCCCCCTCCCCATTGGAAAACCCTGCGCACGCCTATGCACACATATACCCAAAGGAGTTATTCATAGAGTGTCAAAAACTATCCCTGCATTAGAAGAGCGAGTGTCGATATATTTTGAATGAAGCGTACAAGGTGGTGGACCTCGCGCACGCATCCCAAACGGTTTGAACGTTGAAGTTGGTTTATTTTTCCACACAAAATATCAAAAAATCTTCACAATTACACGGCTGTTGACATATTAAGCGTTCCTGCTGTGGAAGGCCTAGCAGCTTTAACAAATTACTGCTAAACTTTTGACTTGAGAACCCATGCAAGAACATACGCAAGCAAAACAATACAAACAAACTAAAATCGCAGGACGGGGCACGCAATGTCAAGTTTCGAAGTTGCTGTGGTCCCACAGAATGGAAGACTAATGGAAAGCTTCTAGCGATTATTGATTTTTTGTATAATGGTATTCCGCTCGCACAGCAACACAGTATGGTTGTTGTCGAAGGCGTACCCATTGGGTTGTTCCTACTCGGATTCAATTTATCAGATGAGTGCCGCGTCCCAAGAACTTCAGCATACAACGGCGTTTGCAAATTATTTTTTAAAAGGGCTTCTTTATTGTTGCGCACATTATTTATTCATAACGGAACTCTGGCCCTGGCAGCAACAAGTGTCTGCACTGACATGTGTGGAAGAAAAGTTATGATAGTGGCTACTTGAAAATTTGCGTCGAAAATTGGAGGGCCCTTTAGCTTCGCCTTTAAGAGTGGAACGCGTCAGCGATATCCGCACGCGCGCACGCACCTACCCACCCACCCACCCACACACACTCTCTCTCTCTCTCTCACACACACACACACTATAGTCTTCCCAATCGCTAGCGTGCTTCTCTTCTCGGTGGAGATCTACACTATAATAATAATAATATTTAGGGTTTAAAGTCCCAAAACCACGATATGATTATGAGGGACGCCGTAGTGGAGGGCTCGGTTTTTTATCGTGCACCTAAATGTAAGCGCACGGGCCTGAAGCATTTCCGCCTCCACCGAAAATGCAGCCGCCGCGGCCGGAATTCGATCCCGCGACCTTCGGGTCAGCAGTCGAGCGCCATGACCGCTAGATCACCGTGGCGGGGCGGAGATCTACACTGTGCCGCAAGGAAGGCCAAAGTGCAAACGCCCTCTCTGGCTTCTGTCATTATTGCACCTACCTCGAATTTTAGCTCACGAGACCAACGCTGCTTTTTCGCTCACAACCAAAGACGCCGACACCGCCGATACCTAAATTTTTGCGAAACGAACGCTGTGGCGTTAAAATGTACAAACAGGTTGGGCATGTCGGAACAAGGCACCGAATGAACACATTGGCGTAACTGTGCTGAATAATGAAAGTTTCATGCCTTCAGCTCTGAACCATAGGCATGTGGACGAGGGGGCGGGAGGGGGGGGGCAGCCGCCCCTCACATCAACTGAGGGGGGGGCGGCAAGTCTGCCCCATACCTTAACACAGTCGTGCCTGTGCACCATGACACTGTCCATCAAGGGCCATGACACTGTTACTCAATAATTTGTCCTTTTCAATTAAATATAGAAGTAGAAGGTCAAATATGCCTGCACATATGTGATGATAGCTGCCGAGAATGACTGATGTGCTAACATTTTAAGAGCTGTCTGCTTCCCATTTTTGCCCCCGAAAGCCGTGGGAGGTAGGTCATCGCTTCATTTGCATTTTTACATCCACTTGCGAAGCTTTTTTTCTTTCGACCTCGACCAATAGGGGGGAGGGGGGGAGAGGGGGACGCTGTGGCGAGACTTCGCCGCCGCCCTCCCCCCTAATGGGGAACCCAGCGCACGACTATGCTCCGTTACTTATAGATTCATAAGCGTCACGTTTGCGTCTCTTCTCACATGCTTGAATGACGACCATTCGCCAGCATTCCTATTACTGAGCTGTCACACGTGCGGTATACTTCAGGAATATTGGAGCAACGGCGACAGCACCTACCGATAGGCTCGCTCGCTTGTTCGCTCGCTCACTCACTCACTCACTCACTCACTCACTCACTCACTCACTCACTCACTCACTCACTCACTCACTCACTCACTCACTCACTCACTCACTCACTCACTCACTCACTCACTCACTCACTCACTCACTCACTCACTCACTCACTCACTCACTCACTCACTCACATCTACCTGCCTGTCTATTTTCGAGTGTCCCCTAAT
This sequence comes from Rhipicephalus sanguineus, assembly GCF_013339695.2. Lineage (NCBI taxonomy): Eukaryota > Metazoa > Arthropoda > Arachnida > Ixodida > Ixodidae > Rhipicephalus > Rhipicephalus sanguineus. The sequence continues at coordinate 5,385 of NW_023615527.1, read as the reverse complement.
ACCACACTTAACAGATTCCATCACGTTCGAGCAAAAAAAAAAATTGCTGTCAGGCCTGAAATTTATTTCTCACATCTTTGAAAGCACGTCTTTCAAGACTTTCGCATTCTGCCGAAATAAAAATTCGCACACTGGGTCCAGGTTTTCGTTGCATCATAGCGCACCATTCCTGCATCCTCCGAAATGCGGAGTCCATATGAATAAATTGATCTTGGGAATACGCGGAAACTGGCGGGACGACGCAATCTCGAAAAGTGGAGTTATTTCCTCCGACCGGGATCGATTGTCGTTTTGCTTGCGACAAATAGCGAATACATGCGCTGTTTTTCTCGCGCCCCAAGGCCTTCGGAGCAAAAAGATAAGACTGACGCACGTACCGAATACCTTTTCCTTATTGTGGAGCATATTTCGCAAACAATGTGGTGGGAAAGCAACAGACCATATCCCAGTGCTATAGAGAGAAAAAGAGAGAGATTAATCCAAAACTTCCATCGCAGTCGTGAAATTTCCCACCATTGTAAGTGTTTTTCATCACATAAGTTTCTACAAACTAGCTGAGCTAGTCAACCCTTCATAAGGCCTCGTATATTTAAAGTCACACGGTACCATTCGCGAAAGTTAATGCGTTAACCATAACAACCGGATGTTTCGCGAGAACGAAAGTCATGACGCTCACTTTAGATACCCGATTCTTCAACCATTTGTTTACAGCGAAAGCGGTTATAGGATCACAACAAAAGGTGATTTTGGTGGTGTAGTTGTCCGCCACGGCCGACTACGGATTCCCTAGCAGCTATCACGTAGAATGCGAAAAAAAAAAATACCCAGGATCGCGCCGGATTTCAACCCCAGGCGCCCTGCGTGGCAGACGAGTATTCTACCACAGAGCTACGTCGGTGCTTCAAACTCTTCCTCAAAAACACCCTATGCGATAGCTATGTCGAGCAAGAAGTCGCGTTAACACACGCAGTATAGTGGGGTAGATGAGTAAAATTAGACCAGGCGTCATGCGAAGTGAACTGCTTGACGATTGCGTGGTTTACAGTTTCCGACCCATTACAAAGGGCTCAGCCATAATTCTTCCTCGTCATCAGCCGCAGCATCAACAAAGTGCACATTATGCCTTATAGAGGCGTAGCGGCTACCTCTCTTCTCCGCAGAATGATGAATGATGAACCGCCTAGTGGGTAGATCCATACTTCACAAAATTATGCCGATTCATGACGTGATGGGTACCTTGCAATCGTGCTTGTAGTAGTCGCCCAACAGCGGGCTCTAGAAAGGCCGCTCCTCCAGCTTTCGTCATAGCTGTGCTGCATGTTCCGCGCAGGCTTGGAGTTTTCTTCATCAGGAGTGCTACGTCACTCTGATAGCGCGCATACTATTGGTTACCCGAGAGTACCGGTGGCGTGACGTCACAGCGAGGCAATGCGCGCAATATATATCGCTGCTATTCTTGTAAGACGAAAAGACTTCTCAAATGGTGCGACTGTTCTTAGGGTGCCGGTTTCACAAAGGCACCGTCGGCGAAGCCTTTGCTAATCCAATATTGATGTATCACCTGACTCTAGGCCCAAGGGGGTCAAACAATGATTTGGCTCTTCGCGCGGATGTCGCATGAACAACCCTCTGGTAGAAACCCACTCGGGAAAGCAGCGTACGATGGACACCCGTGTGTGCAATCCACGCTAAATGCCTTACGGCTAAGCTCTCCATTTGGACGCCGGTCAGTAGGCTGCGCAGTCGCGTTACCCGCGCAATCAAGGAAGTGTTCTTAAAAGGCCGTAAACTACCATGTACCCTTTCCCGCCGCGTTCCTGTTCAGCAGAAGTGTTCTTTCCAGTGTTTCCTTTTTTTCTTTGCTAACATTGTGCACTCAGCTTTTTCCGATCACGTATTTTCTTCATTCGTCCGTTCCTTCTTGCTGCGTGAAGTTGGGCTGTGTCTGAGCCATCACACCTATTCAATCACATTCGTTAATTTTCTTGACGCCAAACACTTTTTTCGTGTGTGCTTTGGATAGTTGGTGTACCCATACAGACAAATGTCCATGTCGCTGAGTCTTCGTCGAAAACTTGAATGTCCTGGCAATTTTAAACAGAGATTCTGACATCACTGCTTATCCAAAGGTCTTATTTTAGGTAGTAACGACGAACCTTTAGTTCTCTGTATGCGCGGTATTTACATTAGCATAGAAAAACATATTTATGGTTCCTAAGAAACCCAACTGACTCGACTGTTTTACATTGGTGATTGCCAAGCACGCCGCGGTTTTGAGGGCGACGCCTGTATTAAAGACGGTAGTCTTTCTTGGGATACTTAAACGGAGAAATTTTGGTCTGTCTGTCTTTCTGTTTGTCGGCACGTCACTCAATTCATCCACTCGGCCAAAGTTGAACCACTTGCTTACCACCCACCCATCTTGAACTGGTACGGCTGTTCACACTTGTGTACTTTGTCGATCAAAAAGCAAACGTAACGCATATCTGAGGCGCAACATCACTAGGTAAGTATTACGCGGTGTGTTCCTTTAATAGAAAATGGATACATACGTAATTCTAAAGACCCTAGTTTCTTAATCTGCGCTGAAAATGCCACTGCGCTGAAACTTGCCTTCCTCCGTGCCCTCTGCACGAGCTCATTGTTGTGTTTCGGTTTCGGTTCTGTATTGCACTGTACGAATGCCATGGGGCGCCGCTCTGGCATTCCTGTTTTACCCAGGCGACATGTAAATAAAAGAGTGTGTGGAGAGTACTCGTTGAGTGCGGACGTTCCTTCTGCTTCAGCGCTTCGCGCCGAACCGCGTGTTCGGGCTGGCCGGCGTCCCCGCCGGTCGCGTTGGTCACCGCCGGTCTTCGCCTGCTGCTGCGCCGGGACTACCAGCCCGCAACACAGCACTCATGTTTCCCGACGTATTGCCAGATCGCGTCCATATCTCACGCAGCGCCTCTTCTATCGTCTTTAGACGACATTTGCAGCGAAGCACGCAGATACACGGCCAATTTTTTTATTTTTTAGGTTGTAGCCTGCTATAAAATAATAATTTCCTCACTCAATTAACATACAGTAGCTTCTTCCTTGATGACACCATATTATCACTGTGTTCTCTAGAAACGCGTCCCTTTGTCTCTAATCTCCGTTTTCCAACTCACCTTTACTGTCTTTTTTCTTCTTCCCGTGGACATTGCTGCACAGGCTGAGATAAAGCATATCGTTTTCATTTATTTTATTGCCTTCTGTAAGCTCCCGCCACAGTCTCACTTGGATGCAGCAACGTCTTAGAGAGATGCTATTGCCGGTAACTATCTCGCACGTCGGTGAATGAGGTCATCTAAACGAGGTCACCCTTCCCCCTCGAGCACAGTCTTGTGTACAAGAATGTCCTTAACACCAGGGATTTGTCTGCAGTCTATTTGGCACAGTCAGGCGAGCTGCTTCTGACGCTAAACTGTGCCATTATATGCCGTGGACAACAACCTTATGGTCACTACTTTGATAAGGTACGTACTCAGTCTATATCGTATCTGTGTTTCATTAGCGAGCTGTGTAGCGATGGCGGCTACAATTTCGTGCTCTGCCGAGCCTTAACGGAGGTTCAAACTATAAGTATTGTGAATCGTTCTGCGCAGTACGTACGCTGCTACAGCAAATATTAACATGAGATTGCTATTAGTATAGTATCGCCTTGATTAGCCTGTTCCGGTGCGTTGTACACTTTTGTGCGCAGGGTTGACCTTTTGGCAAGTGCTACCACTGATGGCAATGGAAGAGCAAAAGCTTGAGTGTTGCGTAATAGAACTGGTTGAAAATTCAATTCGTACTTGTTCATCTAGTTAGTAGTGTACTGGCTATCGTAAAGGACCATCACGTTGGTAATTCCATTACCCCGTTTGACACGGTACTCGACGTGCCACATGCAAGAGAACTAGCGCCAAAATGTTCATTATCATCTGTTGTAACGCCTACAGCCATAAACTAACTCGTGTACGTTCTTTCGTTTTGCGATTCAATTAATCTTGTGCAGCAACACACTGTCAACAGCTGAAGAATAAACAGACACTACTGTAATTCCCATAGTAATCGAAAATTAAATCGAGCGTTATGACGTACATGGTCTCGCGATAAAGGAAAATCCCCCGCCTAAAATTTGCATATCATTTGCCCTCGTCATTCACGATTTCGAGCGAGGAATTTTTGAACAAAGATAAAAGCGGTTGCGTCTGCACACTAACCCAAAAACAAAAAAAGGGCAAGCAGCAAAGGATGTCTGCGATAATACACTGAAGATGTAAAATTTACATTAGTCTCAGAGCGACAGAATATTGAGCTAGTTGATAAGAATTCCTCTTAAGAAAGATAAGGCATGCCTACTTGTTTTGTTGTGTGTGTGTCCGTGTCTGCACGAGATACCTCCTTACGTAGGTTCACACGCTGACAGGAATGCAAATATTTGAATGCCTGGTTTCTAGCTTTTTTTTTGTTCTTGTGCGTAGCAGTGTGCAACAGACTTCCTCCAATTTGACGTTCAAGAAAGACGCGCTACTTTCCTATTCAAATCGCAATCCACCGAGGGACGGTGTTAGGGCGCCTCAACCTGCCGCATCGGAGGAGGACCTCAAAACAAAGCAAAACATGACAGCCGCGGAGCAGCAAACGCAATGCTTGATGTTATCCGCCGACTACAGCGTCCCAGAATTCGTACATATTTATGAAATCCTTCGATGAAGCGTAGACGTTATGCTTTTCTTTCACGCACTGAAACAACGCAACATCGTGTTCGCTGCAGTGACGGCTTCAGCCGATGGACAGCTGAAAGAACGCGTCAGACAAAGTAGGTATTATCCGAACAACGCATTACACTAACGCTGTCCAATCTACATTTGTATATAACAAGTGAAAACATAGAACTGCACGGACATGTGTACTGATTTCAAGGTTAAAAAAATTGCTTGACTTTGTCAACCACTTACAGAAATTTTTTGACGTGTTGAGATAGGGTGCATACATACTTTGTATTTCTGTCACTTGCTGTAGTATGAAAACGTGAATGTCTTAACGTATTGTATGAGATATCCTTACGTAAGTACTCAGCCAAACATGTTATGTTAACTAAAACAATGAACTGATTGTTCAAAATATTCATAGAATGCATATAAGCTGAGCCGGGGGAATTGAGAGGACTCCAGCCGGCGGGACTCTGCTACGGGCATGAGGCGCAGCGGTGCCGCGATTTTCTGGGTGAAACCTGTGCTTAATCTGCAGATTTGAAAAACGAAAAAAAAAATAACTCAACCCAATTCCACAAATTGCAATCCGGGAAAATAGCGGAGGGGTGGTCGTTCCTTCGGTGTTTTTCTGCGCAAAGTCTATGTACATTGCCCTCCC